>NC_058055.1:18647487-18989154 GCF_020085105.1 Siniperca chuatsi
GAATAATTTCAACTGGAAAGCGGGGTGTGATAGTGTTGACAGATTAGTGAAAGTTGGGTGCTCTGGATGATGGACAAACAGATAAGGTACTCAGGGAGACGAGGCAGAGGGCTGGGCCGTTGTCCCCATGAGATCCCTGAAGAAAAGGACAAAGACACAGAAGGACAGATGGGAGGCATGAGAGAAATATGGGGATCAGGAAGAACTGTATGACTGACACAGACTATGAAAGCAGAGTTGAGCTGGTCAGAACGTTGGGTGACAAATGCATGATCTTGTCTCTTAAGCATGTTAAAACGATTGTAAATGCATACATTTTTTCTCCCATTGGTCACCTTGCCTGTCAAGTAAGCCACCGAAATCACTTATGTGTCCTTGGTAGATCTTTTGCTTTGGTGCTCACAAGCACAAGCAAGCTAGATCTGGTAGACCATCAGTCTGAAAATGCATTCAGTGCAGATATGATATGATAGACTTTTTCTACAGCCGACATTTTGACTTGTCATAGCAGGAAAAGCACATCTGATGTTAACAATCGTTAACAATGGCTCAGTTCCATCAAGTGTCTCCGTAAGCCATGAAAGTACCAACACCAGGACCCTGAAACTAGCTCACCTAAATGGAATGCATTTGTTTTAAATGTTAGTAATTACACCTGCTTTTCGTGTTATGACAAGCCAAAATGTCTGTTTGAGAAAGGTCTATTGTACCTCTTCATCAACCCTTAAAAACCATCCAAAGCACAAGTTGATGTGTGAGGCAAGGGGTAGGGGGCAGTAGCCTTTTGGCTGCTCGGCTCAGCTATAGCAAAATAGCTGCTTTTCTAGAGAGTTAAGGTGTAACGATGCTGGGAAATTGGACAGTGGCATATCCCGACATTTCGATGTGTGTCTTCCTGCAATGACTCATATCAACTCGCCGCCAGTGTGCTGGCTCACATAGAAAACAGTGGGTGTGTGGATTTTGGCGCGAGTCATATGTCGCAGATGTGTATTGCCCTTAAGTAATTGGAGTTGACTAGCATTTTCTCAAAAGCGAAAAAAATTTGATCCTGTAACAGCTCTTAGAGACCCTACATGCCTATGCTCTACCCACACAGGAGTTTTCACTTAAGTTGGTTCATTAAAGCGCACCCTTCAACAACAAACTCTTTATTGTTTATTGCACCTGTTTGGATGAAACACCTTGATATCATTCTTATAAATACATACACATTTTCTCTGTAATAATAATAATAATAATAATAAACTAGAGTTATTGTTCAGGGCTCAAATGATCTGCATTATTAGTCAATATGATTATTGGATCATGAATAAAGTATGTTATACTTATAATTAAAGTAGGTTATTGCATTATTGGGTTTTACTACATCTTTTACTGATTTGGTGGGATTTATGACTTGTCACATTTTGAGCGGTTATTAAGTCATCTACCATGTATGCTTGGGGGAGTGTTTGGGACTTAGAGGAACTTTAAAGGCTGTCTATCATCTAAACTAAACAGCTGACATCATGTGGTTTAGACTGGACCTTTGCAGGAGGAAGAACATGATTACAGTTTTGACTCTCAACCTTGTCACTGGCATTTTCATCCCTCCCATGTTTCTCCTGCAGACTTAATTGACCACAGTTTCTAATTGTGTTGATCCTGCTATTGACCTGTTACATAGCGTGACCCTGCCTACCACCCTGCTCATTCTGGGGATTGGGATAGGTCTGTCCTTGAACCTGAAAAGAATTAAGTGAGTAAAAACATAAGAAAATAGGTTGGGCCATGAGTAACACTGTCATCTTTAGAGCTCATATTTAATTTAAGTTAAGCAAGCGCATTCGGCAGGGAATTCACTGGTCTGTGCGATCTAGTTCAAATCACTCAAATCACAGCAATACTTTTTTTGGGATTTCAGCATTAATTATAAATTTATGTTTTTAGAGGGAGTTAAAGCAATGTTTTCCCCAGCCCTCCCTAACAAGCTTACTCACTTTCAAAGAGCAGATAAAGGTTCCATGCAGTAGACTGCCTACTCTTGTTCTTTTTATGCAAACACCTGGATTAGGCAACAGTGAATGTGTAGTTGAAGTTAAGCACCTGGATCAGATTAACATTCACCGGCAGTTGTGACTTGATTTCTCTGAACTCATTACCATTTGTTCACTGTTCATGTAATTATTTCTCAATGCAAATAAAACCTGCATGCCTCAAAATTGTGAAGGACTGCACAGCATATAATTATCTCAACATTATAGACATTATCGTCATATTAGCCTAAATCATTATTGATAGTTGCGTGAAATAGATTTTCTTTTGTCGGTTGGCTTAAGACAATCATGTGGGCATGTGTTAAGCTAAACCCTGACACTGGAAATAACATAAATTGATTGCTTTCTGTTTTCAGTAATCAGCAGTAATTACTGAGTTATGGTAAATGATTATGTTTCTCAGAAAGGCAGTAAATCCAAATTACTATCATGCTTGCCAAGAGGGAAAATACATGTGCTGTGTTACTAAGAAATAATGTTTTTATCTTGTAACTGTGGTTTGCTACAGGAGTCCAGTTCTTGGCCATGTACATTTTGAGCCTTTCTCCTCTAACAGGCTCTGAAGCAGGGGTTGGAAATTAGATGGATTATTGTTATGATTTTTTAGGGTGTGCTATCAGTGGATTTAAAAATTGTGTGTATGTATGATGGTTGGCTAAGTAATGCTTGGTGATGTCTTCACATTTACAGTCTGCTGACTGAGAGCAGACTGCAATTTTGCATTGAATGCAACTTTATACTCTGACCAGTCAATCCCTCTTGTTTGTGTGCAATGTCAAGTTTACACGTTTCATGAAAGATTTTCATGAAATCAAACCCCACTTTTGATAGTTTACAGTCTGCATTTTTCAGCAATAATTACCTCTATACATATTAGTATTAATTGTTAGTGGCGTGTTTTGCTGTTCCTACGCTGGATTAAAATTGCCTTCACACACAAGGGATTCACAGGAAACGATGCATGTAATCCAGCGTTACTGTTTTTACTTTTAGCTCAATGATATCAGCCTCACTGTTTTTATTTTTCACTCTCCTAATGCTCCTAATGCTATCAGAGCTGAATTAAGTTACTGCTAATGCAAACCAACATTTCCAACTGCTGCTAGTTCATAATTAGCATTTAACCGTCGAAACATGGGCTGGCTTTTATTGTGAAGTGCTCACAAGAAACGCAATGTATCTGTCAGAGATTAGCGCTGTCTACAAAACAAGACAATGGTCATTTTCGGAATTTTTTGACAGCGGATCAGTTTCAAATATGGCAGGGAGTAAATGAACAAGGAGCAGCCACAGTGAGCTGTTAGATGAAGAGTTGCAGGTGACAGGCGCACACTACCAAATCCTCAGCAAGGTAACCATCTCCTATTACTGTGCTTTGCTGCTGTCTGGAAGACTAAATGAAATCCGATCAAGGTTCAATTGAATTCGATCAATTATTATTAACTGACTACTGATTATTTACTTTCATTAAAACAACATTGTTTGGTTGCACTGAAAACAGATACACCAGGTTCTCCTCTGTTGTATTTCTGACGAAGTAGCTGCTGAAGGAGTGTTTGCTGTAGTATTAAACTGCACTTTCTGTTGCCATGGTAACCATGGGTGTCACCAAATCAACCGCAACTAAAATCTATTATTAGATTATCATAACTTTTAACAGACGGTTAAACATTGGCTTTGGGTTGAGTTTGGGCTAAAAAATGTTGTGAGCAGTCAGGTCCTACCTGTCTGGCTGACATTTCAGGCCTGGGCAGTATTCTGAAATAAGAAGGTTGAGGCAGAAAACCTTTGCTGATTATACTGTAATAAACAGTATAGGGGTCGTGATATATACATTATATTGTAATATATATATATAGTACATATATAGTACATATATAGTACCTTTTCTGGAAATTTATTTGAGAAACCATTTATAGATGAATAATATTATATAAGACAAATCAAGGTACTTCATCACATTGACACAATAATCCTGTAAATCCAATTTTGCCATGCAGCATTCCTGCTCAGTGATTTCCTCATGCATTGAGGCATGCATTTCCTCCCTGCAATGGCCTTAAACAACTTGAGACATATGTCAATCTGCACAGTTAGACTAAGCACTTCTCGCACCTGAGGCAGGCCTTTTCAAAGTGTGAAGCATGGACCCAGGGAGAGGCAAAATAGTTTCACTGTGTATGCTGCCAAACCCAACCTGCCAGCAGAGACACAGGTGGCAGACAGTGACAACACACACAACCCAACCTCTAAACTGCCAGCACCCTGGTGCAACAGCTGTGCCAGGAGACAGATACAACACAGCCGACACTGTAACCAGTGCCTCAGAAAGGCTTGAATGGTTGAAGGGAACAAACATGAGTCTCAAGCCTCTCCTCTGCTCTCGTTGACCCATCCACCTGCACAAAAATGCTGCAGAAAGTTACAGATTAAGTGTCTGATGTGTGTGATGGTCAGTGATTGAACTGTGTGAATGACGTTACGTTAAAGGACAGAGGATGTGATGTGTCACTCTGGACAAACTGTGCTGGCTTCTGCTATATTTCGTTGCTCACTGTTGCCAGGTTACCAGTCAGACATTGCTTATGCACTCCATGAAAATGCTCCGACTTTGTGGCGATGAGAGTCTTGGCTTCAGTACTGCAAGTCCACAACTCTTTGGGGGAAAGTGAAGTCCAGAAGTGAATTAAAAGGAGCACTCTGCTTGTGCGTGTGTGTGTGCGTGCGTGCGTGCGTGCGTGCGTGCGTGTGTGTGTGTGTGTGTGTGTGTGTGTCTTCATGTTCTTATGTCCCGGTGGGGACTTTAACCTTAATGCACACTAACCCATGGGGACTTGTGTCACCATAGGGACAAAAATTGAGGTTCCCATGGGTAGATACTTGCTTCACTGTGATGTGGCTAAATTAATATTCTACTAAAAACGTGTTTGTATCAAACATTCACCACCTACAGACTTGAAAAGCTGGTAGCTCACTTCATGGTTGATGATAGCAACCCAGGTTCAAGCGGACATATCCATATAAACTTTTTAAACCCCTTGTGGAAGATAATCCACTGCTCCTGTATCCATTTGTATGCGCAATATGTTGTAAACAGGTAAAAATAAACTGCTTTTGTTTGTTGCTAGTGTGGTTAGCGGTTAAATGTCCTGCATTTTTTCTTTCCCCATCTCCTATTTTTGTGCTTCAATCTCAGTTTTGAACAGCACCTGCTGCTGAAAGGGAAGTGGTGTCAGTGAAAAATGGTTGGCATGCTGTTTGTAAGTGGCCACTAAAACAACAGTGGCATACCAATAACTACTTTTCGGCACTCAAATTTTGCTTCACCTGGAAATGTTATGTCTGATGTACTTTATCCTGCATCTCTCTGCTGCTGCTCTCTGCTTATATCTGAGCCTGAAAAGTGAGCTCCCTGTCTCATCTTTCTCTTCCCACCACTCTCCGCTGCATCAGAGGCGAGTCGCGCTCCCTGCTATGTGCCGTGCCTGTGGGGAGTCTCGTCAGTCACCTAGACCTAGGACACCTCCTGACAAGGTCACAGAGGTCTGCCACTCTGAGATTAAAACAGTTCCATCCATCCAGAGAGTTCCCCCTCTGGGCAGCCATTATCATAGCAGATCGCCATGCCAAAAAGCTCAAATGGATATGTAGTGCACAGGCTGTGACCTTCCAACAGACTGCTGTCATTTTCAGGTGGGTTTCAATGGTGATGGTTGGTGGATATAGTGTTCCCCTCTTTTCTTTTAGGTGGAATGATGGTGTTTTCAGTGGGAGAAAAGTTCATAATTTCATGTTTTTCCACAATTTTAGTGTGTGGGTGAAAACAAGGGGCCACCTGAAAAAGGTATTCATTATCTGCCAATTCTCAAATCGTTTTTTGCTGTTTTTAGTGTTTGTGTGTATGTACGTGTGTGTGTGCCATCAACTTGAGCCAGGCCAACAGCAGGGATGGGCAGGCAGCCTGTTTAAGGTCTCAGCGCCCAAAGGTTTCACACAAACACAGCTGTCAAAACTGGCACACAACCCTTATTAGTGCTTATTAGTGCACACACGTTTGCTTGTGTGAGTTTTGTACGACTCATGGTTCACCGTGGGATTAAGAGAGCAGTCTGGCTGAGGGACCTCGGATTACTGAAGCTTTTATCCATCCATCCGTTAATTCTTTCTTGAGGTCTGTTTGGCATCAAATATTTTTTTTGTGTAGACAAGAAAGAGAAAAATATCCCAGACGCTACAGTACCACTTCACTGCAATTCTCCATCTCCTCAAACAATGATGGACATTAATTGCTGCTACTTATCACCGCCTTCCCTTCACTGCTGTTTTATTTTGTGCATGTTTTTTAAGAGGACAAAGAAAGATAAGAAGTGATAGCAGCTCTTGATAACAGCAAATATGCAGGTTGGAAAACATGAAGTTGAGACTTTCTTGTTAGAATAGTGGAAATAAAGTTGTACATTACTTCCAGTTCACTGTCCTCTTTTATAATGTAACAACCTCCCTTGCAGCCATAAAGCAATCCAACAGAGAATTCCTGTAAAATCTGACCTGGTGTCATCTGCTGTAAAATGCAGTGTAACAAACATAACCCATCTGTTTGTTTCCAGTAAGTGCACTAATTACTGTGATTATACTAATGTCTCTTAATGGGGTTATGATTTATTGATATTTAAATTTTCACAAAGCGCCTTTTGAAGGGATACACCATTTATTTGGGTAAATTAATTCTTTGATTAGCTTATTATTGTGTGGTGAGAAAGCTTCTAGTAGTTTACCTCTGTATGCCTGATTATATTTTGCAGTAAACAGTTTTTATCTTTGCACAATAGACCTTTTTCGTGGCAGACATATTGGCTTGTCTTGTAGGGGTAGATGAAAAAGGTTCACATAAGACATAAAGATTCTTATCTTTTACAATTCTGAACTGATTTCAAACATCAATTTTTTGCACATTTATATTAATGTTATGGTTTCTCATCACAAGGGCACAGTGATGATCAAGAATTCATCTTTAATGAAGGCATGCTTTTGGGTGCATTTTGGATTTAATATCTTAAAAACTAACTTTGCAAGGTGAACATGAGGTTTTGTGAAAACAGTGTACAGCATCATCCAGGGACTAATGTTAACAAAGTGGAACTCTTCACTTCAAATTATTGCAATTCATTTTTTCAAATAAAACACATTCTTTCCACATTCCTTTCTCTGCTTTTTTTGTTCGGCCACAGAGAGACCTTCTTCTAGACCAGTTCGCTTAACTGCCAGTTGTGTTTCATATTACAATGAAGTGGACAAAAAAACATGACTGAATGATTTGTCACACAGTGCATGGGATAAGAGCCAAATAGCTCTGAGCACTTTACTAACCACAAATTTTAAACAAATTTCCTCACCACTCAAACAGCAGGTAAAACACCACTATAGCCATATCCTACAATTTTAGGAAATGCTCTTGGACATTCTTTTGACTGTTTTGAGTACCTTGTAAAGGTGAATACCTGAGAGGCAACGTCAGATGTTGTTCCAACCTTAGCAAGCATCTTATGAGCAAATCATCAATTTTAACCCATCTTATCCAATGAACCACTTGAAAAAGGTCTGTTTTCAGATCAGGAGTGATTTCTGACACCAAGGGGATATTCAAATTGTATCTGTCATCACGTGTAAACTGTTGTACTGACATGAAATATCAATCTTTTACCGCTTTATTTTCATTAACTTCTTAGCTTTTCTGTCTACTGTCCCTTCTCCCTTTCTTCTTCACCACAGCTTTTTCCACATTTAGATGGCATTAGATCTTAATTGATGAGAGAGGGAGTTTGTGTGTGTTTGTCTGCCACAGAGCAACTCAGGTCCTAGTGGGGGCAGGGACATGGGTATGGGGAGATTGGGGGATCTAATGTGAGTGTGACGATAGTGTGTGTCTGTGTATGAACACTGTCAGGAGAGTTGCCAAGGCTCAGGCAGCATGTACCCGGGGGGTAAAGAGTATTTGTTTGGAGATGAATGCGCACACATGTACACGCGCACACACACACACACACACACACACACACACACACACACACACACACACACACACACACACACACACACAATGTAGCTAATTGGCAGAAGACAGCTGCTGCCAACCAGAAAACCCATGTGAAAGTACTCATCGTGCTTTGACCCACAGGCAGCCACAGCCACGCCACACTTAACAATTTACCCTCATCGTAATGAGCGCAAATGTGCAGTGAATTAATTTCCCTTCTAAAGCGTTTTATTTACAAGCCATATAGCAGCACAAGGGCTAAAAACCTTGACTGTCATAATCTTCTCATCATAGTTATGGAATATTGTCTGTGCTATAAATCAAAGATTCAGTAAACTGGTATCAAGTTGACTGTCTTGGTCATGAGCAGAGGGGAGAGAAATTTTAGTTAGTTATTTATTTCCATTAAATTGTTTCTTCAAGTTCTTTCGCAAGCATGCGTGCTACAACAGTTCATAGTAAACATTGACAGTGTAGGCACTTCTTGTGTGCTCTAAGAGGACCTCACTGTTCAAATGTATGTGGTTATTTTTGATTCTCTAAAAGTATGAAAGCTCAATAAATTTTGATTCATTCAACAGTAATCAAAAACAGGCCAGTGACTGAAATTTATTTTCAAGGTAAAAATTTTGACTGAAATGACAACAACTCAGTATGAGTTACTGGGGCACGAAGGGCAGAAGTGTGTAATTGGTAGACAGTAGTGAACATTTCAATAGTAAAAAACAGTAGGCCTAATATAGGTTTTCACTTAAGGGTGGAAATCTTTGGAAATTCAGTTTGGCTTCAACTTGCCACCAGTTTTTTCTGTGCAAGTTTCTTCTGTTTGTTTTTCTATGATGCACTATTACCATCTGTGTAAAGGTTGAATTGTTCACATTGTTGCTGCCAGCAATATGTTAAAGATGACTACAGTTACTTTAATCTCAAACACAAAAACTGAATGCTCCAACACACTTTGATCTGCTTCATCAGAATCAGAATCAGAAATACTTTATTGATCCCCGAAGGGAAACTCTTTCCGAAGGGAAACTCTTTCATTTATCAAGATTTCAGTCAGTGAAATCAAGGTTAGTTAGCTTGACTGCCAGTTTTACAGGATTTCACGTGAGTTTGAGTACATCCTCCCTTTATTAATGAGCAGGGTACTGCAGTAACAGCATGCAAATTCCAAAATGTGTCTATCATAGTTGGTCATAGGTAACAGCTATGGTAACTGTACTGTGAGCTGCAGCAGGGTCGTACAATGTGCTCTTAAAAATGTAAAAATCATAATAGTGGAAAATAAATACCATAACACAAATTACAAAAATCGATTTTTGTAATGTTTGAATTAAATCAGAATCTTAGAAGATAAGAATCCTTGTTCTTATGTGAATTGTTTCCCACCGCTAATGTCAAGGTAAAAATCATATTGTTCGATTTGAACCAATCTCACATTTCCAATATTCAGTCCACACATTTTAATGCATTCTTTATACCCTTAGCACGCACAGAAAATGTTTAAAACATCTTTGATGACAACATTCAGTCAGGGCGAGCTGTGTTGGGTTTGTATGGAAGGATCCCAGAGCAGAGAGAGGTGTGAGTGAAAGATGGTGAGGAGACAGATGGCTAGGTTGTTTACAGAACTCAGCAATACATGTCATAAGTTAGTAACTCATTACAGTGATCCTTTCACTGATTTGAAACAAACTATCACGGATTCAAGACACAAACTGTCCCAGACACTGCCCCTCCCCCCAGTTCCCCCTCCGCCCAGTAGATGGAAGCAAAGCCACACAGACCAACAGGAAAAAAAAAAGTTGGATGTGAGTTTCTCCAGATGGTGAGTGCCAAGCAGGAGCTCCTCTGCCCTTCTTTCCCCAAGCAGGCAGACAGGTCCTTTCAACTCTCTTCAATCAAGTTTCCATAAAGGCAGAAAGAGACCTAGTGCTCCTTACAGCGGGGGCTTTGCGAGAGCTTCATTCCAAAGTGACAGATACAGCGGTTTCAGATCCAAGCGACCTGCACCCCCGACAGGGAGAGCAGGAGTGGAAAGAAATATAGCAATGGAGAGAGGAAAGTGCGAAAAAGGGCATTGGCATCGAGAAACTACAGATTTGATTACCAAATGCAGTTTACAGGAGACCTTGAGGTCTGGAAAACACAAATGAAATAAAAGCAGATGGTTGACTCAGGGATTCTGTACATCTCTTTTTCTCTACCTGCCCTTGATCCAACTTTGAATCAAGGGCAGTTGATTTCGTTATTATCGTTAACGAAAACTAAATGTGAATAAACTTTTTCGTTTACTGAAATAAAAATAAAAACGAGGCTTTACTAAAAAACTATAACTAACTGAAACTGTATTGTGTGCTTACAAAATAACTAAACCAAACTAAAATTATAGAGAAAATGTCCTCAGTTTTCATCTTTGTCAATTTATTTCATACTACACAAGCCTAGTATTTCAAGTGGATATGAAATCTAACTTTCAATTTTTTAGCTGTGCCAGTTTTACGCCAGCTGTCGGCACCTCACGGTCCGTGACGTGTTGCCAATCTGTCCACGCCACGGCTGGCATCATGGTGGTGCCGAAAGTTGGGAGAAAGCACCAGAGTGCCATTTGGGATTACTTTGAATATGACGATGAAGATAAAAGCAAGTGCCTTGTAGTAGTGGAAGGTGATAAAATATGTGAAACATTTCTCAAGGGGAAAAGTCCCACGAATCTGAAAGTCCTTTTGAAAAGAATCGCGCAAGAAGGCTAACCTAGCTTAACTTAACAAGGTAAGGGAGTGCGCCCAGCCCCCCTCCCCCGAAAGAGAAGCTAACGTTAGATCCAGGCCAGGCAGCACGAATGTACTGTACTGTTGATGATGTTTTGTTTTTATTTCGCAATACTTTTTCTGACCTTTTTGAATCTCACCTCTGACAAATACCCCATACTACAAATAAAAACTAAAGCTAACACTAAAACTAATAAAAACTAAACTAAACTAGCAAACCCGCTTTAATAACTAATTAAAACTAAACTGAAATTGACAACAAAAAGTCGAAACGAAATAAAAATAAAAACTAATGAAAAATGCAAAACTATAATAACCTTGCTTTGAACCTGCAGTTTTTAAGCCTTGGGTGTATGTAACACTGGCTCTCTCTTGTTCTTTCTCCTCTCTCAGTCTCTAATTAATGCTCAGTTATGTGAACCCAGGATTAGATCAGGCCAAGGAAATCAATGGCTGACAGCACAGAAAAAAAGAGAGGAGGAGAGCAATAAGCAAGCTGTCACATTTTAATCAGGGTGGGTGAGGATCGTAAGTAATAGCAACGGTTCCCCTTTGAGGTTGACTGCGCGTGTCTGTGTCAGTTCCATGCATGCATGCATGTATATGCAGTGTGTGTGTATCAACATGTGTAAGACAGTATCAAGGTTAGCTTATAAAGGAAGGCTGCGATGTTTGTGGGAGAGGTTGGACCCTGAAGTTCCCACAGAAGGACCAACTGATCCACGGACGTCTTGGAGGCATGCACGGCTATGCAAGACTGCAACCTCAGTGGCAGCAGTCGTGGGAATGGGAGCTACCCTGCAGCATGTTTTCACAAACTGGCCTTGAATGGAAAAAAATCACACTGTGATGTGAAAAGAGAATCCAGGACAGCAGTTTGCTTAAAAAAATACTTTTTAAAGAAATCTTGCCCTCAACAAAAACCCTACTCTTGAACTTTAATGAGAGAAACATTGGAGCAGCTCGAGATTCATATTAGTGTTCATCTTGGGGCCATGAGCTAGTGTTCCAGTGATCTTGCATTGATGGCTCTAGTATACAGCAGAACTGAGCTATATTAAAGTGCTCTGGTTATGCCTCAACAATAGCTGGAATAGACTGAACCGTGGGAAAGTAAATTAAGATGAACTAGATTCGTTTTTTTTAATGCTTTGCAGTTGTATTGTGATGCACTGCTTATATCTCTGATTGGTAAATCTTCAGTCAGTCAGCACACCACCTTCCTAGGTGTTTATGCATATATCCCCTTTGTTAAAACACTTAATGCTCATGCAACATAAAGGTTTTCACTTTAAAAATGAAGACATTCAGTACAAGTCACAAAGTGTTTAAACACTATAACATACTCTGTGTTTCCAATCCCCCCCCCCATCTAGGTACATCGAGCTTTACAATACAACGACCCTGTAATGAATCCTACCTTTTTAAATTTTCAGTTTTATTGAGTCTTGGTTGGAAAGGCATTGATTTTAAATTCAATACAATTCATCGTTCTGGACAAAAAAGAGGGTAGGGGCCCTTCCTGTCCACGTGGCCTAACTGAACCCCACCTGAGCAACGTGTTTATTGTTGTGGATGAACTTAACCACATCTGATGACTGCTCAGTCTCTTCACCACTGGAGGCCTCTGTAGACCTGGTGCCGGACCCGTTGCCCAGGAGCATGACCACTAGCAAAGCTCAAGCTTCAGTCCATCTCTGCCCCTGCTCACGTCCTTCATCTCAAACCCTGTGCTCTAACAAAGACACCGGTGACTGAGCTCCTGCACCTCATTCCCGTCCACTACCTTGCACTCCCTTCCCGTCAGCAGTCAGAGCTATTAAACATAAGTTTTGTCCTTTCTTTAACGTTCTTAAAAAGGCTAACAGGTGTGCTATGTGGTTCACCTTCCTCAGACAACTGAGGCATGGGCAAGACTCCAAATTGCTGAGTTTAAACACCTAGTTGGCAACTACATGTAAAAGTCAGAATCAGGAAGCTGTAGTTGTCTCCTGATCCCAAGTCCTTTAATCCACAGAGCAATTATTTCCAATGGGTCATGTTTGCTAAGCCTCTGTCCCTGCCCCTTGTCAATAAACTGTACCTGTACATGTCACTACCAGAAAGTCTAGATTATATGCCTGGTAGTATCGTCAGACTCTGACTGCTGGAAACCAAACCTGATCCACATATCAACTTTCAGTGTTAGGACAACTATTCAGCCTTCCCCTCAGGCTGTACGTCTCACTCAGATGGCACTTTTAAATGTCTAATCACATTCCAATAAGTTGTTCAATTTCAGTGATTTTATTTTAAGCCACAGCTGGAATTTCTTTTATTTCTTACTGAAACTTGGCTAAGACCAATTGACTCTGTTTCTCAGCTCAATTTTAGTTATTTTAGCTATCCTAATTCTCCCCAGCTCTTTGGACAGATTGGAGACCCGGCTGGTGTTTTTAATCATTTTAATTGTAGACATTACAGATGACATTGACATAAATGTGTGTGGACAAAATGAAACAGCTTTACCTCAGGTAGACGTTATAGCTAGGTGTACCTAATAAACTGCATGAACCATACCCTAAGCATGAACCAGCCACTGCAGTTGCTACATGAATTTCAGCCAACAAATGCAAAAATAAACTTAAAAAAGTAAAAAGAGTGTTTTTTGGTAGTATTTGTTCCTGTATGCGGCTGAATGCCCTCTGCTTCTCTTTGCTGTGCATTCATTGCTGCCAGCTCCATTCCTAATGGGAGGCTTCTGAGAGGAGCCACTGCTTTTATAATTAGCTGTCTATGTGGTGTCCTTCCATTTACTGTGTGGTTTAATGCAAACCAATACACGTAGCAAGGCCCCTCAGGACATAGTTCTGCTGGAAAGACAACAGCGCACTTTTACATCAAAGATTTACATTGATTTTGTAAGGGTTTGTACAGTAAAGCAAATGATAGTGTATTTAAATGCAAGGAAGCTGCTTAGAGAGATGGAAAGTTGAGGTCAGGTAGCTGGAAGTGAAAGAAAATGCCCTTCGTCATGGTGTTTACTGGAATAGCACACGCCTCTGGAGCTTTTTATTTTTCCAAAATGTAGAAGAGCTGAATATGCAGATTACAACACAAAAATACTTCAAATCTCTCACATCAGCAGTTGGCAGACCATTGCTTATGTCTTCTGATGTTGGAACAGGCAACAAAATTTTTCTCAGGTTAATGTATTTGTCCTAAATGGGTAAAGCAGTATACATGACTCATGTCTGAGATTATGCAAAGTTCACTGCCACAGTGAATCATTTTAGCAGACATACTGTTACAGTAAACTGTGATGCAACTGCAAGCTCGCATTTACACACTCCTGCTGCTAACTCCAGCATGACTGCAGATAATTTGTCCACTGAGTGAATAGACACATTTGTGTGTACTGTGTTGCACACAAACTGCCCCAGTCGTAGTGTGCATGTGTGTAAATAAGGGGGTATGCACATGGAACAGCTTTTTGGAGTGGATAAGTTGCTGTGTGAACTGTCAGTCCACTGCAGCTGCTGTACTACCTACAGCTCCGGAGGAGGGGAGGAGAAGGAGAGAAAGGATAGTGAAAAACAAATGGAAAAAAAGTTAAATTAAAATAAGGAGAAAAATACTGAAAGTAGGAGACAGGATGGAATAAAAATAAGAATGTATCAGTCCACGCGGGTATTCTTTTTCTGCAGTGCAGGTATAAGACAGAACTAAGCAACAATATCACACAACAAAATGTAAATTTGCTTTAAAAGTTACCACACTAGTGAGACTGAGCCATGAATCTGCAGGCTCTTATTCAAATAAACAAGGCAACAATTGATTTCGATATCGGGCCTAACTTCAACCAGAGAGGAGCAACTGATCAGTGAAATCAAAATTTATGAGTCCACACCATCGGCCCCAAGTTCAACTGTCTCTAGACTAGATAGAGAGGGAGGGAATGGAAACAGGGATGGAGTTAGAGTGGGAATAGAGGTTTCAAAATGCATGAAGACATGAGACTAAAATTGGGAGAGAAGATGAAATGGAATGCAGCACTCTTGTTATTCTTGGCTGCAAATTTCAGTGTTTGATCAAGGCAGGACTCAGATTGACAAGTGTAGCTGCACACAAAACAGATTTCACTCATATCATAGCAATAGCAATGAACATCCTAGCAACGTACACACTGACACCACTGACATACAACCTTTTATTATATTGGCATGACAATTAAAACAAATGTCTATTTAAAAGTAATTTGTGATCCCTAGAGGAATATAGGCATTGCAACATCATAGGAAGCTGTTTCATACATTCCTAAACAAGGAGCACTGGACAGGAACTTTGCAAAGTGTGATGGCAGTTTGGCTGAGATCAAAATCTCTCCATGTTCTAGACATAACCCAGTCAAAAATAGGAGCACATTAGGGGAATTGGGAGGAAGAGCAAAATAAACTGATTTTAAATGAATCTGATTTGAATAAATACAGCCACAGGAGGTGTTTAACAGACATTTTCATGCCAAATTTGGATAAAAGGCAATGGAGTTATTTCAGTTTTTTATGATCAGCTCTTAAAAATAAAATAATACAGCGTTTGTGCAAAAATCAGCAGAAAGATCTTTGAATATTGAAGTTATGAAAAGTGTAGGAAGAAGTTTGGTGGGAGTTAAAAGGCACAGGAGAAAAGGAGCAGTGAGGAGAGGAAATGAAAAAGTAAGAGAAGAAATGGATGGCAGGACATTAAAGAGGAGTGGGAAGACGAATATAGGAAAGGAGTACCAGAGGAACATGAGATGAAGAGTGGGAAAACTTGACTGAGGGTGGATTGAGGATAACTAAATGTAGAGAATGAAGTTGGGTGAGAAAATAACTGAGCATGAAGCAGGGCACCCCTTAAAAAATGGTTTACATGCTCAGCCGGTTGACAAATAAACATAAAACAAACATAACAACTTACTCAACAAGACTCATTTTGGAGTGGCAGATGCATTCTCTACGAAGTTTGTATTATATTAAGCATTGCAGTGGTGCCATGAAGGAGGCTAACAGTGTGTCTTCTCTATATATTTCCCTGAGATATTTATTCAAGGTGTGTTGTGATGAATGAAGCCTCTTGTGAGTAAGTGAAGAATGATGCATTCAAATAAAATGAATGATCCATAAAGATTATGTCTATATTCCATTCTGTATTGTATCACTACCAATTCTGCCTCCTGCTTAAATCTCAAATTTGTCTCTCCGCTCTCCTCCTAGCACCACTTCTCTTTCTCTACTTCACAAAGGGATTATTTCCTTTTTCTTTTCTTACTACATCACCTTTCCTTCACAGTCTGGCTCCTCAGTCTCAGCCTCTGTCTCGGTCGCTGCCTGTTCTTTCTCCTAACTTACTACACACTAACTTTAATTGTACACTCATCAGATTCTTGTCAAAGAAGGAATGGGCAGACAAAAAGACTTAAGCTGTAATGCAATAAACTTCACACCCAGGACTCAAATTTACCCAGCCAAACCAAGAGAAACAATTCAAGATATTAGTGCTGTGGGATGTAAACATTTTCACTTTGTGATTTTGACAACACACGCATGCCTTTTCTTTTGTTGATGAAAGCTTCAATAGTCAGTATTAACCCCAGATCCAAACCGCATCTCAAACAAATGCATCAACCAATTTAAACCTTAAAGTTTGAGTTTCCTGTTCCTTGCTCATGTAAAAGTGCCGACATGGTAAAAGCCATTCCGGCAAGAGGTTTATTGCATCCAGTGAGTGAGGTTACTAATTTCACAGTTCATTATGGGTCATATACTGTAGCCTCCAAAGACTCTCTCTGGGTTGCGCAAAGTTGGTGCAATGATTAGAAATTCAACCAGCCACAGCAGTGCTACAGTATATTGTAGAGGAAAAGACAGACATTTTAGAAGTTAAATAGTTCACAATCATTTGCTGCGGCTACATGCATATAGGAAGTAAGCTGTTTCTGGCCTGCTGTGCTACTGAGCAAAACCCTCCAAAATCCATATACTGAAGTGCAGTTTACTGCGTCTGTTAATTTTATGGTCTATGAAACTAAACTAATAAAACACTCATTAGAAGTATTAGAAGTGAGTCACCTTACCCTTCTGAATCCTTGCTGAATCAGCACTCCCTTCATCAACTGAGGACACACCTCATTTTACATCTCCTGCCAACCTGCAATCAATCCTCTGCTCAACTGCAGTACACGAGGAAGACAACTGACAGGAATCCTAAGCCTGGATTCCATATCCTGTCTCTGTAGTGAGGAAGTGCATGATGTCTACATGCATCCTTGTGATTGGATGCTATCTCCACCGTTTTTCTGTCCAATTTTTGTCCCGCTAGCAACACTAGTGACGCTACTGACGCTGAAGATAATGTAATAATAATACAAATCTACTCAATTTAACATTACGCAATTTAACCCCTTATTCATATAACATTAGCTTCTCAGCAAATCATGTATTCATAACCATAACTTTATTCAATGAACATATGACACTCAATCAGTTACTCTTTTCATCATGTTTGAGGTTGTGAATGGACCTGATCAATATTGTGAGGAATCTGAGGAGGACATGTAATTCATTCATTGATTTCTGTGGAGAAATTCTACTCTACTTGTGAGGTCAGTTCAGTATCAGCTACTAAACGTTACTCCTGGAGCTTGTGAGGGTCTTCAGGGTCTTGCTGAAGGACACTTCCACAGGGGTGACGTTGGCTATAACAGGAGGGTTGGACAGATTCTCCTCCTCCTGATTGTGCCACCATGCTAGCTAGAAAATGACGTTGAGCCCTTTAAGTTTGTTCAAGATTGTGGCGGAGTTGAGTCAGGTCCCAAAAAAATGCTGGCGGATGAAATGTTTATGGTGTAAACTAGTGCCAAACATGAGGTGATTAGTTACATTTGCTGGAGACTGCTTTGTGCCAAATTGCTTGGAGAAAGCGAACGTCCCTGTGACACAGCCAAGAAAATGTCACCTCACCCTCCTGCTTAGTCAGCATTACCACCACAGTCCGAGATGTCCTCACACCTTTGGCCAACCATCAATCAATACATACTTCCATCACTGTTTGAACAGCGCTTCAGTTTAATCACCCAGCTCTGATTTCTCTAAAGATCCTCCTTTAGTGGTGCATTGATCACCTCTTTTGGACTCCGTTTTGCTTGATTCAGTTCGAGAGTCAATTTCAATCTCCGCCCCAAACTGGGCCTGGTGTTATGAGGCAAGGATAATGATGCAAAAATTAATAATTTTAGACAAATACTCTTGTAAACTGTGTACTGCTGTGAAAGTAGAACTCAGTACATTGAGTCTTTTGGCTTGTGTAATAGTTGAGTAAATAGTTGAGTAAAAAATGCTATTGCACTATGGAAATTATTATGATATAATATTCATTTGGGAATGGATACAAACTATTTCAGAAAGCGATTCTTCAAGTGAAATTGGAATATGTGTACCAATCATCTTGAAGGGCAGCCATTTGCAAATGAGATACTGTGCTTCTCTTATTTCATTGTGCTGATCGATATTCTCATGTTTATCTCTTTATAATGAAGGGGAAATAATTGAGATCAATAATGCTGAATAAATATAATTTAAACATAATGATGGGTTTCTCCAGCGATGAAGCAAGTGTGTTGTTATTTTTGACACAGTGATGGTTTTTGAAGGCACTGACAAACATGTCGTCCTGTCAACAGATCAGAAAAGGCTCATATGTGTTTTATGTTGTGGTTTAATTTGGAGGACTTTTTTTATACTGTATATCAATTTGAATGCAACCCACATAGCCTAATCCTAAACTACAGGTACATTGTAGAATTGATGTTCAGTTCATTCGCAGCCCCTCCACTGCCTCACTTAAATGACAAGCTAACAGTTTGCCTTGTTCCAGACCCCTGAACCACAGCCCACACCTCTGATTGTCCAGCAATTTATGGTGAAACAAAATGGCAGCTTAGTCTGATTATCAGGCTGAACAGGTGACTTCAGATTTGTTGTTGCAGCTGCATTTTGAAAAGTTAGCGAACAGCCTCACCTTTATTCATGATTTTTCCATAAAGCATATGTTATACCCATTGGAGCACAAGGTCTGTTGTGTTTGTAGACTGTTAATCTTGAACATGAACAGATCATTGCAGGTTGAATATTTATTCAAATGGCAGTGACAACCTTTGTGTGGACTACATGTGATGCAGAGATGTTGTTGACCCCATTAAGCACACACACACATACAGATTTAGACCCAAAAACATAGTGTTCCTCATCACCCAGATGGTAAATAAACACTTTCCCCCCAACAGTAATCATTTTCTCTTATTACTCATGTTCCTCCATGCAGTCTAAAAATGCCTCACACCCAAAGTCAGATGGTCTTCTTAATTAATTGGACTCATAAACACTGTAATTGGTTAGATGTCACTGCCATGTGAGGCTAGCAGACCCTAACGATGTTCCCAGTAGTGACAATGAAATCTCCATTAAGGGTACATCAGTATTGCTCACTCTACAACCCTCAGTTACAGCTGAGTTTAATAGCCATTAGACTCCACTGCAGGACCGACTCGGACAACCGCCGCTGCCTATGACAGTTTAATCAAATGCTGCATGCAGCTTGGGGGTTTTTGTGCTTTTCTCTGTGTGTGTATAATGTGTGTTGATGTCACAACAGAGTGTTGCGTTTGTGTATGTCTGTTGTTAGTTATGATGTAAGTGTGTGTGCTGCGTGTTTGTGCACTACACATGGAAAGTATTAAGGATGCCCGGTTGGGAAACCAGCCTTGGATAACTAGAGCAGTGATCATACCGTATAGTGTTACAGCTATGGGTGGATGATAGCTGTAAATTATGGGCAAGTTTTCCTTTTTGTGTAGGTTAGGGAGGACGTGTGTGTGTGCCTGAATGTGCGTGTGTTTGTGTGCATTGCGTTAAGAATCACAAATTATTAGTCACCCGGAGCGTTGACATGTTGTGATATGGATGATTTATTGGCTGTAGCTTTGATGAATGCTTAAAGGCATAAAGTTGTTAAGATGGTGCAAGTGTGATAGAAAGAAAGGATGGAAAACGGTGGCAAAGTTATTATAGATAGATGTTTCCAACCTTCCTGTGACTTCTGCTGACTTACATGGAGTTCTCACAGCTTGGGATCCCTGATGCCACGAATATGAAGCAAAATGAAGCAGAAAGACTAACATTAGTGCTCACTGCAGGGGTTTTAAAATGTATTCCCTGATTTCAAAATAAATGGCATCACATTGAGAGTGTCTCTTTTCAAGGATTTTTCTATCCAAATAATATGCTTGTTTATAACAGCCTAATGATATAATACATGACTCTGCTTTTTGTACATATAGCATATGCTCATCTCATTGAAGGAAACTTTTCCTTGGCAAATGTTGATTGACTTGATTGACACTTCACTGTGGATATTGGACCTGTGACCTTTCAGTCAGGGGAATAGCCAGCCTAACGTTCTGACTTCAGTCTTTATTGTATTGTCTATAATAGGGGTGAATTTACTTTTTTGGAAACTGCTCGGCAAAGCATCAAGGAGAGTGACAAGAGCTCCAGCTTTTATCTGCCTCTGTCACTCTGATGCATTTGACATGGATATGTTTGCTGAAGAAGAGAAAGTTGAAGTAAACGCAGGAAATAATTACTTGCCTGTATAGCCACTTTTTCAGTGAAATGAAGTGTGGGCTTGTGTATTTTTTATTTGTCAGGTGCTTTGGCCTAGATCTTGCCCGTCTTACTGGTGGTTGCTTGTAATGTTAATGATACAGAAATGTTCTGGTTTGCTCTCCTCTGGACAAGCATGTCAGCTACTGTAATTGCCCAAAATGCAAACGTTGAGATAAGTTAGGTGTCTCACCAGTGTATCCTATTAAAATGTTCTACCACTATATTGTTTCTTGGGACTGAAATTTCCCCTTTTTATCTTGCAAGTGTAAGACAAATAAACACATTTTTGGTCCATGCACATAAAAATATCTAAGAACTCCCTTTTCTCTTTATCATGGCTTTTTCAGTTGAGTTTGGTTTACTTGACAATGTTAAATCTATCCATCATAATCCACCCATCCATTTCTGGGAAAAAGGTAGACTTTCATACTGGAGTCTACAGTATAATCATACAGAACATTGTGTGAGGGACCGTCAAAGAGGCAAAGAATTAGAATTAGGGTGATGGCATTTATCATGTCATCATCCCATTTTCTGGTCTCAGCCACCCATGCCCCCTCTCCCTCCTGCCCCTACACTCTCACCTCTGCCCGCCTGTTCCCTCCCTGCTTCTTCTTACCTTGCCCTCTCCCGGAGGATAATGAGTTTAATTAAAACACTTCAACTTCACAGGTCAGGACGGAGGGGGGAATAAGAGGTGGGTGAGATAAAATACTTAGGCAAATTCCTTGCTTCTCTCTCATTTCTTCTCTTTCACACACATCTTTATTTTTTTTGTTGGGTTAAACTATTCAGTCTCTTCTGTGACTCATAACCACAAGGTTAATCACAGCAGCAGCCAACGTGTCCATCTCGGTCAGGAGCTCTGCAATTGGCTGACTCCTTTGGTCCCCTCTGCTGTACTGTATACAGTATTTATTCAAGTATTAAAGTTGAAAGTACTAAAGAATGTTACCATAGCCCTTCTGCCTTTGCCTCGTCATAGTGCTACTTAGAATTTTGACATAGTTTGTCTTAATTTTACTTCACTTCTTTGATTTTGCTCTTGTATGATTTCAGAATTTCAGTTTTTTTTCTTTGTGAGAGGAATTTTGATTATATTAATTTCAGTCGTTCTGCTTTCGCTCTTTTCTGATCATTCCCTGCTGATTTTTCACAGTGTTTTGTTCATGTTTTGGGCAAGCTTAAACCTGCAGTGCGGAACTTTTGTCTCCCCTTTCTGGCAGTGAGCGGTGCACCACTGCGGGAATTTCGCCACAGGCACCAAATTTAAAAACTCCGGTATACTGTAAAATACAGAGAGATTTACCTGGTAGTGATAGGCTTAATCAGCATTGTGTGCACTTTGGCAAGGGCTTGAATATAACGGACGTTCATTATATGTAAAAGTCCCGCACTCCAGCTTTGTGCTGAAATGTAAATGTGCCAGTGTTTTAGGACACAATGATTGAGCGAAACATGCTAAGCGCTATGCCATCATGGTAGCTGATGGCATAACAACTTAACAGTCCAAGATTTAATTTTAGCCATCTGCAACCTCTATGCAAATATGCCACACCAGTGTTTTCATCTGATGTGTGGGTTGAAGTTGAGCAAGGAAATGGAAGGAACTATGAGACTAGCTATTGCAGACTCAAGAAAGCTTCCTTGCATGGACAGCAAAAGAATCCGTGACCTCTATATTCAGTATGTTGTTTTGTTGATTGCTGTTATATTGTAGGATGGTAAGAACTTTTCAGCCTTGCAAGGCCTTAGATTTTTTTGTTTTGTTAAAAATACTTACCTGTTTTTGTTTACTCTTGTATAAACTCAGGGTTCATTTCAAGGTTTTAAGCTAGTTCCATTCCTAATTACTGCCAAACCCAGATTTTATGTTTATCTGTTTATGTATATTTATTTCTGTACTCTGCTTTTGGTTTTAAAAAACAAATTCTCTAAGCTCCTTTCATGGACCATGGCCAGACATGACAGGTTTGGGATTCTAAGAGATATAATATTAATGTTTGCCAGAGTGCTTTTTTTTTTTTTTTTTTTTTTTAGCACATTTGATTCTTTTAACTTTAACTTTTCTTTTAAGTTTAGATTTGGGATTGCTGAAGAAAATTAAGGATAAGAAAATGGTTGTTTGACAATTTGTTTAAACTTTAAAAATATATTTAAATCATTCATCGTTGTAACTAACATGTTTTGGAAAGTTTGTTATGACCCCCTGTGCTGACGGCTGATACATGCTTAAACTGATTTGTATGGTCTCCTAACTTACAAGGTCTGGGATGGCCTGGCACCATCATGTCTATCTGACATAATCAGGCCATACACTGTCCTGTACACCAAACTGTGCTCTGCACTTGCTTGATTCTTGCTATCTGATTGTCCCAAATATATGGGAGCACTACTGTAATGCATATACAATATACTGTATACACCTTCAGACACGTGACAAATTGAAGGACAAACCTGAATAAGTGGGTGGAGAAATATAATGAATGCAG
Organism: Siniperca chuatsi; assembly: GCF_020085105.1. Classification (NCBI taxonomy): domain Eukaryota; kingdom Metazoa; phylum Chordata; class Actinopteri; order Centrarchiformes; family Sinipercidae; genus Siniperca; species Siniperca chuatsi. The sequence continues at coordinate 18,670,507 of NC_058055.1, forward strand.
ATGCTTCCATACAGGACATGAGGGATCACTGTATGGTCTGGGTATGAAAATGATCATATGAATCATATGCTATGGCCTTTGCAATCACTAGGCCTAGACCTCAGTCTAACAGCTAACAGAGATTTTGGAGTGACCGCACTTTCTACCACCATCATCAAAGGACCAAACGAGGGAATATTCTTTGGAAGAATGGAGTTCCAGGGAATTGGAGAATCTATGTCAAAGAGCATAAAAGTTGTTTTGGACTTACTCAGACACTTTATGTTGGATTTTCCATTAATTAGTCACCCATCTCTATGTGTACACTGTAGAACGCATTCACTAATGTTATATCTGGACTGTTAATCTTATTTATTTTCTTCAAGATGATAATGCGCTCCAAATTAATAAAGTAAATCACAATAGAACATAGTAGTTCATGCTGAAAGTTTCTCACTCACTTCCTTTAGATTTTATCAGCCTGTCCACAGGGATTCAAACTGGCAACTACAAACCTCTCAAACCTCTTGCCTACTGTCACTTGAGACACTCATGTCAAATTGTGCATGGTGGAACGATGTGCCAAACTTTGCTGATTTTCATATTTTCCATGTGTTCTTCTTTGCCTTGAGGCTCTCTTCTGGAATACACCCTTTTGACAAGATCCCCATTCTGTTTCTGTCTGCTGTAAGCTCCATGTCTAACAGACAGTAAAGATGTTTGGCTGAAGAGCATCCCTTCTTGACGATACACAACACGTGTCAAAATACACGCACACATGCACCCTGCGTTTGTACAAGAAGTGAAAAAAACCCAAACAGGCACGTGCAAATGTGTGAACATGACATGCTTGTAAGCAGGTACGCATACTGTATCTCTATGCTTTTTCACACACACACAAACACACACAGATGCACTCAGACACACACACACACACACACACACACTCACTATCACGTGAATGAGCACGTGAGTTCAGAGACACAGGGGAAGAGAAATGCAAATGCTCCTCTCTTCGAGTCAGTGACATGGCATCCATGGGGAGATGATTGTGTGTGTGTTTGAGAGAAAGTGTGAGATAGTGAAAGGGAGAGATTTAGAGAGAGCGAGATGGCGCTGATTCACTGTGTATTCTCTATGTCTCCTCCTGTCCCGACGCACTTCGCTGTGAAAGCACATGCCTGTCAGGCAGCGGAAATAGATGACACAGTCTCAGGAGGATGGGGCGTTGCCAACAAGCCCTTCTCTGTTTACCTATGTTTCTCATTTCTCTTTCCTTCTATCTCTCTCTTTCGTGCCTGTGCCTCAGTCGTCCTCGAAGACGGCGAGCTATGCCGCATATTTTTCCCAATTCCCCCTTTACCCTCCTCATCTCTCTGAGTCCCATGCAGCTTTTCTTGCATAGTCAGGTTGCAAGTCGTGTGAGAGCAGGATTTGTGGGAGCACATGCGCGCTGGCGAGACACTGTGACTGACCTGATTGCTGAGAAGGAGAGACAGGCAGAAAGAAGATAAAGGCTGACACAATACGAGAACACTTTTTCAAAACTTTTAGAGTTGCATTTGGTTCCCCCTATTGTTCTGTTCCAAATGATTAACGTTTTTTTATTAAAAAGATACTACGGACTATTCATATATCATGGTTTTGTTTATTTGACATTATGAGAAGGAGGACATTAAATCACACACAACTACAAAGATGTCTAGGGTAACACAATGAAGTCCAGGACTTATTTCCATTGTGGTGCTTGATGTAAAGATAGAGAAAGATACAGCAGTCCAGGGGCCAGATGCATAAAACTCTGTGTGTACACAGTTTTAATCGTGAAATCTACAGACAAAGTATTTGTGAGGTGCGTACATTCTCACTGCACATTCTTCTTTTAGAAATACCAGTTTTATGTGTGGGAAATGGTGTATGCATGGTTTTTGTGTGTACATATCGTTTATACATCTGGCCCCCAGGTATCAGGGTGACATCATACCAACACAATTATTACCTATATCATCATCAATAAAATCACCCCAAATGCTTCCACTTCCAAGTTTCCCATAAGCCAAAAGTTCAAACAAACGAGTAGTCTTATTGTTATTGTTGTACCACACTGACTTGCAGTTGCACAGCTCTATGCTTCAAGGGTAACCATCCGAGCTGCTGGAATTGCTGCCAGCATGTGCCCCTGGGTTCAAGCCCAACACAACCCTGAGTAACTTGTTCTGAGACATCTGTAGTTTGTCTTTAAGTGTTTGGCCAACAGTTTTATACCTCCTTTTTTTGATTGAACTAGATTTTCTAGCCAAAAATCTAGTTCTGTTCTTTTTTTAATGCCATGCTTTTCTACCCAGATTACTGTCTAACAGACATCCTAGATAACTAATAGGGGTCTTAGCAGAATAAATTTGACCATCTTGGACAACCCTGGTTGAACTGACAAAATGAAGGAAGGACTTATATTAAATAAATACATCATTTGATAATAAACATTTCTTTGAAGTAGGAGTTGTTTCTTGAAAATACTGGCCTATTACTGTTGAGTTCAACAATATATGGGAATATATATTGTTGACTATTTATGCATCTGTACAAGATATTGCAGCCCAAACATTTAGCCATTAAGTTCAATTTTAATATAGCGGCTATATCAGTTGTACTCCGGAACTAACTTTAATTGTTTTCATTCCTCACAATAACACCACAGCTTGTTTTCCTGCACCACTGCTCATAACTTCTCTCTTCATTTCGATGCTCCTCTATTAGACCAATTTCCTCTCTCTCGTGCAGTCCCGCATCCATAATTTACTACTAATAATTCCGGTGGCTCCCACTACTCCATTTCTCCATGAGCCTTTGCCTTTTCTATTGCAAAGTCCAATCCTTGATATTTCCTTTGTTTGTACAGAGCCTGTAGCAAAAATCAGACAAAGGTGGTGGGATTCAGGCCAAACTCATCAGAGATATATGTGAGTCCAGAGGCAGCGATATTAAATATTGTACTGTCTCAAGGCACTTTCTTTCTCTTAATTTCTTTTTCTTACTTTTTCCTCTTTCTGTCTTTTCCTGTTTTGACTTTAAGTGCTTGCACTCATTGTGGCTACATGGGAGAGTCTCCTACTGAAGTTTGTAGATGCAGACACAATGTGATTGTATGTGTAAATACATGTGTATAAAGCTACAAATGCAATATTTGTTAATGTATGTGCAATATGTGTCTGTCTATGTCAAACTATTCCGAGGTTACCAAAGGATTCTTACAAAGGAGTGTTTCTTTCTCCAGTCACTACACACTCAAACAGACAACTACAAAGTGACAATGTGTTCAAATTGAGCTTAAATGGACACATTGTCACCTCAGTTCAGGCATCCTAGAGCGAATCCAGACCTGCTTGTGTCCACTCTTTCCACTGACTTTGTTTGCAACTTTTTCTCTCCGGATTCCAATACCCCAACTCAGGGTACCTGCTAATACCAAGGACAGATCCAATACCAATCCCTCTTTTATCACAAATTAAAAATCTGTATACCTCCTTGCGTAGAACTCATTGGGATCATTTTTATTTAAGGTAACATGAGGACAGGGATTGCCATGGAGCTAAAAGCGGAGTCAGTATGAGTGAAAGAATGTAACTGACAGCGTAACTCACATTGCAAGTCAAATGTCATTTTATAAAGACATTATGGCTGATACCGGATCTGCTTAATATAGCACAGTGAATCAGATCGGTGCATATTTTTACCATACTAATAATTTAGTTCAGACAAGTGAGAACTAATGTGTAATTTGTTAAACTTACTTCAAAGGCAACCCACTTAGTCTAATTGTGAACACCTTTGTTGTGGCAACAAAAGGGCAGTTGCATTAGCCTTAGTCAGCAATAGCCTTACTTACTTACTTTTTCCATACAAAGCATGTTGCAAATTTTTTATTTGGACTGATCATAACAGATCAAATAAAATTTTATAAAGCACATCACATCAGTGTTTGTTATTTACCTTTCTACGTGCTCTCTGTGTTGTGTTTGTGTGCCCACACAGCTCTAGGCACGCTTTTACATTTTGTGATGCAGGCATGTGAATGTTTGTGTGTGTTGCTCCCTAGAGCAGGGGTTTTGTTAGTTCAGTGAGCCTACCTGCTCACCTGTGGTATCATATATCTCAGCTCCTTAATCTGATTTGACTGCATTCCTCCAGCCTCTGTCTCAGCCAACAGCCCTCAGTGTGATTCTGTTGTCTGGCACAAAGTAATGAAAACACATAAAGCTCTCATTACCTGCCAGTAGCTGTGGGGCTGAGTGGTAGTAGACTTGTACGCTCACAGACACACACAGCAGAGAAGACACACAGATGAGGAGCATGCTCTCACATACTGTACAGTCATACACACATGTACGTACACACAATAGATACACACATGCGAGCCTGGGACCTGCTGCAGCTTAAATTACTCAGCTGTCATCGGGCTCTGATTGATGGTTCCTGCTCTCATGGCTGCTATATGATAAGCTCTTATGGGCCGTGTAATTTTTCTATGGCCACGTTTGGATGGGTGGGCAAGATGATTTGGCCTAACACTGAGTGAGGTGCATTTTCACATTCATATAGATTATGGCTGTTGTGCACTTGCAATGATGTGTCATTTTCAGTACATCCATGTATCCAGCTTGTGCTTGCACAAGAGCAGATATTGGTGTTGCTGATTTTTAAAGACACATTCGCAACACATGTTAATGCAATGTGTTGTTGTAGCATGTACTGCCACAAATAATTGTTGTTCCAAAGTTAATATATAAATGTGGTGCTACACGAACCAAAAACGTTAAACCACTCTTCACCATCACAATTTTTTTAGGGCTGCAACTAACAGTTATTTTCATGATCAATTATTCTGCTGAATACTTTGTTGATAAATTGTTTGGTCTATAAAATGTCAGAAAATAGTTAAAAATGCCCAACACAAGTTCCCAGAGCCAAAGATGACTCCTTTTAAAATGCTTGTTTTGTCCGAACAATTTAAAGATATTCCGTTTACTCTTATATAAGACAAAGAAAAACAGAAAATCAGGAAGACTGGAACCAGTTAATTTTTGGCATTTTCCATGAAAACTTTTAACGATTAATTATTAAAATTGTGCCAATTTATCTTCTGTCGATCCACTAATTGATTAATGGAGTAGTCGTTCCAGCTCTACTATTTTTTATGGATTTATCTAGGTAGCTAGCTAGCTATGTAGGAAAATTATGTTGATGCTTCTTCCTGCTTTTTTTTATAAACAAACCTAGATCATTTTATAGATTGTTTGAAGCAACGACCAGTGCCATCACTTTTCTTGAGACGACACTCTCGCTTGTGTGATCAGAGCACTGAAAATTAGGACAATATAGCAAATAAGTTAATTATTATTTTGGACAAATAGTGCAATTGGTTGGTATGAGGCTGAGATGGAGTCATGGGAGACTCTGTTTGTTTGGTGATCGCACAAACCTCAGTGAAAGACTGATATGGATTGAGTTGATAATTACTAAGACTGATATTGACTGAAAAAAAGAATCCTCTTTGTGCAAACTTTTCTTTCAGTAAGGATTTGTCTTTCTACTGGCCAATCCACATGAAAAGTGTTTTTTAGAAGCGTGTTTTATGATCGTCACTCGCTCGTGTCACTGAACAGATTTGCTGCCATTTTATTAAATGTTTCAATCCACACTGATTTCGAGACATGCGTCACTGTGGGACCCCCCACATTTCTTTACGCTCAACATCTATTTTTTCTTTCCTTTGGCACGCTTAGTGAAGCGTAATCTCTAGACAGCTGTTTAAATCAGACTAATCTCCTGCTGTTCATATGCTGTGGACTTATTAAAGGTGTCTGTAATGACTGATATATAAACAATGCTTTTCTTCCTGTAAAATCCTCATGTAGCCTACATAAAAACTATTTTTTTCCAGTAAATTTCTGATATCAGTGAGCCTTTCAGCACCTCAGGAGCTGCTGCTGAACGGAGGTCAGAGTTGGTGTGGATTAAACAGACCGAAAGCTTCAGTAGGATTAATATGGATTCCCAGCAAGACTATAAATGAAACAGACAATTTGCAATGGCCTCTTTGATTTGCTCATACTTGCAAATAACATTACACATTAGATGTATTTATGTCTATGTTTATTTATATTTATCTATCTTGAGATATTTTGCTGAATGTACATACTGTTCTATTTCAATATTGCCCTTATTTTCTCTCATACACACACATTTACCACAGACACCTGGGACCTGGCCAGTAGAGTCAAAGTCTTTTGTGTCATTGTGCAGCACCATTGGAACAGTTTGAGGTTAATTAACTTCAGTAGTGGTACTTTCACAGCAGTCATTTTGCGAAGTGGAACTTTTCCAACCCTGAGTTTGAACCATCCACCTTTCTTTTACATGGCTACTTTTTGTCGAGGTGCCTGCCTTTTAATCTTTAGTTTATATTTAGTCTACAGATTATTAGCCTTCTCATGGAAATTATTAAACATGCAGAGACATACGCATGTTCCTTTTTCACTCCGAGCCCATTCCACTAACGTCATCCCTACGTGGCCTTGCTCAGTAATGTTTCTAATATGATTCTGTAAAGGGCCCACAGAGGGAGCAGAGAAAGGGTGTGGTTGGACTATAATCATTTAGAAAAGAGGGCAGAGAACCTCAGAAGGAGAAATTGGATTTACAGGAAAGAGATAAAAAAGTAACAAGAGTGGGAGAGTAGAAAGGAAAGAGAGAAAGATACAAAAGGAAAGGGAGAGAAAATAAAATAAGTACTGTAGAGACTGTATAGACATTTGTGTCCCTCTCAGGATGAATGAATGAATCCCTTAACTTTCATCTAGTGGCATCATCAGCTCCAAATTTTAATTTGTCCAAACCTTTAGTTTATGACCAAATACCTGCAAAACTCATGACTTTCCCATCATCCTAAACTGTAATTTGTGTTTAGTGCTAATTATCAAATGTTCGCATGCTAACATGCTGAACTAAGATGGTGAACATCATACCAGCTAAACATAAGCCTGTTAGCATGCTAATATTAGCATTTAGCTCAAAGTACAGCCTCATAGAGCCACTAAGCGTGTTTGTAGAGTTTTAGTCTTCTTATCTCGGTAGCCAGAAAAAAACGCTTTCCTGATGTGTTACGACAGAGACACGACTCTGACCAGTGTTTTGTGATACTGCAACATGCAACGTCTGGCCAACTCTCTCAGTCTTATGTCACGTTCTTCCCTCTCCATCATTCTTGCCCTTTAAATGTTGACCACCAGATGCTCCTTGCCACCTGTGCTGACCTGGGGATCTGCCAACGGTTTGTGCTCTGAGTTACCACTTTCTTTCACAGTACACCCTCTCAACTAGGCTCTACCATCTGTACCAAATAGTTTGCTCCAATGACCACATTGCACAACATCTCCTGCTGCTGCCATGGCTGTGATGCTGTACTTTTTCTTTCTTCTGACACCAAGATTCAAGCACATGTCTCTGCTCTCCTTAATATCTGCAGTTGGAAATCTGCCCACCATCACAACCTCAATCTTGACAAGACTGAGCTGTTTTTTTCCTAGGAAAATCCCGCTCTCTACAAGACCTTTCCATCACAAGTGACAAGACTCTTGCCCAGTCTGCCAAAATTCACAACACAACAACAGACTGTCAAGTGAAGGTCAAAGTGCAGTTACAACCTGATCCTGCAGGTTTGAACTCTTTCTTACGATCAACTCAGTTTAGCCATTTCTTTAGGCCCCGAACTCTCAACAATGTACCTCCTGAAACTCCGTACCTTTTCAAATTGTGAGCTTGCATTTTGAGCGGAGAGGTTGTTTGGTATGTGGAAGGTGACAGCTTTGATCCCAGAGAAGACTGAAAGTTATTGGGGGATGCTTTCATCCAACTTGTAACTTCTTCTCAGTTAGGGCTGCAACTAATGATTATTTTTATTATTTATTAACCTATTGATTATTTTTTTGGATTAATTGTTGTTAAACAACATGAAAAGTGGACATCATAAGTTTCCAGGACCCAAGGTGACATCTTTTAAATGGTTTGTTTTGCTTTACCAACAGTTTAAAGGCCAGGACACTCCAGGATTTAAAATGGTAAAATCAATTAATTCCAATGGAATCTCCGCGACTCAAGGATGAGGCAAAATCAATCTGTGCAAATGCTTTGTGTAGAGTTCAACTTTGGTGAACTTTGACACTTGAATTCGCATCATTGACCAATAGCGAGCCGTCTTGACAGCACTGACCTTTGAGGGGACGGAGAGCTGGAGAATACAGAATAGAGGAAGCTATTCTTAGCTTATTAGCTCTGTTGTTCACTTTTATTTAACCTCCTCTGGCGGAGTAAAAACTGTTCCACAACAGAGAAGGTGATTTGCAAATGTCACTTTGTGGTGTGACCACCGCTTTAAACGGAAAGGTATTCAATTTACAATTGACGAGAAAAATAGAGAAAAATCCACACATTTGAGAACCTGGAACCAGTGAGTGTTGTGCATTTTTTGTCTGATGAACTACTTAAATGATTTTAGATAATTTTTTGTCAGTTAACTAATTGATTAACTGACTAATCGTTTCAACACCAATCTCAGTGGTAGCCAAGGAGACATCTAAAGGAGGCGGTGGCATATGTGAGTTTCTCTTGCATTTATGCCGTTTTAAATGGGTGAGTGCAGCTGAATCTCTGTTGTATAAGTACTGTTATATATACAGCATATGTGTTTGTGTGTGACTCGAGTGCATGTGTAATATTGTATGGCCCTCTGAATATTTAATGCATTTATTGGTAAACATGAATGAGCAACATCTAACAACTCCTATATCAAACTGTCATGTTTGAACACTCGTCTCGTTCTGCTCTGTCTCTCTCTCTTCACTTATTCCCACATGGATGACACACATGGTCCAACAGATGTACTGTACAGCATTTTGTAGTTTGCTGTTCACTAAGCGCTTCAGGTCGTAAACTGAGGCAATGAATGGGCAACAGGGAAATGTAACATTCAAAAAATGGTGAGTAGAAAATGCACTTTCACTGTTGAGCAGAAGGTTAAATATGTGTGAGGGAAACACTACAAGTCTGGGAAAACAGTAGTGCTGTATTTGTGTGTATATAGAAAGAGATAATTGATTTCTCACTACTGCAACAACATGTTAAGCTTAGCCCTTATTAACTCTTAAATGTCTGGAGGTAAACTCTCAACTCCTGCAGGAAGTCTTATGGGCACAAATTAAGCGCTTGCCTTACGACCTCACTAATAATCTTGTGGTAGCAAATCCCTGCAGCCAGGCTCCAAAATCTAGTGGAAGAGTGGAGGAAATTAAGGGGAAATCCACAATGTTTATGTAATAGGTTTTTCCAACAAGTCCTTCAAATTAAATGAAAAAATACATAGTTTGTAATTGCCTGTCAGAATGGCACTTACAAGTGCTTTATGATCTGACGGCCGACTTGTCAGGACATAATTTCTGTTACAAATCACTGTTTCAAAATGAAAACCATTTTCTGATCTTCTACAGCTATCGTTAAAGTTTGGCTAGATTTAGGCACAAACAAAATGACTTGGTTAGGGAAAGATTATGGTTTGGGTTAAAATAACTATTTGATTAAGGTTGTGGGACGTTTGTTGTCATTGTTAAAGCAATAACCACTTGATTGAGGCTGGGGAATGATCAGGTCATGGTTAAAAGAAACCAACGCTGAAACGAGAAGGAAACAGTGATCTCCTGTGTCACTTCAAAGTAAACATACAGTATGTTGTTTTTGGGCATTTGCTTAAAAGATTGATGCTGTCGTGTTTCTTGAGAGGACATTCTCCGTAAATCACTTACTGATGACAAATCGGCAAAGACGCAAGCCGGGGCTACAATGCAAATATAGCCTGTTGAGGCTGCAGGTGGTTCACATATTTTTCATCAGCGGGCACAAACTTCTAAGTGAACTCCTTGCTCCTATAAAAACCCCTTGGTAATTCATGTAAAACTTGTGAGAATTTAAATCTCCACCAACTGTCAGTGCTTCTCTCTGATCATCCTCCCTTCCTTTGGGATGGCTCTCAGGGTCCTTCTTAATCCTCCAGTCAAACTATCTATCGTTGCTTCCCTGCTTCCTTCCTTCCTTCCCTCTGTATTTCGATTTTTGTTCTGTCTTTCCGTTGTTTCCCCCCCGCTTGTTTCTCTCTCTCTTTCTATCAGCGTGCCTGTGTGTTGCTGGATCGTCAAGCAAAATTATTTAACCTTTGAATGCTTTCATATAATTCTCCTTTTCTTTCTTTTGTCACTGTCTTTTCTTGAAATATTTTCTCAGCCTCTTCATCTCTCCCCCTCTTGCTCTCTCCCTAAGGGTGTCATTTAAACCACCAGCCAAATTATTTGTCCTTTCTTTACCTCCTCCTCTGTCTTTCTCTTCCTCTCAGTACTTTATCTCCCTCCTCTTTCTATTCTTTCTTTGGTCAATTTGCTTTTCCTCTGCCTGCTGCATTTCCCTTAGGGTCTCTCTTTATCCTCCAGCTAAAATATGCATTCCTCCTTCCAATTCATTTTATCTCTGTCTTCCATCCCTCTCTCTCCCCCAGTGTCTCTCTTTTCTTCAAAAAACATTTATATCCCTTTACTTTTCCAACATCTTTAGTCATGCTTCTCTTTACATAAATTCATGTACTACAGTATGTGTGTGTGTGTGTGTGTGTGTGTGTGTGCACAGCTGGCATCTCACACCAGCAAGCCCCTGTTCTTTTGACAAGAAGTCCATTATCTTCATGATGTTCCTGGACTTGGAGGAAATTGAGTTACGCAACCCTATCAACTTTCTAGGACTTGGAGTGCTCTTATGCTGAACTAACTTAAGTCTCTCTTTGTCTCTTTCTCTGTCTCTCTCTTTCTTTTGTATTTGGTGGGAATATCTAATTAAGTCAGAGAAGGTCACGGAAAAGAAGTCTCATTGAGATTAAAAATCCTCCTTCTGCACTTGGCCAGGAGAGCCACATACTGTAAGTGACTAACAGCAGTGTGAATAAGCAAAAAATCCAGTCAAAGTAAAATCAAAGCAAAGTGTAAAGTCAAAAGCTATACCCTAATGTGCATTTGTGACTTGCAGAGAAGTCTAATTCAATAAGCTTTCTACATGCACACCATTCAGAATCTATTGCCCAGGTGGTTGTCTGTTTAAATACTTTGTGCTTAGGTACATGATTATTTTCTTTCCAGTTACTTGCAGGATTGTAAAACATTTTTATTGGAAAAGTGTGCAAACAGTGCAACAAGGCTGGCTGGAAAGCAACACTGTTTGTTCCCCTTCAACCAGAACACATCGGTAAACAGAACTTATCACAGATATCCGCCCCCACCCGCCTTATAAAATGATTAAACTGAGTGCAGGGAGGTAAGCATGTCACCACAAGAAATCATAAAATTTAATCTCTTGCAAAAGTTAAGCTTGTTTAAATTTCTCCAAACATTGAAAAGACCAAGAAATGGAAGAGGTTGGATATGAAGGAGTTCATGCCTGCAGGCTGAAAGTGAGGCAAAATGTCTCTCTCTCTTTTAGTAAGACCAACAGATCCCTCAGGCAAAAATTGCTGAGTGACATTGTCTTTTCTTCATGTGGCCATTGAGGTTTTAAAATGTAGTTTGATACTTTCAGCAGAACAAATACAATTCCAATAGACAAATTTGGGTTGAGGCATCTCACTTTTACACCTGCGCAATAATGCTGCAATGTATGTAAAAGATTTGACTTTTATAAATGCTTTAGCCAAGAAATATGTCTAGAGGATCCCATAAAACTTGTTACATGTTGAAAATATAGTCCTCAGAGGTTATAATCTAAAGAACTAAAACATTTCGAAATTCAGTCCTCTTTTAATAGACGGCTACACATCTTTTCACCTGCAAGTCACTAAAACCGCACTTACTGGGCTGTTATCAGCTGCTAAAGTAAAATCCACAAACTTCTGCTCCATGAATGTAACTTTTTATTCAACACCATTGTTGCCTGCGGTGTTCTGCTGATCTCTTGATGGCTGGGCTGGGTACACATACATAATTTCCTGGCTGAAATCCCACTATTACAGTTTCATGTCCCTTTTCGTCATTTTTGTTCAATGATGTATTCAGTCTGATTACAATGCAAAGAACCATGAATTTATAATCATAAGCTAGCAACCGATGCCGGCAAGGGTTACACGGCAGTTTCACATCCAGACAGTGGAGGTTAGACAAAAACTTAAATGTTATGCATCAAAACCAATTTCACACTAGCCTTTTGAGACTGAATAACTTCCACATTCACACAGGTTCATCTGGTGGAGGGGGCGACTGCCACCTGTGATTTACCCAAACATCCGTGCTTTCACTGTTAGTATGAATGTGTTCAGTTTAACCTTGCACATATAATCAAAACTATCTGCTTGAAGCTAAGAAGAAAAATATGGTTTTTGTGTGATTTGGGTGAACTCACTCTTTAAGGGACAGACATAAGCAAACGTGTGACTTGAGACCCACTAAGTCTTGGGGAGCAAACGTCACTGACTCTTCCCCTCTATATCGCTCAACCGGAGAGATTCATGATTGTTAACAACCAAAAGGTTAATGTTGTAAAATGATTAAAATCCGCCAATGTTTTCATCACATAGTCAGGGCAAATTTACTGACAAATTAATCTGAAAAACAGTAATTACATTCGCAATCAAACCTCACAGGGTGCATCTGGCGACCGGTGCTGTCATCTCACAGGAACAGGATTTGCATAATGCAGATCCTGACAAGTCATTCACAATGGATGACTTGTGAATGAACCATGATGACATGAACGCAGATGATTCAAATTATAGACTATTGTTAAGCTTGGCTAGATGTAGTGATTAATTTCGACTGCCACAACAAGTTGCACCCGGCCCCCTGCTGATGTCGTCTAATTGGTGATGTGCTGAGTCTGTTCTCACATCTGTTAATAAAGAAGGATTTGACAACTTGCAAACCTGACACTAACAAATTGTTTGCTATGAGCTAACAAGCTCCTGTCCGTGTTTGTCGCTTGCTCTGTGAGTCATGAGTGTTCAGACAGAACTTGGTTTTGAATGGGATAAAAAAAATGAGAGGACAGACATCCATGAATGTAGTTTAAAAGGATGGAAATGTCGGTGCTTTATTCAGTCTGTTTCATCCCTGGATTTTTATCTCTCTATGATGCATGGCTCAGTGACAATAGAATATCCTCAAAGTCTCAGATGATTTCACCACTGCTACTCCATCACAGATGATTTTTCCAGCTGTCAAACTGATGATGTTTTTTATCATTGGATGGTTTCCATCATTATGTCTGTTTCTCTGTGGTAATGGACGGAAAAATGTTGTAAAGTAAGAAAAATGCACATGGACTCCTTCATTTAGACTGTTTCTCCTTCCCGGATTTTTTTTTTTTTTTTTTTTACCATCACCAGTTTGACATACTAAGATGTCTAGGGGCATTGTACATTTTTTTGCATTTCAAATATAAATATGCACTTTCTGCATGGTAGAAGACATCTTGGGAGAATATTGTGAATGAGCATTTGGCTGTATGTAGTCATTTTCAGTTATCTAAAACAGCATGTTGCCTCACCAGGCAATTTACTCAAATGCAGGTGTCAGGTACTGTATTTTTTTTAAAACAGGAGACATGTCATTTGGCAAAAGACATTTTTTGATTTAATTCAATCTCTTCCATTTTTACCATACGTTAGCAAGCCCTCTGTCAAAATTCTGCTAAGCCTTCACAAGTTGTTGGGAAGTGCTGTTTACAGATTTTATTGCTGGGTGTCTGTCCTCATATTAACCCCCATGCCATCTCATCAATAGTCCAATCATCACTGCCAAACAGATCTGTCAATATTAGCTGCACATAGCACTTTAGCCATGATGGCTTTGAGACAGGGTTGTAGAGGTCAGGAGAAAAATAGTCCCCCATTTATACATAAACTGAACGTCCTGCCATACCCATTACAGTAATTGCGTTTTTTTTATGGAGTCGCTTTGCTAGCCTGTCATGTTTTATCACAGCACTTAAAAATATGGCACTTCTGAGGTTAGGTCGAGGTGAAAGGCTAGAAAAGGCAGGCCTGTAAGTCAGAGCTCAGGTGCTCGAGAAAGCTTCTTCAAGCTGTCAGTGCTCCATACTAGCCTTCACAACTTGACAGCATGAAAAGACATGTCTCTGTATGGTGTCACTTGATGGATTGATTAATGGTTTCTTTCACATGCTTGACACATACTGTAAATCCCAAAGGCTGTAATTATTAAAAAATTATAATTAAAAAATGTAGAAGCAACACAGGCATGTTCCTTTTTGTGTTTGTGTCTTGAAATTGCAAAGTTAAAAAAAATATGTCGAGACAATTATTATTTTATGTGAAGTATCTTCACAAACAATTTGCAAAGGCTCAGGTCAATTAGTGGTGAGACCTTGAGGGCTCACATTTAGCTTTTTTTCTCCCTTTGGGAAACCTTTGAATGTTCTGTCTTACTCGTCTGCTTCCCCTCACTTTCAAACAGTAGCTTACTTTGGCAACTCTGATGAAAGAGTGATAAATGTGCTAATTTATGGCCTCTCCTCTGCTCTCTTTGGATATTATGAAGGAACACATTTTATGATGAAACCACTTTGAAACTGAAGTAATGTTCTAGCAGGAGCATTCACATTGAGAGTTTGTGAAAACCGATGAGGCAGCTATTTTTTCCCACAAAGTTTAGTTTAGATGTTCAGCAATGTATCCTCAATCAAAGGACAAGGTAACTTTCCTGAGATGTGGATGGATTTGATGGCTGATGGTATGGATGGATGGATAGATATAGAGAGATAAAGACAGAGAGGGAGAGAGGCAGAGAGAGAGAGACAGAGAGAGAGAGAGAGAGAGAGAGAGAGAGAGAGAGAGAGAGAATGAAACTCTGTGGTACAAAAGTTATGTGACAGCAAGCAGCATCTGACCTCAACAGTGTGAAAGGAAATCTAGCCTATCCTTTTAGGTTCAAAGAGCTAATGAATATAAATGAAAGGCATCGACAAAAATGAATCGGCTGTAGATTAAAGATCAGACCCATCTGTAATTGCGATTATGCATGCATTCGCCCCATCGAACAGATGAAAGATATCAATCGATGGCAGGCATCAGCACTTTCTGCTTTTTAAAGGCCAATAACCTGTCCTCTTTTCCTCTCTCTCCTTGCAGGCTTAGGAGTTCTTCTTGTTGTGTACGCGTGTGTGCGCACCTTTTTGTTCGGTTTTCGGTGTACAAATGCATGCACATACATATGCAGAATATGAATGTTGTAAAGTTTGTGTCTTATCTTTGCCATTTATTTTTTGACTAGATTGCATAATGCCATCCATGCTGTGTGTGTGTGTGGAACAATTCCAGTACATTTTAATGCATTTAAAGTCTCAGTAAGAAGAGAAGAAAAAAAAATGGCTTTCCCCAGTTATTAGCCTTTTCCAATGTAATATATTTATTGCAGTAAGATCATTTTTACATTATCTAGAAAATGGAAAATCTCTTATGGTGGCATCATGTCTACCAGGAGGAATACATAAACATTTTAATATGTACCATTACAGATTTTTTAATAATCCCATCTTTCTGTTCTGAGATTTAAGACGTAAAAACGTCACTATCTTTGATATCGCTCGTTTTCAAATCAAATTAAGGAAACAAAATACTCATAAATTATGAAACTTTTTAATTATGGATTTAATTGTTCTAGGTGTATTATAGCATTTAGCAATAATAATCCATTGCCATGTTAAATTTAAGTCCTTATTGTAATAGCCTCTGCTCTTCAGATTGTTGTATGGCAAAAATGCAAACATAGCTAAATGTTCAAATGTTCATCAAAACGATGTATTGGTGTTTAAACATGCTACACATATATCTCTGGTTGAGCATGATTCATGACTCTATGACTCATACATGTAAATGTGTGTGTGTGTCAGTCTGCCAGCAGGACTTTAGAAGGTGCTGATCCGCCGGACCAGTGATGGGTTAAATACCCCATGTCCTGATACTTTGATCTAACTGCTGACAGTTAGAGATGGTTGGGTGGGGTGGTGGGTGAAACCAGGGAAGATGAAGGGAGAAGGGGGAGGTAGATATGGAGGCTGATATGAGGGAAAGCAGTTAGAAGAGACACAGTGCTCGAGGGAGGAAGTGTTGCAATGCAGATGAAGAGATGAGAGGGAGAGTTACACATGTTCAAGTTACACTAGGCAAGCTTTTCATGTAAAACGACTACATGTCTGTAGCCATGCAAGGCTGTTATCCTCATTATACACCAGCAAACAAAAGTGTTGAACACACAACACTATTCTTAGATGCATACCACTTGTTAGGAAAAAAAAATGCAAAATTTGGCCTGAGGGTGGCACCCGACAAAAGGCCATGTTACTTAATCAAAAGGGGTGTCAGGCTCAGCTCTACATTTTCAATTTGGCTCAACTTTCATTGGTAAAAAGCTAAAATGTTAGCATGTAAACATGCAACATCACTTTAGCCTGTTGGCATGCTATGTAAGCATTAATGGAAGTGGAAATTCATGTCATATAAAAATTCAGGGGATCACCAATGTCTGCCATCCATTCAGCACCAACATAATTGCCATTTCTAGAGCTGAGCCACTGGCTTACACAAGTCTTATTGGCTTAAATCATGAAGTGGAGCAGCAGTAGAGAAGAGTGTCCCACCACCTGTGAGTGAGAAGCTATATTAAACATATTTTCCCAAATTAAATTCTGTCTGCAGATTCAGTCACGTCACTGACAGGAAATCATCTCTGTTCAGAGGAAGTGATCAATCAAAACCTGACAGTGAAATAAAAACTGTGTCCTATAAATGGTAATGCATGAGCACTCTGTCTAGCCAAAGCTGCCTTCACCAATGTTAGGTACTCGACCTCTGTCACTTTGATATCCTTTGGTGGGGTTGGTAAACATGAGTGTGCTGTGCATATTACATAATTTCTGGGAACAGAAATCAAACAGTTACCTCTTGCTGCCATTTTTATTCTTCAACAGCCAAAACATTTCAGCTTTGGTCATCTTCATTTTAGCTAAAGATTGTTATTTCTTTTGACAAACCATTTCAATGTCTTGGGCTTATTAACCCCTTTCAGATTTCCATAGCATGGGATCATAAATTAACTGTGCAGGAAAGTGGTTGCTTTTCTTAGTTCCTAACAAGTTTTGGAAAAACATTTTTGATTTACAAGGTTTTTATTTGACAGCTCAGATAACTTTATATAATCCCAATTCCTTTTACTGTGTTTTCATGTTTGTATTTCTCCCCTGCTTTATTCTATGACTTTTGCTTCTGGAAAAGTTTCTACAGAGGATCATTAAAGATTCATCTTATGTTCATAGAGAAAGTCAGTCAGACAGAGAACAATACAGACAAAGACACAGAGGAAAATAGGACAAGACAGAAAAGGGAAAGAAATGTACAGACTGAGAAGCAGGCAGGCAGACAGACACACATAAAACAGCCCAACCGACCAAACCAAAAAAACAGATGCTTGCTCCCTGTTCTCCCCGTCCTATCTGGCTCTGTGCTCTCCAACCCCAGTCTTCAAAGCCACAGCAGGACGTGACACTCTCAGCCCTGCTCCCCGGCTTCTATATAAAACCTCCCCAGTCTATTTTACCTTCTGCAGGGATTACACTCAACACTCATCTTTCACATGCAGCTCGTTTGGCCAAATCCCTCCTGTCTCTTTGGCTCAATGACTGTGTGCTTGCAAGTGTGTGTGTGTGACTGAGGGAGAGTGTGTCATCAAGAGAACAACTGTGTTTGTCTGTCTGTGTATATCTGTCATGGAGGTTTCATTTCTACCTGTGAGGCTACTTTCATCCGCGAGAGTGTCTTATTTGGCATAGAGAGCATTTTATTCCTCTTAGTGACTGCATGCACTGTGATTGTCTTGGCAGCCACATCAAAAAGAACAGGTAGGGTAGACAGTGATTGTTGTGGAGATGGGGGTCTAGGGTGCATCACAGGAAGACATCAGCATGAGATTATTTTTCTTTTATAAATCACTTGATTCGCCATTACTTACTTACTCAGTTAGGGAAGTCAGTAGGAGTGAAATTTGACAAAACATTTTGAATTGTCTGGATAGTCGATCTGCATCTAAGGTTAGAAAGGAAGATCAGATTCCTTTTTGGTATAAATATTAATTAAGCAGAGCTGGTGAATGAACTGAGTGAACAACAATGTAGCCATCACAAAAGTCTGACTTTCTACAGTGCATGCTTTCAGCAGAGCAGTGTGACAGATCCCGGGACATTTTTGCAATGTACACCCTTGTGTAATGTACATTGCTACTTAACATCTTCTCTTAGATTCCCTTATCTACTTTTGCATGACAGATACATCAACCTATTTGTAATTTTACCATATTAAACAATGTTTTTGTTGAGTAAACATGTCTGCCTGGCTGAGAAGTGAACCCTTTTGTGGAAGCCAAAATGCTTGGCTTTGAAATACTGCTGTAAAAGCGTCTTTGCCTCAGGCAACTTACAACCTTCGCGTCAAGCATTTTGATTGAAAATGCTTGATGCACCTCATTTATATTATACTTGCTACAGTGTGGAATGTTTTGCAATAACAAACTGTGTTTATGCTTAAAAGTCACCCTTGCTATCTGAATTGACTTCATGCTAACTCCAGCACCACTGGGATTGAAGACCAGCTGTAGTTCGCTGAATGCCAGGCTCTATCATTGGCAAAATGGCAGCATTGTTTGGAGTGGAGTTTTGCTGTTTTCAAAGTGAGGTGGAGTGTGGAGTGTAGTGATGCCTGCACCCCCTGCCACATATCCACCACAGCTACTTGCCTCCCTACTGGAAGAAGATGAAGTGTGAGGTGTGAAACTGAAGACAACATGTCTCTGCAACAAGACAGTGTTGAATGCTTACAAAATTGTGGCCCCTGCTTTTCTTAGTAGTAGTAAGAAAGTAAAGTAAAGTAAGTAAAGTTTATTTAGTTTAGCACCTTTTACAGAGTAAGGTCACAAAGTGATTCACATCACACATCACCATCTGCTGGAGGGTACCTAATGTGTGGCTATGGCAACAAAGCCAGTTTTCATTTCTCATTTCTCCTTTGGTGGACAAAATCTGTGGCTCTTTGAAGGCATCATGGCTTAAGCTTTTTAAAGCTTGATTACTCTTCGGTTGAAGGGTACAGAAGGTCTCCTCGTTGCTCCACAGTTGCCAAAAGGGCTATTTTGAACATTATTATCCCTCAAGCATTAACTACCTCTGGTGTTTCTGTCTTCTTTCTGTCCTCAAGGCATTAAAGATAATTTATCGACAGTTTCTGAGTGCAAGGGAGATCTCTTACAGGTTGCACATTTAGCCTTGAACCCTGAGAGGGACACACTTGTGCTTCTAGGATTGTCTGGAGGAGCTGTGCAGACTACCTGGGATGTGTGTCTTTAATCCACCATTTTGAGATTTAAAGCCAAAGAACTGGGTTTTCAGAAGTGGCGTTAAGCAAAAAGGCATTGATTTGTTGAGTTGATCCATTAGTTCTGTGCTCCAGCTTCTCTTTGAGAATTGACAGTTGCATTCCCACTATTACTATGTGTGTGTGTGTCAGCCATCACCCCATTACATGAAGCGTCTGTAGTGAGATTGGTTTTTGGCCAGTGTTCAGCCTGAAGTCCAGTGGTTCCTTGGTCCCACAGTGGCAATCATGTTTGGTTCTTGAGGCTCTTTTCCAAAGAGCCTTTCAGCCTCTACTGGCAGATCTCTTTGACATCACTTTCAACACTTGCTTTGACTTTGACTATAACAATGAGTGATCTGCATCCCTTGCCACTTCATCCCAATGGTATAATGATAAGAGGGTATCTGTGACAAGCGACACACTCAAAATCCATCCTTCATGCATTAGAAGGTCATGGTTTTGGGTGATTGAGTATGAAACATTCTACCCTCATCCCAGCGGGGAGGTTGCATTGTTTTGGCCCCATGTGTGGGTTGGCTTCTGATATAGAATGCAAGGCCATGGTGAGGGACACAAAGCAGCTCTTTGCTATAGGGACAGTGTTGTTGGTTAACCCACATTTAAGCTGGGATTTGCCCATTGGCTTTGTGATTGCATATTTTTGTAGCAGCCCAGGCCCTACCACTGCTAATCACATGTATTTTACAAGAAAAGACTTTATCAGCCTTTTTCATTGGAACATGTGGGGAGAAGATTTTGCAGCTGTGTGATTGTCAGCGCTCTTCCTATTTATTTACTGGCTCAATGTTTCAGGGTTAGATATTTTAAGGGTAACGTTAGGGGTCAAAAGGCAAATTCTGTATAAAATAGAACCAAAGTGTAAAATAGTGTTTTAACTCCAGTTCTGTGGTCACAGGTGTTGTGTAATGAGTTACCCTGCTATTCCACTAGTTTTTGAAGACTTTGTGGATGAGGAACTGCGTTGCTTCTGTCGTTGTATAATGAGTTCCCATTAATTGCAATAGATTTGGAGATTTGGTCATGATGATAGAGTGGCAAAACTTAAATAGCCTTTTGGGACCCCAAATATGGTCGCTTGTTATACAGATTTGAGAGTTGAGTTTCTAATAATTAATTATATTTGTTTAAAGAATCTATGATAAAAAATAAGTTTGAAATGCATAGTCATTCTTATGCAATGCAGAGATTCTTGAAAATATAAAATAATGCCATACTCAATTTCACAGTTAATTGCTGCAATCAGGCCAGTTATGGGTACTAAAACTGGGGTCATGGTCTTGTAAAGATTGATAATCCCTGCTATAGAGCCTTGTGAGAGGGCTCCTTCTGAGAATACAGATGCGTAGCTATCGACCTTAGCGTTGCTCTGTTCAGCTCGATTGATTTCACTATTCCACACATTTCTCTGTTTTCACTGTAGCCCCAATCTCTCTTTGCCCTGTCTCACTCTGGTGGCCACTGTATTAACATTCAAAGTTTTGTTTGACATTGTATGTGTGACTGCTTTGGGGCAGTTTTTGCTGTGGCATGTTCAGTACAATCTCCAATCTCTCTGTCAGATCCAAATCTGACAGAGAGGCTGCTAGTTTCACAAAAACACACACAAATGTTTTTTTGCACCCAGTGAGGAGATCTTGTCATGTGTTCAGAACTGCTTATGAAACCTACAACCTACCACTGAATGCTGCCTCTGTGAAGAGCAACTGCCATCCACTTTGACAAAAGAGCATGAATGACGGCAACAAAAAAGGCTGTTGTGTTGTGTTTGTTGTTGGCAGCAGAAGCCCAAAATCTACCACCCACTCAGTTTTTGCTACAGAACCCTTGCATCCAGAAATGTCTATGTCTATGTCTATAAACGTTATTTTGTATTTTGGAGTAGCAAATATCTTTCTATGTTCATTTTTTTTGTTAGGTCAAGCACACTGCAACCTTGTACACCTTGTACTACCCAGTGGTGAAAAATGGAAAGTGAGAGATAACAGAATGGCGGTAAGAGATGGTGTTGCAAGTCAATCTCCAGTCGTCTTCCCGTAGTGGACCTGACACATCGTCAGCAGTGTGTGTGCTTCTTTGTATGTGTGTGGATGTGTATGTCTTTGTGTATATGTCTATTTGTGGAAGTGGAAGGAGGCCAAGGATAAAGTGTTTCACTGTGGGCAAACACACACTATCCTTTCACATTATGGTCTCTTAGTCAGGTGTGACAGGGATAGAAACAGATAGAGAATGAGACAAAGCGAGAAGGCCTGAGTGCACAGACATGTCCAACCTCATAATCTAATTTGATATCCAATTTGTTGAGTTACCCACACCCCATTTCCTCCCCCCTCTTTCTCCTTCGCCCTCCTTGATCCTTTCGTCCATACATCTCTCTGTATGCTCTCTCCTTTTCCTTTCTTGAACACCATGCTCTTGCCAACTTTTGCAAGTGTATAACGGAGGCAATTTTAGCTTAAAGTACACTGCTTACCTTGCAGCTTGCATAAGCAGCTGTGTGTGTATGTGTGAATCTCTGGCTTGCTGTCTTCTTAGCTTTGCCTGGCAGTGACTTTGACAGTGTATGTGTGTTGCAAACAGGATTACAAACACACTGTTGACTGTGAGAGGGAGAGAACTCGATTCACGGCTTCAGGATAATGTCTGCTACACTCTTTAAAAGGATGCATCACTAATTAAAATAAATGTTGTGTCAATAGGTGTTGAGCTAATAGGTGCCATCCACAACTTTGTGGATGTTTTGAAAATTACATTCCAGTGACTTTATAAGGCTTCTGCGTATACTATATACTGTATATAAGCCTATACAGTGCATTATAAGGCATTTTTGCAGTGCTCACATTTACACATACAGCTTGATTGACTACAATACTGCCATTCATAAAATATAAACTTTTCCACATGTTTTGGGTTTGACTAATTTAGTTTATCAGTGTTAAGGCCTGGTCACACTTGAAAGTCTTCGCAAAATATTTGGTTCTAGATGCTTGGTGACGTAGGGACAACTTGCAGGGCTGCTAACACGCTAGCCTGCTGGGGACATGCTAGCACTAGTCAGTCACAATAGTTCTCTGAGCTATTTTCTCTATACTGGGCTGTTTATTCCCCCCGGGTATTTTGTTCTCAGAACTGTACATCATTTCATTCAATAAAAAGTTACTGAAGAGGGAAAAAAAGGTCTTCGAGCTAACTGCCTGTTAGCAAGCTCGTTAGCTGAGGTAGGTTGCTAGGGGGACAATAAGTTCACACAGTGTATTCATGATTTGTATCATTGTCTTTTAACTGTGTGCAAACCATACCTCTTTTGGAGCAGTTTATATTCAGAGACAGAAGGGTTATATAAAAGTTAATGGTGCAACACAGTTACGATAGCTTCCTACATTTTGCACTCTGAAGCTCTCTGTCTTCTTAAAGGTCAACACTGACAAAACAGGTTGCTATTGGTCAACAGCGTGAATTTGTGTGTTCACCAATGTAGAACTCGATGTAAAAAATTTGCTTGGATTAACTTAACTTTTACTTTACCAGTGAGCGTATAGGCAACTGAAGCTAGTGTGAATGCTATATTTCCTTGAACCAATTAAGCATCACATGTAAGATGTAGTATGAAGTAACATCCAGCCAAGAGCCCCATACTCTGAGGTTTTGTAATCCTTATTCAGCCAGGGAAGTACTTTTATTTATTTAGTGAAATGAACTGGGTTATACCTGTAGGGAATGGGAGGGTTACATACACAAACATAGCCCATTCATTCATTGCAGTCCTTTACTAGGGGTCACAGAGCAACTGCACCGGATCAGCTGAGGGTGGAGTCGGCAGCCAAAGCGCACCTTGGGGATCGGTCTTGACATTTAAAAGTCTTGTCGCTAACCACCTTATTTAATTTTGGTGAAAGCCTACCCTTTTTAAGACTCCCATGCTCTTTGCTTTTAGAAGGATATGACTTTGTTTTCACCAGATTTAGCCTTAGTTATTCTTACTGTCAGAGTTTTACAAGGGTAAAGTGAAAATCCTGCATCAAAGTGTTTCTCTGCAGCTTTGTTGGCAAACCCTGAGTTTTGAAATTTGGCTGAATCAGCAATGCTTGATACTTAATTTGTTTAACAGAGTTGTACTTGTGCTTCCAGCTTAGGCTCAGCTCTCTTCCGTTTGGTTTGGCTGTGTAATGCCCAGATTTCTTCCTTTTTGTCCCGCCTGCCTGGACAGCTCAGAAGTCAGAGGAAGACGAGGAGTGCCATAAGGCCAAATGTCCACTTGGTGACATGGCTCAAAACAGAGATTTGGGGTATTTTAAGGGCAGTGCCATTATTTTTAGCAACTGGAGCCAGTGTCATGCTTATACCTTGTTATGAGTTCATAATTCATATCTCAGTTCAGATCTCTTTTGTCATTGCTGAGTAAATTTGTAAGCATTTTCTATGTAATCCATCACTGCCACAGCAGGATTTGATCTTCTACAGCCTGGGGAATAACTGTGTGTGAGAGATATGAACTGGGGGTGATAATGTTCAGGGCAATACAGATGGGAAACATTACCAGCAAAAGTGCAGTGGCTACTTTTTTGTACTCATTAACATTGCCCTCATCTCTCACTGCCTTAGGTGATTTGCCTGGTTGACATATCACCTATATGCTAATGCAGACTAAGACTGTGGAGCAAGACATGATTCACTGTGCACAGGGGGGTAAAATCAAATCCATAAAGTAAAGTTCATGGCCATACATTAGAAGGGCACCAGGATTTACTGTCTTGCGCAAATATCTCTGTGTGTGGGTCAGACCTTTTTAATATGAGGCTAAAGGTCACTTTGTAAGAATATACTGCAGACTTTATATTTACCATTGCATTAACATATACAGTAAGTACATATATATATATATATATAAGAATACACGTGCATGCTGCGCACACACTCTAAAGCTTAACCTTTAAACTGAGCAGTTTGCCACTTGCTCAGAGGTTAGAAGAGAGTGATAAAAACATTCATTTGAATGCTGATTTTGATATCATAACCCTGTTCTAGCCGTGCTCCGGGTGTACATTTAATTCTGGTTGGCTAAGGAGATGTGCATTAATTTGTTCAGAATCACATTGCTTTGATGTAGTTTCCAGAATTAAAGGATAGTATTAGTAGTTATTAAGTCCATTTCACCTCCTCATTCGCTGCTGATGGCTTTATATGTAATCTTTTACGACTTATTTTTGAACCAGTGACTTGCCATAAACTGTGAGTTGAAATTGACTGACCTCCTGTGTAACTGAAAATGCGTCTATATGCAGTTGAAATGAAGTGTCCAGAATTTCTAGAGGTCGGAGTACAGAGTTCCAAATTCAATTAAAGTCACTGTTGCAGTCATGCTGTTTCATAAAATCTAGATTGAGAAGTAAACCTTAAAGCTGAAAATGGAAAATAAATAATTTCCTGCCTGCTCCCTTATCTAGAGTGCCATGGTAACAATGTTACATGTCACTATAGCTCCTTCTCATTACATCTGGCTCTCACATAGGCCTAGTCAAAAATAAATTAGCTCAGCCTGGGTGCTATTTTCAGAAGAGACAGAAAAGCAAAAAGTGCTAACTCCAGGCTTACTGTTGAGGTAAATCAAAATTATTAAGTCAGTCATGTAGGCATCCTTCACCAGGGCAGTCATCACTAATTAAATAATTTGCACCATTCATGCTTTGCCTCAAGATTAACAAATTAAAAACCTTTTTCCTGTTTCTGTGATTCAATTAAAGCTGGCCTACTTTCTAGAGAGCCTATCACTGAAGTTTTTTTTTAAACCAGCAACCATGGATGAAATTACTCGAGAGACAGCTTTCAACTAGTTTCAGTGTAGACGTTTAGGCCACTTTCTGAGAAATTCAGTTTAGTTTAGAAAGTTTTCAAAAGCTGTGAGTGGCCTCAAGGCCAAAACTATCCGTAATCAAGTGTCCAAGTGTCTCTCACTCGCTGTCTCTCTCTGAAATACTGTCGATAACACTGGTGAAGCAACAACAGAACCAGTCTAACTTTTGTAATGCACTTTTGTTTTCATTTCGCTGA
The DNA here is from genome assembly GCF_020085105.1 of Siniperca chuatsi. NCBI lineage: Eukaryota > Metazoa > Chordata > Actinopteri > Centrarchiformes > Sinipercidae > Siniperca > Siniperca chuatsi. Next base: position 18,696,053 of record NC_058055.1, read on the forward strand.
CACTCTTAAGTGACAATTTCGGTAAAAGACTTTGGTATTGAATGCAACCAGACTGACACATAATAAGTCTCAGCTCCTCTTCTCTGTGATTCGCTGACACAGTGAATGCCTGTGTGTCTTCATTTTCCCTAATGCATGTTCCATTTAGGCTTTTGTTTAATAATGAACAGCTCCATTACAGAGACTCTGAATTGCTTTGTTTGAAACAACAGAGTTTCCCTGCAGCTCACACTTAGTGAGAATAATAATATGACAAAACCATGATAGAGACATAATTTGTCTATTAGCTATTAACTTTCTTCAACAGGATGTATTTACTTGGATTTCGGGGACACCAGAAAAATATTTTAGCAGTCTTGACATGTTAAACATACACAACAACCTTGATATGGGGACAGTATACAGTAGAAAGGGTCTGTTGCAGTAAATATAAAAACTCCACAGAATGATGCTGTCAAATATACTTAAAAAGATAACATTTAGTGTAGGGCGGCAACTAACAATTTAGTTTGATTATTGATTAATCTAGCAATTATTTTTTTTGATTAATCGTTTAGTCTATAACCAGTCAGAAAATAGTGAAGAATGAGCATCACAAGTTCCCAAGCTGACTTGGTCAAATGACTTGCATTGTCTGACCAACAGTCCAAAACGCCAAAATATTTAATTAAGTATCATATGAAAAAAGAAAAGCAGCAAATCCTGGCACGTGAGTAATCGGCAATTTTGCCTGTTAAATAACTTAAACGATTAATTGATTATCAAAATAGTTGGAAATTCTTCTTCTGATGATCAATGAATTGACTAATCATTGCAGTTTTAGTTCAATTTCCACTTTCTACAGTATTTGCACACGATAACTATGGTGTGATTGTGGTTCATGCAACTTGTTAAGGTATGGCTAAGATTAGGTAAATAAAACACTTGGTTGAGGTTAGGGAAAGATTGTGGTTACGGTTAATAAAAAGGCAAACTTTAATTGCAGTTCTGTAACAGGAGGCGAATTCTGAACGTCATATGCACTACGCACCCATTCACCACCTCGACCTCGACTCTAGATCTTTACGTTCTGCCTTGTTAGCCAAACTATTAGCAATGAATGTTGGCACTGGATGTAAATGGTGCGGTGTGTAATCGTCTAATCTGGACGCAATTCCTTGCGATACTGGGCTGGTTGGACAAGGCTAACATAGAAACAGGTATAGTCTGTACGATAACAAATTTAACTGTTAAGAAAAAATCTAATGTACACATTTGATACAGTATCACTGACAGATGAGTAGATATGGAGGCTAAAATAGAGAAAAAAGGTTAATTTCTTGTTTTCTCCATGTCTCATTCTGATGCAATGCAGATTCCTCTTTATTCAGATGTTTTGCGCATGTTTGGTTTTTCATCACCACTTAATTAAAAGGACCTCTGCATTTACATTCTTACATTGTTTTGTTGTAGGGAGAAATGTTACTTTTACTAACACGAACAGCAGATCTTTCCTATCCTAGCAAGGTCACCTCTCATCTCTGTGATGGACTGATGCCTTTTGTTGGTCCTTTCTCAAAGCTACCAGAATACAGAGAGGCTGATCAAATGCAGAAAGGAGAATCAACTACTTTATAAAAGAAGCAACACAAAACATTTAAAGTGTGCTTTTGAGTGATCTGTCAGAGCTCATTTTTCAAAACTATTATGTTTGTTTTTGTTGACTTACTTTTCTCCTGAAAGGTATCAGCTTTTATCCACTTCCATTTTCAAATGCTCTCTCTAATCTACAATAGATGGATAGCAGGTTAAGCACAGTTTGGCTAAACACCTTTCTCACAGTCTTAAAAAGTGACCCGTTTGGAAGCCTGCAATGAGATTTTATTGAAATTGAATCTGGGAAGAAAATTACATCTGTCCCACAATCCCACAGGTCTGGTTGGTTAAATATTCTGAAACAAAAGTTTTTCATGTAGTCATGTAGTTGATAATGACCTCTTTACAAAATGATGATGGTAGTAGAAAGTCAGAAAGCCACGGATTCTACATGTAGAGCAAACTGGGATATGAAACTTTTACCTCAACATAGAAACTCAGGAGTCTCATAATAATCATTAATAAATATTTCATCTTAATTTCTGTCAGTTTGGTAAGGCATATAGCTCTAAATACCACGGCAACTACAAGCCTTAGCAACCGTTGCTATGGAGTCAGTCAGTCAGTAACAAATTCAGAACACTTTTTCATTGCTTTTTTAGTTGCTAAAATTGTCCAAATGGACGAATAATCTTTCTTCAAAATGTAATCTTAAGCTTCACCTTCCTCTTAATGTGGACAAAAGAATGTTAAGAATGGTGAATTAATTTTAAATGTTTTTACCCTAGTAAGCTACTCCTTGGGAGTTGTAGTAGACTTCTCTCCTGAGGTTTTCATCCACACAGTCTTGTAACTTTTTGACTCTATAACAGATAACCAGATATTTTTCTAATGTAGCTGCTCGTCACCTGTCTGTATCATTGTGTATGCAGAAAATTAATAGGACTATTACTCCCATAACCTGGTCTACTGAATAATTTCCTTCCACTTTGCTCTACTGTCTTTGTGTTCTCCCTCCATCGTTACCATCACTCCTCTTCTGTGGCTTCTTCTCCCCAGAGATCTGCTATTGCTCTGTTCTGCCTGTTTCTTGCAGTCTGTCTTTCTTTGTGCTCTAGCTTAGCTGAGTCATTAGCCTGCCAAGCTTCTTCTTGCCTCTACAAATTCTTGTGAACTTAAGGTCTGTAGCATATTGGAAACATTTTGTTTTGATAACTTAGATTTAAGTGTATGCTTCATGTAGAGAATTTGTTGTTTGTCCAACCAATTGAGTTCCGACCAAACATTTGGAAAATGACCAGTTTCTGCCGAAATGCTGTTTTTATTTAGACCAGTGATTTTTACATTATAGCCTACTGAAAAGTACAACTGTAAACAGTAAACCCCTTTTTATTTTAAATATAGATTGGGGATGAAAATCAAACTCATTAAGACCCACTGCTGTACATGAGTGATCACTCAACTGATGGTTACTTTTGATGAAAACCATCCATTTCTCCTTTATGTAACCCCATTTATTGGTCAGTCTTTCACTATTTTGTGAATAAATGAGCAGTTCATAGTGACTGAATCTCTAAAGTGTCAAGAACCAAGTGAAACTTTGCCAGTGGCACTATTGACAGTCCCCGACTCCATCAAGTTGATAGCCTTAAAGATATTTTAGCTTTTTTCAGATTTGATTTATTCCAAACAAGTAATGCATCAGAGATGCCCTTCTAGTAGATTGTCATTGGATTGAAAGGAAAAGCATGAATATGAAAACAAAGACACACTCTAGAGGAGCTCCAAAATAAATGGAGGAAAATCACTTTAAGTTTAAAGGGTGGAAATAATAGGAAAAAGGACTTTTTGTGACTTCTGAATGTCCTTCAAAGTAACTGTCTCTGTTGGCTGTAACAGCAGCTCCTGGACACGATAGGCTCGGATTCAACAGAGCATAGTATATTTGTTAAGGCTCTTAACTGTATTTCAGGATCATTGACCAAGATCATTAATCTCATAGATAATTTCATTGTGGTGGGTATTGGTGGAACTATGGGACTGCAATCCTGTGAAGGGTGTATAGCGGTTCTGAATGAGGATCACTGATGTATAAATTGCTTAATGACTTCAGTGACATCCCTGATTACAGATGCAGATTTGGGGTCTGTTACCGGGATTTTGCCAGGTTGATTTTGAACTGTCAAGACAAGCCCTTGCTCGGCTGAGATCTGAAACAGATATATTTTGCAAACCTTGCTAAATATGTTTTGTATTGTTAAGTAAAGTTTATTTATATAGCCCAGTATTACATACATTGTCTCAATATGTAATCAGTATGTTTGCCAACAAGTAAATATGGAGAAATGTAGTGCAACAAAGGTTTGTGTCAGTGTCCTCATACCTAAACAACAAAATAGGTAGTTTGTCATCTCCTGTTCTTATGGTTAGGTTTGTGCAACTAAAACTACATAGTTAATGTAGGGAATGACCTCTATGATGGTGAAAAGAAATCAAAGTTGACAATGGGACACAAACTGCAGTTTCTGGCGTCCACATCAGATACTTTGCATGGTTGACTACCTCACAAACATTTTTTGCAGAAGTTAAAACCACCACACTACTTCTGACTTTGTTAATAAACTGGACCTGAAATGATTAGTCAATTAATTGGTTAGTTGATAGAAAGATGCCATAAATTCACTGGTTCTAGCTTCTCAACTGTGAATATTTGCTGTTTTTCAATAATAGTAAACCACATATTTTTAAGTTTTGAACTGTTGGTTGGACAAACAAATAACTTAAATATGTTCATTTGGCTTAAAAAAATTGCGATGGATGTTTTTCAAAAATGTCTTACATTTTATAGACCACCAATCAACGATTGATTGATTAATTGAGAAAATTTCCAGATTAATTAATCATGATAATCTTTTGTTAGTTGCAGTCTTATAATAAACCTTGTTGCTCAAACAAACAAACAATATTTGACTGGTGAGCCAGTCTCACTGTGAAGGTGCATTTGGATCCCTCAGTTCTTCAGGGGAACTGTAGTATAATGCTGTGATAACACTGGGCAGCTCCCAGGTGTGAGTGTGTGAATTAGTGTATCTATGCCTTCACATGCTGCTGCTCCCCAAGGTTTCGTCTGCAAATAGGAATGTGACTTTAGCAGCCTTTCCTTGTTAAAAGGGTAAAAAACCTCCCTGTACTTGGATCTTTGAGAAAAAATGGGCAGAATTCAAGAGACAAATGAAAAATGAGGATATTCGTGCTGCATTTGTATATTTAATGATGTCAATAGTTTACACACATTTGCACATGCACATTTTCTGCCTGCACTGACAGCTGAACATACTCCGCATGTAAGCCATACAGTAAAAAGAGTTACCCCAATATCCTTTTTGAGGATGGGAGTTTGTTCCCACTAGCAGAGAGCATAACCGTTTCTCTATACTCTATTTACTGTATTTTTAATTAATGGGAGTTAGTTTTTTTGTTTGCACCTTTTGTTTCTTTTGTTTCTAGCTTTCAAAGGGGAGTTGGGCCACTACAGTTATTTTGTACCATATTCGGCATTTGTATCACTATGCAGAACACCTACACTGAAGCTCAGGTTCATGCTACATTGAGTCCACTGTCTAACATAAAGTAATGAGTTGGCATAAGAGCTCAGGGTGTTAAGTCTATATTCACATATGTGTACTTTTTTATGCCTCTGGCTATAAGGAGTGTCTTCCCTTGTGGGCAGAAATATTGAACTGAAGTGAACTGAATTGAATCATGTTTAATCATATTGTGTCTGATTATGTGATTATCCAGCAATACACACTTTGAATTCCACTCTTAAACCATGAATTGGTCTTTGAAGATGCTGTACTTATCCTTTTTTTATACTATTCTTCCAATCTTTGCTGCAATTGCTCATCTTATTTTTATATTCTCTATTTGTTCTGTTTCCATACCACATTGTCTTCTGCTTCAACAACCCAAAGCTTCCATTATGGAAGTTTAATCACATTTTAAGTTTGTGAACTTTGCCATGCCCCTCTTCCCTCTGCTTATCATCTCTGACACAAACCATCTCTATCAAATAAAACAGAAATGTCTTTTTGGTGACACAAAAGAACTTGTATCTAGCCCAGCAGACTCCCTCTTCACCACTCTCCACTGTCCTTTAGATGACTGTTTCATTGGTTCTATCGTGTTGACGCCGAATCAAGGACTTCAGACCTGGCATTGTGCCGTGCTGTACGTGTCACTTTTTAGCTGCCAGAGATCATGACTGTCTGGCGCACTTTTATAAATGTTTCAGTTGAGACTTTAGATTGAGGTCTTAGAGTGCAACTCATATGAATGCAGAGCAGTTCAGTAAGCAATTCAGTAATTTAAGATTGGGATACATTGGCTCTAGGGATGGAAATGACGGTTTCTCTGTCGATCGGTTGGTCCCACACTGTGGTGCAGACTGAAATATCTCAACAACTTTTGGATGGATTGCCATGATATTTTGTACCAACATTCATGGTCCCCAGAGGATAAGGCATGCTGACTTTGGTGGTCCCCTGACTTTTCTTCTAGCGTCACCAGCAGGCGGACATTTTTGTTTCTTACTGCAGTGTCTTGACAACTATTGGATGGATTACCTTGAAATGTAGTGCAGATATACCGCCAGCAGGTCAAAGTTTTCACTTATCATGTGAAATATTTCAACATCTACTGGATGGATTGGCACAACATTTTATACACTCATTATGGTTCCGAGACGATGAATCCTACTGACTTTGGTAATCAACTGACTTTTCCCCTGGCACAACCATGAGGTGGACTTTTGTGACTATGAGTGAAATGTCTCGACAACTATTGGTATGCACATTCATGTTCCCCTGAGGATGAATTGTAATAACTTTGGTGATGCCCTGACTTTAGCACCATCAAGAAATCAAAATTTTATTCGTCCAATACTTTGGTTTATGACCAAATATCTGCAAAACTAATGACATTCCCGTCAGCATCAGCTGTACTGGTGGTCATTGTGAACATGTTAGCATGCTGATGTTAGCACTCAGCTCAGAACAGCCCTGTTCCTAAGTCCTGCTAGCATGGCTGTAGACTTGTTTCATAATATAGAAAGTTAATAGCATTTGACCTTGAACATTGGTTCATGGTCTTATTATAGAAATCAGAAATCAGAATCAGAAATACTGTATTGATCCCCGAGGGGAAACTCTTTTGTTACAGCAGCTCAATCACGTCAGTGCACACATGAAATAGCTACTCATATAGCTACTCTTAATGGACAACGACTAATGTTAGTTAATTCATTTTTGAATTCAAAAGTTGCACATACATTCTGCAAAAACAATAGATGATACAGGATTTTTTTAACTATTTAAAGCCACTGAGTGATTTCTCAGGTCTTACCAGAGCTGCATTGTTTACAACACAGAGCTTCACCACACGGACAGTAATTGGGTAGTTGGGTCTACAGTGCAGCTGGTATGATATTCATTACTCCCCATTTCTTTTTCTGTGTGACAGCGTACTGTATATGTGTGTGTGTGCGTGTGTGTGTGTGTCTCATTAGGCAGTGTTCCAGTGACAGTGTTGAGGCAGGGGTCACTTCCTAATCCTCTAGGGGTCATGCAGATGTACAAAGAGAACAGATGACACAGCACACAGGTTCATGTTGTCTAGAGAGAGAAGGTAATTAGGGTTACTATCAGTGTTTAACAGCCAAACACTGTAACACTATTGGAGGTGTACAGTGATTCTCAGGGAAAGAAAGGAAAGTAGGTAGCTGCCCTCAGGTGTGACAGAAAAGATGATTTTGAGATGAGATTACATGAAATTATTTCTAGCAGCCTTTCAGAAAAAAAGTCTACTTCTCCATTGATGGCTTCAGTTCTCAGTCCACTCATTCAAGAGGTGAAAAATACACTGGCGACAGTGTAAAGCCACATTGCTGACAGGATTTGTTTGTACTGTAACATTCCTCTAGTGCTTCATTTGCTGTATCAGACGCTTGAACTGTTCTTGACATTTGGATATATGGTGTTTATACTCATTTTGTTGAGACATAGTCAACCAGAATGCATATAGAAATCATGTTTGGTCACAAAAGCACAGGGTAGTAAGTGTGCTACATCATAAACAACACAACATAATTCTAAAATAAGCTTTAATAAAGTCAATTCAACAGAATCACTCAATATTTTTAATAATCACTCAACTACTTTAAGTAATTCATCAAATAAAAATGGTAGGTTCCCACAGTGTGATGACTAGCAGTTTTTTCACTGTCTCATAATTTGGGTTTTTAAATGTGGGACTATGTAACTTTCAAAAGAAGAAATAACACATTCTTCCTCTTACAAATGAATGAATTCATGAGAAAAAATGAAAAAAGTAAAAACACACCGTTGCTCAATACAATACACTCAAAGGTTTTGCGGCTACAACCTTATTTGGTCTGGTATGACCAGTAGCTTATGGTAGCTAATGTTAGCTAATAACTTTCTGTAAAGATATTGCTGTGTAGTTGACATCACTGAGTCAGTTCACACACTTCTCAACTTGTGCTACTGTTACAGTAGGTTTTTAGTATTACATATTATTCCTTTACATTATTATTCATAATAATAATAATAATAATTCATAATGATACATTAATTGGCAATGAAAATAATCATTATTGCACCCTATAAAGATGCTTCGTGTGACAGTTACACAGCCTGTCTAGACAGCTGTATTGTTAGAAATAGATTGATTGATTGAGAAATGGATATTTGCGGTTTTAGAATCTGATAATGTTACATTGTCAGTTATTTGCTTTTTAACTTAATCACATAAGATTAAAAAAAAAAACACAAACAAAACATTTTTGGTAAGGATCCCTTTCAAGATATGTACTGAGTGGAACATTTTATGGTGGATAAACTACGTAATAGTAACACTGTTTCTAAATTACCTCAAATATATAGGCTAGTGAATTATCGATCAGTATTTGCATGGATACCAATATATCTGTGATAGGCTCAAATTGGGGGATGTATCAGTCAGGCTCTAGTACTAATGGTAAGGTTGCTAACTATAGGACGAGTGGGGAAAGCTAACTGAAGCTAGTTAAGTGGTGTGCTGAAGTGTCATGGTAGTAAAGTTATTTTCACAGTTGCCTCACAGCAAGAGAGACATAGCCTGGCTCATCTAGGTTTCCTCTCACTGTTCATGGGTAATTTAGCACATCAATCTACTATCATCCAGAATATCTGGATAGTGAGTCTCTGCTCACTGGTATGTTACTGTCTTTGATGGACTGATGATCTGGATTATGTAAGATATATTTATTTACAACCATGTGTTTGTTTCATTGTTTTTCACAACCAATCGTTAATTCACAGTCGTTTTAAACACAGAGACTAATGTCATCCAGCCTTTAAATTTGCAAGTCCAATCAGGGATCTGCTGCTTGCTTGAACTGCCTACTCAGAACACAAAACGCTGCCAAACCCATTGAATTGTAAAATTCAAATGTTCTTGTGATTTACAAGCAAGCACAAGTAGAAATGTAAATTAGTAATTCATGGGACTTGATCTGGGATACTTAATACCCACTGCCAGTAGCAAGATTCATTTGGATTACTAATTGGTAGTCTTATTCACTGTTATATGATGCACATAGCATTGCATCTTTATGATCACGAGTCATTTGACATTCTCATCTTTTCTCACACTATCAGTCACAGCTATTAGGCTTACAACAGACAAATAAACATTCTGTGAAAACTTATGCCAGTAAGGTGAAGTACAACAAAGATCAGGAAACTGTACGTAACATCTTCTGCCTTTTAAACAAAATCAAACTTTCACTGCACTTTTTGAAAGCCTCTTGTTGCTGTACACATTGTTTTTTTTCTTAATTTAAACTAAAGCTTAATGTCTTCATGGTTACACTGGCAAATTGTTGAGGAAATACACATATTGAAGGAAGCAACTGTTACTTAAACAAACACAAACACAGGGCCACTGCCTGCTACATAAATCTAGGGGAGCTAAAATGTTGGGGCTCTTGTTAAAAATATCATTTGTAATTTCTATTCTTAAAAAATGTGACAAAATGAAAGGAAAAAAATGAATAGGGACATCCCATCCCATCACAACAGATTCTACTAAAATCACATGGCTGAGAGTGTGTGGTAATGCTGATGGCTACTGTGGGGAGTGAAGGAGTGTACTAACTCTGTGTGCAGCTCAGAAACCACCCTGAATACTGAATATTAATGACTTGTAGGTGATCGAGGTTCTGCGTAAAGTATACTCGCACAGAGGGGCGAATGGTAATTTTCATGCAGTAGTAATGGAAATGGTGATATTTGTGATTGCACTGCAGCACTGCAAAACACTACTTTGCAAAAAAATATCTAACCACCTCAGAGCTTCAATGAAACATCTGTCTGACACTTCTAAAATATGTTTTTATACATGTCTACCAACATAACTAAAGATTATAATTCTGAAAATTGTGTACATCACAAGGTAGGACACCACTTTGCAGATTCTGATATTCAAAGTTATTACAGTGCCTTATTATCTGCGACACCAATGTTTCTTCTCTTTTCAGCACCCATCCTGTTTTACTGTGGGTGATGTAAACACTTTGGCGCACAAAAGGATGTAGCCAACATGTGAGGAAAAAGTGACAAGTGCTTTTACAAAGTGATTGGTACGCAGCAAAATAGTCACTTTTAATTAAAGTCAGAGTGTAAAAAGTAAATGCTGTGCCATCAGAGTTAATTTAACTCTTTTTAGATTATAGTTCTGAAAAGCCATCCCAGAGCCATATCAGCTTGTTGACTAAATAAACAAAACAAATGACAGTCACTGCAAAATCAACACATATTAATGCCAGAAAATTGGATGTACTTTGTAGTGCAAATTTTATGACAAAATAAAGAGACTTTATCAAGACTAAACTTTAAGCTAATGGCAAGACTTTAGTCCTTTTGTGGCTACTCATCCTTGAAAATACTGAATGAGGAATTTAAGATTTTCAGTTATCAGTTGTATTTTCATTATTGGACATACATTAATGTTCTGTGCTACCATTGATAATGTTGACTCACATTTTGACATACACCTGCAATTGTATTTATACCTGGACAGTTATTTAAGGATTCTCAACATAATTTAATTCAAAAATGGTAAAAAGGCAGCACCATCCAACAAGTGTTTTCTTTGCTTCATATGATAAATCTGTCTTGATTCTGTTATACACTTGGTTTGTCTTGTATCCCCACTAATTTACAAATCTATATTCTGACTGTTACTGAGAGGAAATTCAGAGCAAGAATTTGAGCAAGTGTATACATGTAAAGCATAACAAATCAGCCACTGCAGCACGTTGCTGATACAGGAAGAAACAGGACACATTTATTCAAGTAAATCCACCACAAAATTTCATATATACTATACTATATACTATATATATGTATATATGCTGTTGACATTTCCAAAGTTATATGCTTTTTACTTACAAGGCCAATACATTTAAAAAAGATTCATAAATTCAAAAGAGAAAATCTTGTCTAGCTTATTTTGTGATCAGTTGAACCATTTGGGACTCAAAGCATTTTAAATGTTAGAACAATAAAATGTTATTAATGAGGTTTGGGTGGAAACCTCTCCAGGTTCATGAACGTCTTCTTCCCAAATTCCTTCAGCCTTTAGGTGGCAGTGTTGGTTCATACCTCATGTTGAAGACTTTTTGAAAGTGCTTACAACTACTTCATGGAGGAGGGACTGACTGAGCCAAAGGAGAAGAGGCAGGGAAGTGTAGGAGTTTGGAGAAAGAAGAAATGTTGGGAAGAAGAAAGGAAGTGAGAGAAGCAGGATGAGTGCAGATGAAAACAAAAATGTGGGCGGAGAACAGGAGGAGTGCAAAGTTTCAAAGGCTGCAAAATTATCACCATTAGAGTATGACGGTGATGAACTTAAGGTGTGATACAGCAATGAGAAAGTTTAATTATGATGTGTTTGATAAGCATGACTCCTCTCCTCTCCTCCAATTTAAAATAAGCATCATGACACCATAAAAAACAAGCTTAAATTTCATCCCTGTTTCATGTATGGAAAGCAGAAATGAGCAGTGACCATGGATTCTAAACGGGACAAGCAGAGTGGAAAAGCAGAGAGTTGAGCGAAGGATCCTTTTCGGTTTGGTACATAAAAATAGCTATCTCTGTGTACGGAGGCTAAATATACAGCAAAATGTGGCAGTCACACTTAACTGAGCTGAATGCATTTCCTTCGCACCCTTCAACCCTCCTATTCCCCAATCCCTCCCTTCCTCAGCCCTCATTTTGTTCCTGCCCCTCTCCTCCTCGTCTCTTTCCCTTGTCACAGCCTCTTCCTCTTTCTCTGCTGTCTCTCCAGGTAGATGGGGTCCTTGATCAAGTGGAGGCATTTATGTCAAATCAAGCTACTCAGAGAAATTAAATCACTCCAAACAAACTGTCAGAGGCATCCTTAAAATGCTTTGTCCTCAGAAGTAGGTCAAGGGGGATACATTGAAAATAATTCAGAGGCGAGTACTCAATATCCAATATCTCTTACATGTAGAGAATTAGTTCAGTACTGTAACGTAACAGAACTTAAAAATCAAAAAGGATCAAAACAAGTAAATAAGTGGGCAAGCAAAGAAGAAAGCAAGTAACTACAGTCAGTGTGTAAGTAAGTCCTAATTTCAAAACAGCTCACAGAGCTGCAGCTAATCTTCTATTTTGTAGCCTGAGGCAGATTGATGTTCAAATACATCCTCTGGACAAGATGTTCGACTGTCGCGGGGCCTTACACCCAAACCCCTCTTTCTGATGTTGAGTCCCAAGGAGGGAGGGACTGGCTCACATTTTCACTTTGTCATAATCTGACCTACTTTTCTGGGTAATCGCATGAATATAATGACAGAGAATGGGGGAAAAATTGCATATGAACAGTAGCATCATGGTAGCATCAGTCTATGCAAGGCTTTGCTAATATTGCTAAAATCAATATCACAAGGTCGATATGCATATTTTCCTATATCGACATGTATTATGAAATGGCAGATATAGGCACAATGTCATTAAATAATTACTAGAATAATATATATGATTAATGATAATAATAACATTAAAGGCCCTGAAAACATATTTTCTCAATCAACTTCCTACTATGAGTCATGGAGTCCTACATGAACATGAACATTTTCTAAGTTAGAGCAGTTGTGGTTGCTTCACATCAGAGATTTTTGTCTTTGCTATTTTTTTCTGTGCTCTTCTTACTGGTTTGAAGAAGCAGATTAGAGTTTTTAGCCGAGCTAGCATTGTGGCACTAGGGATGGCAATGTCGTCAGTTGGTCGGTCGGTCTGTCTACCACTTTGGTCCAGGCTGAAATATCTCAGCAACTACTAGATGAATTGCTTTGAACTTTTCTACAGACATTCATGGTCCCCAGAGGATGAATCCTAAAGACATTGGTGATTTCTAACATTTGATTGTGCCTTTATTCGAGAATAAACTGTAGAGACAGAGAGCAAATGAGAGGATATGGGGAATGAAATGCAACAAAGGTCCCCAGCTGAACTTGAACCGGGGACATTACGATTACATGGTCAGCGTCACCAGGGTGCCCTGACAGTTTTGGTTTTTAGTGAAATGTCTTGACAATTGTTGGTTGGATTGCCATGAAATGTGGTACAGATATCCATGATGCCCAGAGGATGAATGCTAATGAGTTTGGTGATCCTCTGACTTTTTATCTAGCACCACCAGCAGGTCAAGTGTTTGCTTAAGTGGAAAATCTCAACATCAACTACATGAATTGGCACAAAAGTTTGTACAGATTTTTATTGATCCCAGAGGATGAATCCTAATGATGTTGGTGATCCCCTGTGTTCTCCTCTAGCACCACCATGAGGTTGACATTTGTGGTTGTAAGTAAAATATTTCAGCAACTATTTGATATATGCCATGAAATTTGGTAGACATTCATGTTCCCCACAGGATGAAGTGTAATAACTTTGGTGATTCTTTGACTTTTCATCTAGCGTCATCATCAGGTCAAATTTTTTGAATACTTATTCTAGTCCAACAACTATGACCAAATGACTGCAAAATTAAAAATATTTAAATCAGACTGTAATGAATAATAATGTATAATGTAATGTAAATAATGAACATGATAAACATAACCTGCCAATAATGAGCATGTTAACATTGCCATTGTGAACATGTTTGCATTCTGATGTTAGCATTTAGCTCAAAGCACCCTGTGGTACCCTAAGTACAGCTTCGCAGAGCTGCTAGCATGACTCTAGTCTTGTTGAGTGTTAAACTCTTAATAAATAATACCCCTTTCCCCCTCACCTTTACAGTCATGAATATTGATTGTTGTTGCAAATTATTTGAAACCATGTTTTCAGGGATTTTAAGCAATGAACTGTGTTCCACTATTAAGCATTACATTAGACAAAAATCTTCTCTCAGGCTTAGTCTGTACCACTGTCTATTACAATAGATTTGCACATTTTCAGTGTTACAAATGTATGAATGGGTCATATATTGTATATTGTATGAGTCACGATTTTACATTACATTAACTCCATAATATCACCATTAGGAATAAGAAAAATATTGGAGCATATTCAAAGGAAGGTATGCCTACAGTTACTGAGTCAGAGTGTAGGATGGATCACAGGTTACATATGGAGATAGAGATATTTATGCAGATCATGACCTTTATGATTTGAAAGCTCCCAGGTTGTTCTAATGCAGCAGAATGAAGACCTTTTGGCTCTATCACGCTGCAAATGACCCGTCTGGCAGCACAACAATACAAACAAGCAAAGCAACATGACTGCAAGCAAAGGAGGCCTGTAGACCACATGGTGGTTTTAAACATCAGTCTATATGCATCCTTGTGGAAATTAACGAAAATCTAATTTGCGCTAAACATATGCAGCACCTATGCTGCAACAATTCCGAAAAATCCAACATAATGACATCCCACAGATCTGCATGTTTTTCACCAGAGAAGTAACTTTAAATAGGGCTTCCTGAAAGCACCCTGTGCAGCATTCAGGCGACTGTAATGAAGCCAATCACTTTTAATTTAGCTTCCCCGCGTCAGCTCTGTGATGGTATAATTGGGTTACATAATTAACACTAGCAGGAAAACAAACCACAGCACTTCTATCAGTGTCTTGCAGGAGGATGAGGAGCTAAGAGCTGTTGCTGGGGGTCTGATTAGGTTGGTTCTGCGACCACAGGGGGAGAGAGTGTATCTACGCACTGACAGCTCTCAGGCTACGCTGTGCCGGAACTAACAGGTGAAATGGTGAAAGGTAGAATGAGCAAAAAGAGAGGAGAGGAAATGCAGAGAGCAGAAAAGGAGAGAACGGAGGGAAGGAAAGAGGAGCAGATGAGATCAGATAAATGAAGAGAGGGAGAGAAATGTGGGAAACAAAGATTGGATTAGAAGAAAGGAGTGTGAAGCAAAATAGAGGAGAGGAAATTATTCCGTCCTAGGTGTAATTGGCATGAAATGTTACTTGCAAAAATAAATGTTTGAGCTTGAAAGGTCACCATCAGATTCTAGACTGCAAGCAGCATTAATAAGCCTGCTCATTTGAATCTCTCCCTCTTTCATGATCTTTTTCTTTCTTCTCATTTTTTATAAGATGCATGTTGACTCCCCAGATTCTGAGGTTTATCTGAACAACAACAGAAAATATACAATTTGTTTATATATTTTCAAGTTTAATCTCAAACCATCAGACAAAAACTACATTTACACTTGTAAAAAAAACTATCAAAGCTCTATCAAAGCTAGAAAATATTTTATTTTTTGGTCAAAAGAGCATGACAACAACTCTGAAATCAGTGTACTCATTAGTGAAGAGATGAACACTTATTAATAATGAAATTGCCATATGCAAGTAGAGGAATAGCAGAGGAAGGAGAAAGGGTTGATGAAATAGAATGCAAGGTCTTCATTAAGCGCAGTGACAGCAACCTGCTGTTGATCTACAGGGAGTTGGTGCTCAGGGACGGCCTGTGCTCTGAGGCTACGACATGCAGGAGAAGACTGTGGAATTTACTTTGAAACCCAGCGAGTCGCAGACTTGCAGCAGTGTTGGACAAACTTTCAGCGGATTATCTTGGGGAAGAGAGAGAAAGGAAGAGAGAGAAAGAGAGCAATCAGTCGTCACCCTGATTCTGCAGCAGGAAGCAGCCAATCAGAGTCCAATCAAAACCTCTGCTCTCGGGATATCAAAAATAACTTACAGTAATTCACAAGTACAGACTGTAGAGATTTGTTTCATCATCATTTCTTCAGCAGTAGCTTTGCTGGAAAGGCAAAAAAGTTAGTTCAAAATAATGACTTGCAGGATGTTTGAACTTTTCAGTTATGGCAGTCCTATCACTTACAAACCAGAAGACATATGTGCCTCTCAGGTTAATATCCTAAATGAACTTATAGTGCAACCATTTGTGCTGTAATTCATCCACTGAAGCACTGTACAGTATACAGTAAAATCCCAGATCCTTGCTGTAGGTGCAAATATTTCTTGAGCATGTAGCAGGTGTAAAAATGATCCATTAAAATGACACTCTAGTAAACCAGCCAGCTAAACACCAAACTTTAAAATCTGATCAGCAGGCATTATGCTAATAGGTATACTATACTGCATGTGTTCAGCCTCATAAGTGTTAAAAACCTGACAGCAGGTGTCTCTGAATCAAACAAACCTTTCCAGTACATAGCCATGTGCCACATAATGAAACTCCCGTAACTGTGGTGGTTTTGATGTTATCACTTCCTGTTTTATTTTGTAGTAGTCTCCTTCCCTTGTGTGTCTTGTGTTTTTACTTCCTATCTGTGTTTTCCCTCCAGTTTTGATTGTTGGTCCTCCCTTGATTGTTTGCACCTGTGTCTCGTTGTCTCACCTCCCCTTGGGTATTTAGTCTGGGTCTTTTCTTTGTTCTGGGTCGGATCATCGTTGTACACATGGTGCTGTTGTGGCCAAGCGTATTGTGAGTTTATCTTGGATTTTGGATTTTTGGATTTTGGCTTTTGTCTGCTCATTACCTGTCTGCTCACCTCTGCCTGTTCTTGCCTGCATTCCACCCAACAATAAACACGGTAGCCATCCGGCTACTTCACCCTGAGACCGCTTCCTCGTCATCTGCTTTTGGGTCCACATACCTCCATATAGCACCTCGCCTTACGACAGTAACAATACCAATTATATTGGCTCACACATTGACCTTTGTTTATTATTGGTCCATGTAATTACTCACAACAACAAACAAATTACCACATAGGCCTGCAGACATAATGGAGTAATATAGTGATTACTGTGCATGTTCACACATTATGTACATTATTTGTTTTTTTTAGTTGTTTGTTTATGTTACTGACACACTAATGTGGTTTCTAAAGTGTCCGTGGTAGCCAATATTTTGGTCAGATATTTTGTTAATGTATGGCTAAATGATTAATCATTGTTAAATCGATATTGTGACTTGAAAAAGTGCACTCTTTCAGATAGCTATAATGTCAGTTTTGGACAGAAAATGTACTCAGATAACGTTCATTTTGTGAGTTGTCCAAATAACAAAAAGGAGGCTGTTTGTTGATATGATATCTGTGTGCTATATCTGTACTATTTACACAATATGGTTTTGTTGATGAAGAGACAGCATGTATCTTTTTGCTGTTCAAAAAAGACCAACCGAGTGGCAAGTATTTTTCTACATAAACAATCAAGATGAATACCTCATGTGGAAATGTAGCTAGCAGGTAAACCAATAATGTAACATTTTAATAATAATAAGTAATATTAGCCAAATTCTTTAGAAAAAGATTACTTAGAAGACTTTTCCCTGACTGACTGGTTTGTGGCCCTCAACAACAAGCAACTGCATTTTATCTGATTCTTTTCATGGAAAAAAAAACCCCGATCAATTTAAAATTGTGCTTGATAAAATACAGGCCTGTAGTCAAATTTATAGAAAATTATCAAAATTTAAATTGCAATTACAGTAATGGTCAGAAAAATCGCAATTAGATATTTCCTCACATAAGGCACGTAATAAGTTGGTAATAACAAGTAATAAGTATTGTTGGTCCCAAAACTTCACATCAGGGCTTTGATTTTCTTATTTATACGGACCGCCTTATTTCTTACACCACAGTGGCCTAACATTGGTTATTTGGCACCAATTTAGCAAAGTGAACAGCACAGTATGTTCAATTAAATTTTATTTATGTAGCACCAATTCATAACAGAAGTTATCTCATTGCACTTTTCCTATAGAACAGGTCTAGACCGTACTCTTTATAATATTAGGTTAACTCCTAAAACAAAGAGAACATTTCTAAGTCCAAATCTGTTTGGTCTTACGGCTTTCAACACAACTGCACTGCCCAGTATGGGAGACAGACAAAGTAAACAAGCATGTAACATTCAGTTGATGTGCTGAAAACAAATTTCTAATTTCCTCTGTATTTTAAAGGACTTCTCATCTATGTTGGCTTAAAAGTGTTAAAAGTGATTAAAAGTTAATTCTTGGCTTTGGAAACAGTAATTGACAAAACAATATCACCACTGCTCATATTGTTTTTGGAATTGACTGTGCAATTATGATATACACTGATTATATATTTCAAGCAAAGCTTGAAAGAGCTCAGCCTGAGCTCAGCCTGCCGGTTTGTGAATCAGCAGTAACAGCTCGGTAGATTGTGTGTGACTGTGTCAGTGTACCTGTTTTTTGAGATTGTGTGTGCCTTTATAATAATTCTATGTATGGTATGTGTTTAACTGTGTGTCTAAGTGCCTGTGTGTTGCTCATGAATCAAAAGACCACGACTGTTTGCATGCTGTGGCAAATGGATATTAAAACCAGCGTCAGGTTTACACCTATCAAGGAGGACTTTAGACTGATAATCTGCTTACAGACACCAATGTGAAAAGAGAGGGTGGGTGCTTGGAGACAGGGAGGAAGAACAATATTTCAGACCGATTAGGGAGAGGGAGCGGGGAGGACAGATTTAGATACCGCAAGAGAGACGGGAAGGAGAGAGAGAGCTGAAACAGATGAGTGGAAGACATGACGGGAATAAAAGACATCTGGGAAAGCAGCGACACCTGAGCAGGATCCACTCTGGACATGTCTCAAATGTATTTTGGCAATTTTGTTGTTAATAGTTACCAAAACTAATTTCAGGCATTGAATTTGTTTTATTTATTGGTATTATACTGCCAAGAAATGATATGAACCCAGTGTATGTCATAAGAATACACACACAATTAAATGTTAAATGCATGTGTAAGGTTGTGTTAGTGTTTGCTTATCCCACTGATCTACCAAATGATAATGTATGAGTCCATGTGTACATGCATTTGTGTATGCTTTGTCTGCACGCCTTCCTCTCAGCTGCTGTCAGGCCTCATTATTGACAGACAAGGAAAGAGAGTTAGTTACTGATGTGGTGCTTGTTGTTGTCTCAGCCTGAGATTTTGAGCTTGTAATTCAGCTCCACTCCCGCTAACACCATGACTGATTTACACAAACTTTTATGTACCCATTAGCGCTGCAGTGTTGGATCTAGCGTGTGTGTGTGTGTGTGTGTGTGTGTGTTTCTCTGTCCTGCAGACTCAAAATGTTCACTTAGCATCATTCATCTTAATGAGAATCACCAGTAGGATTCTTACAGTTATGTAGTCTGTATATTTTCTTGTGACAGCGGACAGTTCTGCGTCTGTCCTTCAATGATGAACTGGCCTTCAGTCAGGGAATATATTACAGTTTAGCTACTGCTAAACCTTTGGGCAGGCGTGAAATAATAGGCAGTTAGTTTCAAATATTAATAGAAAAGGCTTAATTTTTAGTTGGTAAATATTATAGGCATATATATACCCCTCCTTGAACCGCCACCTTAACGTGGTGGAGGGGTTTGAGTACCCGAATGACCCTGGGAGCTATGTTGCCTGGGGCTGTATGCCCCTGGTAGGGTCACCCATGGCAAACAGGTCCAGGGTGACGGGTCAGACCAAGAGCGGTTCAGAAGACCCTTATGGACTATTTAAAATCAAGGCCAGTTACGTCGCCCGGATTGGCGCTACCGGGCCCCACCCTGGAGCCAGGCCTGGGGTGGGTGCCCGACGGCAGCGCCTGGTGGCGGGCCTTTCCCCACGGGGCCCGGCCGGGCACAGCCCGAAGGAGCGGCGTGGGGCCGTCCTCCCGTGGACCCACCACCCGCAGGAGGATCCGTAAGGGGCGGTGCAGAGAGATCTGGGCGGCAGTCGAAGGCAGGGGCCGGCGACCAGATCTCCGGACACAGAAACTGGCTCTAGGGACATGGAATGTCACTTCGCTGGGGAAGGAGCCTGAGCTTGTGCGGGAGGTTGAGCGTTACCGGCTAGATATAGTCGGCCTCGCCTCCACGCACAGCCTGGGCTCTGGAACCCGTCTCCTCGAGAGGGGCTGGACGCTCCATTTCTCTGGCGTTGCCGGCGGGGAGAGGCGGCGGGCTGGTGTGGGCCTGCTCATAGCCCCACAGCTCAGCCGTCACGTGTTGGAGTTTACCCCAGTGAGCGAGAGGGTCGCGTCCCCTCCGCCTCCGGGTGGGGGACAGGTCTCTCACTGTTGTGGCGGCCTACGGGCCGAACAGCAGTGCAGAGTACCAGGCCTTCTTGGAGTCCCTGGGAGGGGTACTAGACAGTGCACCACCCGGGGACTCCGTTGTTCTACTGGGGGACTTCAACGCCCACGTGGGCAACGACAGTGACACCTGGAGAGGGGTAATCGGAAGGAACGGCCCCTGATCTGAACCCGAGCGGTGTTCAGTTGTTGGACTTCTGTGCTAGTTACAGTTTGTCCATAACTAACACCATGTTCAAGCACAAGGGTGTCCATCAGTGCACGTGGCACCAGGACACCTAGGCGGAGGTCGATGATCGACTTTGTTGTCGTATCATCTGACCTCCGGCGCGTGTCTTGGACACTCGGGTGAAAGAGGGGCGGAGCTGTCAACCGATCACCACCTGGTGGTGAGTTGGATCCGCTGGCGGGGAGGAAGCCGGACAGACTTGGCAGGCCCAAGCGTATCGTGAGGGTCTGCTGGGAACGTCTCGCGGAGCCCTCTGTCAGCAGGGTCTACAACTCACACCTCCGGGAGAGCTTCTCCCAGATCCCGGGAGGTTGGGGACATTGAGTCCGAGTGGACCATGTTTTCCACCTCCATTGTCGATCGCGGCGGCTCGTAGCTGTGGTCGCAAGGTTTCTGGTGCCTGTCGCGCGGCGGCAATCCCCGAACACGGTGGTGGGCGCCGGAAGTAAGGGATGCCGTCAGGCTGAAGAAGGAGTCCTATCGGGCCTTGTTGGCTCGTGGGACTCCCGAGGCAGCTGACAGGTACCGGCAGGCTAAGCGTGCTGCAGCCCGTGCGGTCACAGAGGCAAAAACTCAGGACTGGGAGAGGTTCGGAGAGGCCATGGAGGAGGACTATCGGTCGGCCTCAAAGAAATTCTGGCAAACCGTCCGGACGGCTCAGGAGGGGGAAGCAGTGCTTCACCAACACCTTGTACGGTGCGGGTGGAGAGCTGTTGACCTCGACTGGGGATGTTGTCGGACGGTGGAAGGAATACTTTGAGGATCTCCTCAATCCCGCTGTCACGTCTTCCGAAGAGGAAGCGGAGGCTGGGGACCCGGAGGCGGACTCATCCATCACCCTGGCCGAAGTCACTGAGGTTGTTGGCAAGCTCCTTGGTGGCAAGGCTTCGGGGGTGGATGAGATCCGTCCTGAGTATCTTAAGTCTCTGGATGTTGTGGGACTGTCTTGGCTGACACATCTCTGCAACATCGCGTGGCGGTCTGGGACAGTGCCTCTGGACTGGCAGACCGGGGTGGTGGTCCCTCTGTATAAGAAGGGGACCGGAGGGTGTGTTCCAATCACAGAGAGGATCACACTTCTCAGCCTCCCGGTAAGGTCTATTCCAGGGTACTGGAGAGAGAGAGAATTCGTCCGATAGTCGAACCTCGGATTCAGGAGGAGCAGAGTGGTTTTCGTCCCGGTCGTGGAACACTGGACCAGCTCTATACTCTCCATTGGGTGCTCGAGGGTTCATGGGAGTTTGCCCAACCAGTCCACATGTGCTTTGTGGATCTGGAGAAGGCATTCGACCGTGTGCCCCGGGCGCTTTGTGGGGAGTGCTCTGGGAGTATGGGGTCCGGGGCCCTTTGCTAAGGGCTGTCCGGTCCCTGTATAACGGAGCAGGAGCTGTGTTCGCATTGCCGGCAGTAAGTCAGACCTGTTCCCGGTACATGTTGGACTCCGCCAGGGCTGCCCTTTGTCACCGGTTCTGTTCATAATTTATATGGACAGAATTTCTAGGCGCAGTCAGGGGCCGGAGGGTGTCCGGTTTGGGAACCACAGGATCTCATCTCTGCTGTTTGCAGATGATGTCGTTCTGATGGCTTCTTCAAACCAGGACCTGCAGCATGCACTGGGACGGTTTGCGGCCGAGTGTGAAGCAGCTGGGATGAGAATCAGCTCTTCCAAATCTGAGGCCATGGTTCTTGACCGGAAAAAGGTGGTTTGCTCTCTTCGGCGTGGGTGGGGAGTCCCTGCCCCAAGTGGAGGAGTTTAAGTATCTTGGGGTCTTGTTCACGAGTGAGGGACGGATGGAGCGTGAGATTGACAGGCGGATCGGTGCAGCGTCTGCAGTGATGCGGGCGCTGTATCGGACCGTTGTGGTAAAGAAGGAGCTGAGTCGAAAGACAAAGCTCTCGATTTACCGGTCAATCTCACGCTCCTGCCCTCACCTATGGTCATGAGCTTTGGGTAGTGACCGAAAGGACAAGATCGCGGATACAAGCGGCCGAAATGGGCTTCCTCCGCCGAGTGGCTGGGCGCTCCCTTAGAGATAGGGTGAGGAGCTCAGTCACACGGGGAGCTCAGAGTAGAGCCGCTGCTCCTCCACGTCGAGAGGAGCCAGCTGAGGTGGCTAGGGCATCTGATCCGGATGCCTCCTGGACGCCTCCCTCGGGAGGTGTTCTGGGCATGTCCCACCGGGAGGCGGCCCCGGGGAAGACCCAGGACACGCTGGAGGGACTATGTCTCTCGGCTGGCCTGGGAACGCCTCGGGATCCCCCCGGAGGAGCTGGAGGAAGTGTCTGGGGCGAAGGAAGTCTGGGAGTCCCTGCTTAGACTGCTGCCCCCGCGACCCGGCCCCGGATAAGCGGAAGAAGATGGATGGATGGATGGATATTATAGGCAACCAATTCAAAAAACAAATCACACCATCAAAATCCAGATTTCTCCTGAACAATGGGACTTTGACTTGCGCTAAATTTTCCACAAACACAGTCTCTGACTTAGTTTGCTAACATTGATTCTAGTTAGTATTAAAGTTTAAATTTGAGACATTCATACGTCTTTAGTTTAAGCAGAGATCTGGTTTGGATAAAAAGGAGAAGAATCATTTAGGTGTTTCATCAACCACATCTCTCAAAAATTATGTTTACTACTAGTTTGCAACAGACAGCAAATATGTTTTGAAAGAAATGTAATGCATGCCCAAGTTTTTTTTAAGTCTGTATAATGTATTTGCAAAAACACAAAATGCTCATACTGAACATACCTACAAAACTGACTTGAAGCACAAGACATGTTTTTACTTTTTTCAATATTTAACCAAACTTGTTTTTTTCATAACCTTAACCAATGTTTTTTTGCAGCCTAAACCTTACCACATGCATGACACAGGATTTAAATCCCTGTCTCTGGTGTGCAAGTCCTGCTCTTTGCATTCCACCCTGACCACCTCCCTATAGGATTTTTGTGTGGTACAAGAACAGAACACTTCACGGACTACAAAAACATTGCCAGTGAAATCAAACTTTCCTCCAAAACATGTATGGCAAAACTATTTAGTTGTATATAAATGTAATTTTTAGTGACTGGGTTGGCTTACAGTAGGAATATGCAGCTTGAAAGGGCTATACTCTACTGTGTGTAATTCCAATTTAACCCCTGCCCTTTGTGTTTGTCCACAGTAGTAACTAATTAAAAGAGCCTCTCATCCTTCACATGTCTTGCCACCATTCTTCGCTGCAGCAGCTTCTGAAGATTGTCCTTCCTTTAATATTGTCATAAGTGAATCGGCAAACACACTGTTAATCACATCTCTAATCTTTCAAATAACCAATTTCAAATTGTGATCATTAGCTGGAAACATTGTGAACAGACTCGACAGGGATCAAAGCATATTCATTTCATGTTTGTATTTTGTAGAGTTTTAGTAATTTGATTACAACACATGCTTGAATGCTCTTCAATATATATTTACGCACATGGATTTTCATTCAAGGGTTATACTGGATATAGGTTGCTTTTTAACAATTTTTGTAAAAGACAGTATTTCCAGGTCACAGATGGGCATTGCTTCTTGCTGTCATTTTTGCAGCAAGTCCTCCAAATGAAACAACAAAGTACATAGCTCGCATCGTTCCAGCCCCCCAGAAAGACACATATAAGCTTTATCTGATCCGATGCCACTATTGTCAGGATGACATTTTGGTTTAAAAAAAACAAAAATGTTTTCTGATCTGACAATGCTATGGATTTTGTACGGTGGCTGCCAAGGGCAAACGCACTGCAACTGAAGAAAACACATGCAGACAAAACACAAGCAAATTAAGAAAACATCTTCATTAATTTGACAACACATTCCCAGCATTTCGAAAACACGCTGCAAATGCACACAGCACAATAAAATACAGAAATACACAAAACGACAACGGAAGTGTTTCCACAGGACACTAAAAACATTTGTGACTCATGAAGTCGGATCCTTTTCATCCCCTCATTATTTTTCTATTTTCTATCCACTTTGCGCATGCACAGTCTGATCTGCAGTGTGCACATTTTTGATACTGAAAATTATGTTGAATTTGAAAAGAAAATGTTGGAAAACTGCTGTTAACCCACAGCCTAATAACCGGGTTCATCAGTGATGAGAGATGGACTGTCTAATGTGTGTATTTCTGGGCTAATAATGACTATATGATTATCATGCAGGCTACATGCCATCTGTCAACACTGGTGGTATGATAGTAAAGGTTAATATATGTCATAAACACTAAATCTCCTCAAAAATGATCAAAATTACTGATAGAATTCTACCTTTTCGGTAGGTCTTGCGGTGTAGGTTACATGCAGCAGTCACTTTCAGCACATACACAGAGTAGAGCAGTAGCAGAAGTCAGAAACCCACAACATGAACATGAACGGATGATACACGGACCCGACTTCACTAACTTAATGAGTCTCAAACCGTGGCAACGACAAGCCATGTTCAGCACTTTTTAGTGTCCTCTGGAAACACTTCTGTTGTCGTTTTGTGTATTTGCAGTGCGTTTCAGTATTTGGTTGTGTTGTGTGTATTTGCAGCATGTTTTCTAAATGCTGTGCATGTGCTGTCAAATTAATGAAGATGTTTTCTTAATTTGCTTGTGTTTTGTCTATTTGCATGTGTTTTCTTAAGTTGCAGTGCGTTTGTCCTTGTCGGCCACCGTAGGTTTGGTTAGGTTTAGGCAGACAAACAACTTGGTTAGGTTTAGGGAAAGATCGTGGTTTGGGTCAAAATGACTACTTGGTTAAGGTTACGGAAACATAAAAACAAAATTACTACTTCGTTAAGGTTAAGGTTAGTGGGCCTTTGTTGTCATGGTTACAATAACCACTTGGTCAAGGTTAGGAAACGGCTGCGGTCATGGTTAAAAGAAACCTACGTTGACTTTTGGTAGGAAACAGGAAAGGAAGTCTGATGCTTTGCTGACCCATTAAACCACCCTGACCTTGCTGTACCTCTGCAGACTTTGTGGCTCCATCACAACGTCACACTACTTCCTCCTTTGCTCCTGACGGACAAGAATCATAATTACTGCGGCTGCTAGAGGGCTTTGTCACTTGAATGCAAACAAATGCCGTCTGGCGCCTACTCAGTTTTATCATGAAAATCGCGAATGTACTCAGACACACAGAAAAACCCATTCATACTATACATGCAGACAAAAACACAAATGTATTGTGTGGATACAGACATACTGTACACATGCACTATTTGCACTTTAACTGAAGTGTGTTTGTCTTCATATATTTGGATGTACAGTAATTACACGTTGAATGCTTTGTGTCTCCCTGTCTTTACATGCACATGCGTCTGTGCATGTGAGAATGAGATAAAGACATTTGAAGTCATCCTTGGGGAGGGGGAAGTGTCGCAGAATATGGACAGTCATGCATTCTCCTTCTCTGTCAGCTCCCATCTCCTCCTCTACTCCCCCCAACAATGCCACACCCGCTAGGGAATAGAATAATGAATACAATCACTGCTGCAGCCTCAAAATCCTGTTTGCGGGGATGATTTTCTTCATGGTTCAGTAGAAAGATGTCTTGAATCGCTACAAAAAGTGTGAAGTCTTCCAAGTCAGTGTTAATGTGGGCACTTGGGTCTGAGAGCCAATGGCACTACGCAGAGTGGGCTCCCTGGAGAGTGTGGCATTGACAGAAGTACCCAGAGCACTATGAAGAGACTTTGGCATCAGAGCAATGTCTAAATATCTTTGGCCACAGGGGATAAAATAAGGATAGTTTACAGCAGCATACTGCATTCTAACATGTCTTTTTCTCTAAAGACTCTAAGACAAATACAGATATAGAAGAGATGATGACCGTGTTGTTGAAGCCGTAATTAGCTGTGCATCTTTAAACTAACACTTAAGCCATTACAGATCTTTTGAGTCAGAAGTTTGTTATTACAGGATCAATATCTAGTACAAACATGATGTGTTGGCACACAGCACACTTAGTTTCTCTCCAGTTTCTGAGAAGTGTTTTTTAAAAGTTGGACATAAAGTTTTTCCGCATTGGTGAAAGCTCAGCATACTGGAAAAAATTGACCCAAGTTACGGTTAAGACTGTAATACAAAAAAAAGCTGAAAGGTGGAAATGTTATAACCTGAAGCCAAAGTTTGTGTGTGCATGTGTGTGTGTATCCCAGGTCCCCTGGTACAATGCTTCAAGGCTAAAACCTCAATTACTTGTGATGAAGAGAAGGCAGGAGGGAGGGAAATCCAAGACAAAATGCAGAGCTAAGGTGAAACTCGGTCAGGTGGAATCTGTCGTGGTGCTGCCCCGAGGCCTGGATCTGTACAAAATGTTTCTCCAATAACTCTCCCCATCAGCACCGCTAGTGGAGGAGTTTGGCCTGGAGTGCTGTCTCCCCCCCGAAGTGGCATGGGAGTACTTTGTACGCCTGAATGTCTGTGTGTGTGTGTACTTCTGCAGTCACACAGAAGTCAGTCAATCTGTATGAGTGTATGTTTGGGCTTCGGGAGACACACAGGGTCACTGTGTTTATGTGTTTGTGTGTGCATATGTCTACATGTGTCTGCAGTGTCAGGACAGTGTGTGTTGTGTTTTTTTTTGCCTGCAGATGTGTGTGTATGCAGAATTATATATGACACTGTGCATAATTTTGTGTCTTAATCTGCCCCAGTGTCTGCAGTACAGATTGGATTCTGACAGTTACAGTAAGTTTTGGATTTGCTTCCAAGTTGGTAAAGTAACTCCACAAGTGGAGCTTTTAGAATCTTACATCTCCTTTCTCTTGTTTTAATTAATTAATTATTTGTAAAAAAAATAAATAATTAAAATATTAATTTGAATATAAATTTAAATAAATAAATACATTATTTATTTGGCAAGTCCTTAGTTTTAGTTCTTTATGTATCTTTAAGTTTTACTTCTTAAATTAAATTGTTGTTGTTGTCTAAACCTAAATGGATTGTGACCCCCTGTCAGAAGCTTAAGTAATTTTTAATTGTCTTGTATTAATAATATTACAAACGATTATATAACAGTTATTATAATAAAAATTTCAAAGATTAGGGAACAAAAAATATCTGTTGCAGAACATGTTGTTTTCATCTTCCTCATCCCGTTAATTATCTCTTGACCTCTCAGATTTCTCTTACGACTCTTAGACGGTTCCCCACCCCTGGTTTGGGAACCACTGCAAAATCAAAAGCTTCAAAGTCAAGCAGATTCAATTCTATCGATCCTGTCTGTTGTGTGTGTCTGTACACGCATAACTTATCTGTCTATACTAATATTCATGCCTCTGTCTCTGCAGTGATGCAGGGCTGCAAACTTAAGTGTCAGGTGCTTTATCAGCATCCCTCTTCCTCACATCCTGTCCACTCTGCCAAATCTGATCATTTCTCCACACAAATGATTCCGGATATGATTATAGATAGCCACTGGCATGTATAGCCAACAAAAATTTTCCTGAGATGATGCAGAGGGGAAGGTATTGGAATTAAGCAACTGCATTTCATTTGTAGAAACAAAAAGCACAAAATCTTTCATTACTGCTTGAAGTCACCTTGATTCTTGTTTATCTGTACAAAACACCCAGAGGAGTGTTTGATCGATGCGAGCTTGGTCTGCCCTTTCATTGAGATGAACAGGGATTGTAAACACGATGCAAGCAGAATACTGCACTCCACAATGTGGTTTTGGGGAAGTCAGTGGCTGAAAACTGCGAAGGGCTTATTTGTACTCAATGAATTTTTTTCCTTTGGTCTGTTTTTGCACAAACACCACACAATGAAGGTTTTTATTGGAACTTTACTGAATTTTTACTGAAGAAATTTTCCCTACGAACAATGTTGACCAATGTTGTTGTAGATTATCCAAAGTCTTTTTTAAAGACACATTAATGTTGATACATGTACATCAAATGTAAATTTTTAATGCTTTGAGCAGAACAATTAAAATTACATTCACCTTCGTTTTAATGGATGGCAGAAGTTTCAACGGCAAATATCTCCGAACCTCTGCACATAAAACCAAAACTACATGGCTAGACAGCACTAGCTGCATGTGAGAAAATGTGTTGTTTTTTGTAATTTGTGTGAACTAACCCTTGTATACCTTAATAAAACACAGAAACAATTTTAAACAATAATTATGCAGCGTGCAGGAGAAAAAATAACGATAAAGATAACCCTTATTAAACCATTGCGCCTTCAAGGAAGTAAATAAAAAAGCAAATGTGTAAGTAATTAATTGCAGTAACTAAAGTAGTCATCATATAAAATAAATTAATTAGTAAGAAAAATAACAATGACAGAATGTAGACAGAAACTTGGAAAACATTTTGAAAGTTAAGCAAACACCTAAAAACTATAAAGTGAAAAGGACCCCTCATGCTGTGCATGAAATGAAATACAACGTGAGAGTTATATAGTGACAGAGGACAGATGTGCATGTGTGTGTGTGTGTGTGTGTGTGTATGTGACATGAGACATGACATGACAAGTATGGAGATATTTCTCTTCTTTTGAGTTGATCAACTGGGAAAGAAACCTCAAAGAGTTTGTTTCATCAGATAGGTGACGAGTCCCTGTTTTTTTTGTAAATTGAGAGTTATAGATTCACTCAGGGCTCCCTCCTCTGTTCACCCCTTCATGCCTTGAAAACTCTGAGAAGATATCCGGGAGCTGCGGCTTATTGTGGCCATGGATTTGCACCTCAGTGAACATATCCATAATGATAGCTATTTTCAGTGCATTGAGATTGAATGTATGCACTGGTAGACACGCTTCTCAACCCGTATTGCGCATGGATGATCTGTTCTGCCGTGCACGATGGCGAGCATTAGAATCTTTACCCACGCAAGGGTGATGACCTAAATAAGAATATACATGTTTCAGAGAGTTCACATGGAGATGAACATGTTATGAATTTTCAATGAGACTAGCAGCGTTTAGTGTGCACATTTCTTGGCTGTTGTTCTCTTTGTGTAGAGCCTTTTACAGATTTTGAGTTTAGAGCGTTTTAAGCCATTCAAAAAATTTTTAAACTTCAAGTTATCATTGTCAAATCATGAGGCAAAACTACCAGTAACAACTGAGATCTTGTAGAAAAATGTCAGAGCCCTGCCTCACTTCAGGGATATTTTTGCACTACAGGTTTTTGAAATGAAGACCACGTTACATAAAACCTTATTCCTTCTTGGGGATCTTTCCTTGGTTGAAGCTTTTATGTTTTGCTGTACTGACAGATAAAAATGTTGGAAGTGTTTTTTCCATTGATCTTTACTCTTTCTATCATCAGCCAGTTGTGAGAAATTCTAGGCTTTAGCGACTGGAGGAGTGGTGCCCTTTTCTAGGCTGTAAAGGAATCCAGAGCTGAAACGATTAGTTGATTAATCGGCAATTTTGATAATCGCTTCATAGTTTGAGTAATTTTGTTTGGGCAAAAATGGCTAAGATTCACTGGTCCCAGCTTCTCAAATATAAATAGTTTCTTGTTTTCTTACACTTTTATGAAAATAAACTAAAAATCTTTGCGTTTTGTACTGTTGGTCGGACAAAGCAAAACATTTTAAGCTGTCACCTTGGGCTCTGGGAAACTGTGATGGATATTTTTCACTATTTGCAGACATCCTATAAACCAATGATTAATCAAGAAAATAATTGATAGATTAATCAATAATTAAAAATAATCATTTGCAGCTCTAAAGAAATCAATTTCTTGCATTATCCTGTTTCTTGTTTACTGTCCTTTCAACATGTTTATGATATACAATTGTATTAAAAGGACATCCATCTTGAAAACGCAGGTAATGGGGTGTGTTTGTGTAGGGTTGTGTGTATCTGTGGTGTGGTGTGTGTGTGTGTGTGTGTGTGTGTGTGTGTTAGTGCAAGCCTTACGGTGACATTTGTATTAGTCATTATTCACACTGACTTCATATAAGCCCCACAGTACCAAGCCATTTCGTCCACTGCGGCATTGCCATACAAAATGTATGAGTAGTTCACTCCATTCAGACACCAGATTGGAGTATGATTCATTCATTGTTGAGCAACACATATTCACATATTGTACATGTTTTTTTTTTTGGCCTGTTTCCTATTGATGGATTTTTTTTCTCCTATCCAAAACAGAGACAAAGTACGTTGGCTGGAGAACACAAGTGTGAAAAAGAATCACAGACTTTACATGTGTGTTTTGTTGAAAATATCAGAAATATCAGAATCAGAAATACTTTATCGATCCCCAAGGGGAAACTCTTTCTTTCTTTTTTTTTCAGAATCAAAATCAAAATCAAAATAGCATGTCGTTGGAAAGCCCCAGCCATGGAGAAAAAAGTTAACATTTTATACAAGATGAATCACTATGATCTCACCAGGTCAGTTTGTTAAATAGGCAATTATTCATTCAGGGCATCACACCCATTCTACCTTGCTATTCAAGTCAATACATGGATTTTTAAAACTAAAATTGGTCAATATCTATATCTTCCTAAGCACTGCAACTGCATGTGTGTGAAACATTATAGATTTTTTTCCCCCACCAAAATTTGTTGTTTTCAGAGCTTCATTCAACTTCACCAACCTTTGCCCACTCCCTAGACATCAGATAGGCTTGTCCGAATGATGCAGAAAGTTGGTGAAGCTGTGAGGAGTAGGAGCTTCATGTTTCAACATCACTTAAAGAGGAACTCCTTCGATTTTTCACATCAAGACCAGTTTACATACATTTTCATACAGAGTATTTCTCAGCCCGTGTAAACAGTTGTATGATGTCTTTGTCTCTGGCTCTGGAGGATAGGGTTGGTTTCTGATAGCAGGTTCCATTTTGGATCTGATTCCAAGATAGCAAAATACCTGGACTCATGAAGCTCAGATGCTAACAAATCTCTTACAAAACCTTGTATCTGTCGTCACTGTTTTTTGATTAGCAAGAAGCAATGTAGAAAACATTTATTTAGCCTCAGTTTTCAAACTTTTAGCTGGCGCTGATGGTTGCTTTTGGCAGTAAAAAGGACAAACATCACCTGCAGCTAATTGTAGCTAATTAATGTTAATTCTGCAACAGCACAACATCATATCAATCTTGCAAGCTTATCATTTTAAAAGTTCTGAATCAGGACATCCAGAATTTGGAGCAAGTGGCTTGTGAAAAATAAGGTGTACAGGTCACTACGCGACAGTTGCTTTTCAGTGTCAGATACATATTTAATACCTTCTCATGTTGGAGCGACGGTTTGTCAACATTAATTAGGCTGCCACTAAAAACTATTTCTGCCTTTACAGCCAACTAACTTTGTTATTTTTAACTTTGGTCATGTGCAAATATTGAAAGCTGAACTTAATTAGATTTGATAAGGAATGTGAATGGATCTAGATTCAATAAAATGCTCTCAAACGTCAATCGTACTATAGGGACATTCTAAAGTCTGAGAAAACACCATAGCAATGTAATCAGTGCTTTTGGTTGCATTGCATTATGTATGTTGCATTATGGGAAATATAGGATCCACAGCTTCTATGAATCTTCAAGGCAGTTGTTGCACAAGGAAAGCAAAATGCTTAACAGCTGCCCTTGTTGTGTTGGACTATTTGCAACTATTTCTATAATCCATGTGGAATGTTTGAATTAAGTTTATTTGAGTTTACTCAATTAAACTTAAAATGTGGTTCTATTAGTTATGATTTTACAAAGCACTCGGTATGACAGATGGAGCCACATTGTTCATTATGTAGAACATACACACACACACACACAGCCATGCAGTAACAATGAACAGATTTTTTAAAACACCAACAATGCACAAAGCCAAAACACCTGCTAATAAATACAAATTAACTTCAGTCACTAGGATAACAAATTTGCATCTTGAAGACTTCAGTGAAATGTATAGCTTTTCCCTCAGCTAATTATTGTGAGAACAAGACCCACCGTAATCCTTAGCTGTAATGACCGGATCTATTCAGCGATTAGATCTCCTCAAACAGCCTCAGCAACGAGCACTAACAGAGTCCACTTTATCGATGGAGCTATTGTGGCGTTATCTGTTCCTTCAGAAGACGAGAGTGAGAGAGAGGAGAGAGACAGAGGTTGAAGGAGTCAAAGAGTGATGATGACTAGTGTTATATCATATAATGAAGCTTTTTATCTGTATATTGTGAAATTGTCCATCACTCTTTTCAATTTCCTCCGAATGTAAGTAGCAAACTGAGCATTGACATTATCAGAGAGAGCGGTTTGATGGAATGTAATACACAAATATGGATACAGTGGTGCTTTGTACATTAGTTATTCTTGCTGTTATTGCTGCTGTGATCGTGATCAAATATCGCTGTCACGGTGCCCTGTGAAGTAATATTGTATTATGTCTGATAACATCATTATATTAAGATTTTTTTCCCCAATATTAGTATATATCATGATATAGCAAATGAATGCAATATCACATATAAAAAAATTCAATTGGGTTATACTGTTTTGCATTAAATGAGATAGGGGTGGGTGTTATGGACGGTATATGTTATTTATTTCACGTTAACTGTGATAACTATTTTTGGCAACCAGCTAGCAAATCTCATTAAGTGTGAGGAACCGTAAAAGAAAGATATTCGTCTTCATCCTGCTGATCCAACCACTACATATCAAACCCACAGTTTACACATGTGAAACAAAACATTTAACAACTCATTTTCTCAGATTTAAATTACAATTTACTTTGATTTATTAAACATTTTATAAAACGATGACACAACATGACCATATCGTCACAAT
Source organism: Siniperca chuatsi (assembly GCF_020085105.1). NCBI lineage: Eukaryota > Metazoa > Chordata > Actinopteri > Centrarchiformes > Sinipercidae > Siniperca > Siniperca chuatsi. The sequence continues at coordinate 18,729,307 of NC_058055.1, forward strand.
AAAATTCCACTGAAAGGCAATAATACTGAAGTGTCACTCAGCCTTGTACTGTATGTGCAATCTACTGTTCCCTTGCGCTAAATATAAGGTGATGTTGTTTTGTATGTTTATGCCAGTTGTGAGTATGTGAGTTATAGATGTAATGATGCCACATACCTGTATATTTGTTAAATGTGTTGGATACAATGATTATATAAATTTGCTGATTAAATTTATGTTTGAGATCAGAGGATTAAGGGTTACTGTCACTGCACTTAAATCTGACTGGTTTAAACAGCTTGGTGAACATATATAACTAAATATTTAAGTAAAGTAATTTAAAATCATGTTGTAGCTGCAGTTAATACAGCTGCATGTTACTTTGCATTCCTCAATTCTTGATGAATATCTTTTCCCTAGAGATATTCTTCCAGGCCCGAAATGCTGAGGATTTTAACAAACCATCCAGAACTAATCTTCCTCAAAACTTTTGCCACTGACTCTATACATGTCTAGTGAAATTTAGGGCATTTGACTCACAAAACGCAGCTGCTCATCTGAAAGAGCAATCCCCATGATGCTCCATTTATTATTCATCTGTGTGGGGGGTGAAAAAAAATAAGAGGATGAGAGGACAGAAAACGAGGTCTAAAACTTTTAAAAGATGAGGCAAAGTGCTGACTTGTGAGCACTGAAACCAAGACAAGTACAGATTTGAATACAAACAGGTGGGAGGTGGGAGGGAGAGTTGTACAGTACAGTGTGCCAAAGCCCTTTGTAAGCATTAAGCAAGAACTGTGGTACTCGGTTTAATTAGCTCGAGAGCCAAGCAAGTGGTTCAAATTAGGATGAGACTATTGGAGAATAATAATCAAAAATAGGCAAGTCAGAGTGGAATGAGTAATGAGTGGTGGCAGTCATTATGCCTCATACAGCTGGAGGTTCATAGAGAATGGCTGGATAAGGTCCTTAAAATTGTCCTGATTCAGTGGAGTAGAGTTTGAGTCTGTGTATCTTTTGTTCCTCCGTTCATTAACAGAAACAAGAAAAGAGAAAGAATTGATTGATTCTTACCCGATCCTTAACTACATCAAAATCTTGCCTGATCTTTATCCTTAATCTAATCAACCCCCTAACCATTTATTATCATTTTTGAAAGGCACAGAGGTGCTTCTTTCCTTGTTTCAAGAACATTTCTAGATTTGTCCTGCAGAATCAGTTGCGTTGCCTCTTGAAGAAAATTACTCTCATCCTGGTCTCATTTCATTTTGGTCCCGGAGAAATCAGTTCGGCTCCCTTCCAATATCTGAGAGCACCCATTCCTTTCTCTCATCTGTCTCTAAACGTATCAGGCAGACTTATTGTAAGGAAAGACCAAAATCTAACTGAAAGATGTCAGCCAACTAGTTAGTTGACACCCATGGGTTGAGTTAAATACTGAACGCCTGATGTATTTTGTGTTTCGCAAAATTAAGATCATTTCAAAAACCCCACTGCTTCCTGTTGCAAAGAGGATGTTTGCGCTTACAGTATTTCTCCATCTTTATGTTATGCTGGATTGCACAAACCGCAGTAAGAGCCTGTCGCCTGCAGGTCTTCATCTGCAGCTCACTGTGGCTGTTTCTTCTTCTTCTAGTCCTCACTGCAATATGTAAAACGTATCCACTGACAAAAAGCACAGATGTCGATATCTTGTTGTGAAGACCCATTTTTAGTGAGCAGCTGCACCACTGGTAAAAGTAACGCTGCATTTCCAGTTGCTGCTTCACAAGAAAAAGCCCCAGGTCAAATGCTTTTGTGAAGCATCTTTGATATGGCTGTAGAGAGCAATCAGCAAACAGAGAGGCTTCTATCAATTAGATAATATGAACAATAACACTTAAAAGAATAGTTTGACATTTTGGGAAACAAGGTTATTTGCTTTTTTTCCAAGAGTAAGTATTGTATTGAGTATGGAGCTAGAGCCAGGAGTTGATTAGCTTAGCTTAGCATTAGCAAGACTTGTAGCAAGGGGAAACCGCTAGCTTGGCCCTGTCCAAAGTTAAAAAATATACCTACAAGCACCTCGAAAGCTCACTAATTAAAAGATTTTATCTTGTTTCTTAAATCTGTACACAAACGAAAATGTAGAAATAACAAGTTTTACGAGTAGTTACATGCTGTTTTATCACCATGGTCAAGCCAATCATATGCTAATCAGGTACTTAACAGTGATGAGGGAGGTGCAGCCAGAAAACAATAGGCCTGATTACTGATTACTGGGCCATCATGGAAACAAAAGAAGATCAGTTTCAGGTGGAACTAGGCAGGGTAAACAGCAGAATTTCTGAGTTCTCAGACCATTTTTCACAATTGAGAATGACTTCCGGATGGGAGCTGAAACGTCTTGAATCTGAAGACAGTGTCCAGATGACTACGATTGAAACCTTTTCTATGATGCTGTAACTTGTAATATTTTTTAACTTTCAGAGAGGGCCAGGCTAGCTGTTTTCCCCTGCTTCCAGTCTTTATGCTGAGCTAATGCACTCCCAGCTCAGCACACTGACATGAGAGTGATATCTCTCACGTAACTTTCTGAACAAAGTGAATATGTGTATTTACTGAACTGTGTGTGTGTGTGTGAGAGAGAGAGAGCAGGTTGAATGCGTGGAAAAGGTGGACTCAAATAATAATCCATCAAACCATCTTTATATTGTAGTTGATAGTTTGTCGGTTTGATATAATGAAAATCATTATAACTTTAAGCTCACTTTACCCTTTTCTCTTTTTTGTGTAGCCATTGAAATATAAAAATATATTCCAAGACCTCCGTCTGTCTTTCTCACTGTGTCTGTATATCTCTTTGTAAAAGGCCAGGTTCATATCTCCCATTGTGCAGGTGGGTAGACTGATAGGATTTCTCTTTTATGGGGAGCTGTCAGTGGATTCAGCTTCTGATAGTGAAAAGAGGAATGGCGAGGTGCATGAGGATGGTACTCCTGAGAGGAAGAGAGACAGGGACCTCTGGCTCCACATGGAGGGAGGGAGGAGGGATGGACACTGGGTGGCTGGGTGGGATAAGGAAACATTGTCGTCGAGACAGGAAGAGAGAAAAAGAGTGAAAGTGAAAGAGAGTGAAAAGTAATGAATCTTATTACACGACATCTATGGTTTTTCTTCTCAGTAGAAGAGAAGGTCAAGAGTCATGTTGCTAGAGATGGAGCTCATTACTGAGCTCTTAAAGTCTCAGGCTTTAGAAACAGAATCACACATCACAATTTTCTCACCAAACCAAGTCCTCATACCTGAATGACAAAATAGGCCATTGGAAATTACACATAAACTATGCTACCCCAGTGGTTAGGTATGGTTAAGTCAACTAACACTACTTGGTTAGCGTTAAGGAAAGACTGCAGCCGCCGTTTATAAGAAAACATTTACTGTTAGCCTATAGGTGCCAGGACTTCAACAAAGTTACATACATCTGCCAGCCTGTCCTCCATGCTTGCTTTTCACTTTCTTTACTCTTCATTTAATAATATCATGACATTTCCTACTTTGTTGCTGAATTGAAACATAGAAGGTCAAGTTTGTAATTCTAGAGGGAAAAATTTCCACAAGGTATGACTTGTGTTTGAGTGTCATTCTTGCCTATATGGAAGATAATATTCTCCTTTACCAGTTTAATATGTTCACTGAGCTAAAACTAATGCGATCTAATACAAGAGTCCTACAATAAATCCTACCTTCATGAAGGTTATAGTTTTCAGTTTTTGTTGAAACTTTATATTTAGAAACACCTCTCAGTATAATGCAATACAATTCAACAGCACCACAAACTGCAGCCTCTACATGACCAAAGAGTTGAATTAACCCCTCTCTAAAACAGTTTCAACAAAAACAGAAATGTTTAACCTTCATAAAAGCAGGAGTTATTGGAGGACTGTTGTATTAGACTGCATTCATTTTAGCTAGGGGTACCAAAAAAATAAAAGAGTAAATTTTTTCTCTTTACTGTTCCTTAATTGAGCTTCAGCATCAGTATACCACATTGGATGAAAAAGTGACACAGCTGAGCATAACAGCTTTATCCAAAACAATGATTTCCAGGGATTTCCAAAGCATGTTTTCAGACACATTTGGGACACACTTGGGTGGCGGCAAGATCAGTCATGAAATAACACCAGCAGAGATTGTTTGACTGTTCATTTGGTTTAAAAGTCACAAAGCTAAGAAGTGTACGTAAAGATAATGAAGGCTATAATGTAGGCAAATACTGTATGTAGGCTAGAGCTGAAACATTTAGTCAATTAGTTGTGCATAAGAAAATGAATCAGTAACTACTTTGCTTATCGATTTAATCAGTTCAGTCATTTTTCAAGCAAAAAAGAAAAACATTCTCTGGTCATGTATGGTATTAAAGTGATTATATTTGGGTTTTGTACTGTTGGTGGGATAAAACAAGAAATTGGGCTCTGGGAAATTATAATGAGCAACGGTTTATAGACTAATCGATTGAGATAATAATCAGCAGACAAATTGATAATGAAAATAATCATTAGTTGCAGCCCTAATGTAGGCAACCTATCTGATTCTTTGATTTGGCTGGTAATTGACAAGAGCCACCGCTGTGACACCTCAGTGAGTCCTCTGCACCAACCATGCTCCTCCTTCAACTTAAAGAAAAAACTGCGAGCTGGCCTCCATTATAGGCTTTTCTTGACCTTGAACATTTGGCTAGGACAGCAGTCTCGTAGAGAATTTTAATTTGAGTAATCTGATGAATCTCTGAAGTCTTAGATGTCTGTTGTGGCACTGTGTGATGTGGGAGAATAGAGTGGAAGTGCATTTCCTGTCACAACAACTGCCTCTGCAGTTGCTTCTGTCAGACTGTCTACTCATTTACTTTCCTGGTAGCCACAGTTTGACACCATATACCAGTGAGTGTGTTCTTGCTTGCTTTTTGAATGGCAATACCCATAAGCAATCATGGTGTAATGGAAACAATTTGGTGTGCCTACTCTAAAATGCATGTATTCACAGTAAGCAGCGGACATTGAGCCACTTTGACTACACTGATATACTTTGACAAGTTGCATGCATTTTAAAGCTGCAATAGCATTATCCCTAAAAGCTTTTTGAGGGAGTGATTATTATAACTTCCAAAACAAATCTTGCCAAACTTTTCACCCTGTCTGTGGCACACAAAGAATTCATTGAGGCAACCTTATTCATTTTACCCTATTTCTCTTCCTTTGTCTCTTTGGATATTTATTTCCCATCTCTCACTATTTTATTCCTCTCTTTCTCATGCCTGCGCCTTCAAATCTCTTCTCTCATTTGCATCAAATTGAGAGGGCTCAGTGGGGTTACAGCTGGCACATATTTGATGGGCAATACAGTAGGAATGTTCCCCACACTTTTAACAGTGATGGCAGGCTGGGTTATCTTCATACTGCCTTGCCCCTGAGATGCTCACCACTGGGCTCCCTGAGAAAGCGATTAGGATTATTTAAATGTCAATCTATTTCCTTTGCCCATTATCGCAAATGTGCTTCCTCCTCTGTCAGTAGGGAAAAGTCTCTTGTAAGAAGCCAATGTAATTTGGGTTGACAAATCAAGTTTTATTCCAGGGCTCTGCGGGAATGGAGCGTGAGGGCTGGGATTTGTAAGTCTTCTTTTTTAATGTTCCCACCTCTCTCTCAGTATTCACATCTGTATTACCTTCACCTCTAACACTGCACCAGCTCAGCTTAATTATAAGTACGAATGGAAAAAAAAGTTAACCCTAGTTTTGTCTCTTATTGTAAAAAGAACCTAATGTTGGAAATGATTAATGAAAATGATCTTAAAGGAGCTGTAAACGACATTCACTGCCACTAAATGTCTCACTAGAGCACCAGCATCTCAAACCAAAACAAATGGGCGCTACAGTGCACCAGAATCCATTGAGAAAAACAATAATTTTACATCGTAAATCTCACATGCACTAACATGCACACCCAGCCAGACCGGCTGTATAAACAAAGCACAGAGAAGCTCTGATAACAACACAGGCAGAGGGAGTGTGAAGTCATTCTCTGCTCAGTACACCATTACTCCACTATATCTTTACATAGCAAATAGTTGTTTGCTGCTATAATTAATGTTCAGAATCTAATGTTCAGAATCTCATATACAGAACATTTTAATAGACGGTTTTGAGTGTACAATTCCTTTATTTCACAACTTTCCAGACATCCACCTGATATCACAATAACAATCAAGTCGGTTGTGCCACATAAGCAGCTTTACAAAAGCAGCATTATATTTTGTTTACAGTACTAGTTTCTTCCCTGAGGTGAACTATTGTACACTGTTAACTGTTTGAATCTGCCACTGGAAAAATTAGCACTTCTTCAGACTTTACTGTAGGTGACTACTCATAGGCCTGCCCTTTATTCTATTTTCTCTTTTTAATTTATCCTTTAAAGATCCCCTCCAGACATATTTTAAGATATACAAAAATACTCTGCTTTGAATAATAATGTGTGACTTTTTTCCCCAACAAAGACTTAAACTCTTAAAATGACATATATTCTCTACTTCCTCCTTGAAAAATCCAGAATCTATGAATATGCAAATATTTTTCATTTCCAAAGTTTAACTACTGTACACAAGATCTTTTTCTTCACTGAGAAGTCCATTCTCAGTGTCTACTGTAGGCTTCAAGTCTCCACATCACACTTGTGTAAGTTGCATATTGGACCATGACTGGCTTCCAAACCAGCTGTGACGTCACAAAATGATTCCTGTACTTACACATCTTAAACTCAGTTTTGAAGTGAGCACAGGAAAACGTTCCCCCTTCAGCAGATGAAAGCCTTCTAGTGTCAAACTCTGCACATACATAATTGTGCACATTGAAGGTCAAACATGCAAGTGAGATAACAATAAGCAAAACACAGTTTTGAGGACTTTAAAATGTACTATATGTGTTGTTACCGGTTTTAATTTCATTCTCTGATTTGAAAAAAAGGGGGAAAAGATCTATTTAACTCTGGTTTACAGTGTAAATCTTACAGGAACACACATTATATATAAATATGAGAGTTTAGAATTGGAAGAGTAAAGAAAATAGGAGGAGAGAGAAATGGAGAACGAGTGAAAGATGGCTTATATTCTCTGTGCAGTCGGTTTAATTTTTTGAAAAGAAAATGTTCGCAGGTGCCTCTGGGTTTTGAGGGTTTTCTGAGTAATGAAGGAACACTTTCTTTTGAACAGAGATGGTGGTTTGCTATCTGTGAGCCTATAGAGTTCTCTGCCTCTGTGACTACAGAGGCGCTGTGAGAACATTATTAGAAGAAAGAGAGAAGGACAAGAAAAATTCTGAGATGCAAAAATGATATCGTTGCTCCATTAATCTCGCTGGAAAATACAATTACGTGTAAACACAGTATAGAGTCATTAGATTAAGTCTTCTGGTACTGCAGTTTGGTGCCTAATGATTTATTTTTATGGCTTGTGCAGGAGAACTTCTACCATTTGAATTGTGTACGTTTTTCACATTATACCAGATGAGTGCACCACACGATGCATGTCTGTGCTGTACTCCTCAGACCAAAATTACCTCTTTTCTCTAATGTTTAGAACATTTCTGGGTGTATACAAGTTGCTGGGTAGGTGTGTATTATATAGATGCAGCTACACTGAAAGTTAAAATAACACTAGTCAACTTTTACATTCCTGTTTTTATTGCCGATTGCTTCTGTTCACCATCTGCAACAACTTTGGTGGCTTTATGGATGTTTCTTACCTCAGCTGCAGGTTAGATGCCTTTTCATGGTAGACAGCACATCAAGCTGTTTGACAGGTCTTGGGTTGGAAGAACTATATGAATTTGAGATTATGAAGGTACAACTGACAATACATTTCACAGTAAAAGGTAAAATGTGGTAAAAGTTGTAAAGGGATTGTATGGTAGGGATTAACATGCTGTCTGCATCCCAAGTTTCAGATCCTTCACCTGCTGTATTCCAAGTATACTTCAGGCTGTAGGTGGAAAGAAACAGTGAAATCTCACTTGTGAACCACATTAAAGCTGTGGTATTAAACTGCTTTTGCACAGCGTTTGCCAAGAAATATGTCTAGAGTATACTGTAGAACCTGACCAATGTTAGAATATACCCATTGAAATTCCTTTGCAACAACAGTTAATCTAGATGTGTAAAAATGTGCCCAGTTTAACCACATTTGTGGATGGCTTTTCACCTGCAAATCACCAAGACCAGCTTACGGGGCTGAGCTGTTATAAACAAACCTTAATGTAAAATGCATAAGTCTCTGCTCCATGAAGTCACTTTGATTTTAATTCATCTCAGAATCCTCATGCTCTGTTTAAAACTGTGCACTCTGAGGAGATTCCTCTTCTTTGTCACTAGGAAACACAACCATACACAGTTTCATATGTTGCAGTTTTATATTTTATTATGTAACTGAAAGAATTTGCAGATCAGCAGATGAGTTGATCAACAGATAATTAATCTGCAACAATATTGGTAATCTATTGATCTTTTCAGTCATTTCCTATTGCCAGTTTCTCAAATGTAAAAATTTGCTGATTTCCCTTGTCTACTATGAAAGCACACTTCCTACTTCTGGGTTTTGAACTGCTGGTCGGACAAAACAAGCGATCTGAAGACATCACCTTGGGCTGTTGTGTGCATGTTTGACTATTTCCTGATATTTTATAGACCAAACAATAGATTTTTAACCGATTTGTTGATAATGAAAATACTTGTTTCACCTGATTGCAATGCAAGAAATGATAACTTGCAAGTTTGTTGATTTAAAATCACAACAAAGCTGAAATCTAAAAAGTGATGTTGGCTTAATTACTACACAACACTTTCACATCCATCTTGTGGAGAACTAAAAAAATTTCAGACTTGTGTTTGGCGACTGAATAACATTCACATACCTTCATCTGTCAGAAGGGATGATTGCTGTCTGTGATCAATCAAACCATCTGTGCTTTCATACACACTTAGTGAAACTGCTTTCAGTTTGAGTATGCCACTGCAGTAATGGTGCCGTTGCTGGAGAGCGCAACACATAAATTAGTTGGTAGATTTGTCTGTAGCCACGCACATAGAAGGCACACAAATTATTACCAAATGAACCTCATCAAACTCTGCCTTCTTACGCCGAAATTGCCATTTGAAAGAAACCCCTTATCTAATAATCTTTAAATTTTGACCTTTTTTTTCCTGCTGCCTAATTGTTCATGTATGATTGATGGGCTTCACAGAAAAGACCACCATCTCTTTGTCACATGGAACCAAAGATATATCACAGTCTTTGTCTGTGATGAGAAGTCATATCTGGTGGAGCAATATTAAACCATAGAGGTCTAAAAGCTAATAATATGCACACCCTTAGGCCTGGGTTCGTTAAAAGAGATAAGGAGATTAATCTTTGTCCCAGATCAGTGCAATTTCACAACAGAGCTTGCTGGAAATTGCTGGCGTGAGACAGCAAAGCTCGCTTTATAGAAGGAAAAATAATAGAATAAGAAAGCAACAATGAGGTCGCCCTTGAATGTCAGTCATTTCATAGGTCTTTTGGAGAGAAACAAAACAGAAGTGGAGAGAGAGCATTAGAGAATGGACAGATAAAAAGCGCAGCATCGGCAAGTTTTGCCGTCTTTGATGGTGCTGAAAAGAAAATGTTCTGGATAGACAATCCATGCCTCTGGTGAAATTCTTTCATTGTGTTTCATTTTTAAACCAGACACTCTTCCAATCTTCCTCTTCTTATGCTTTCTTCCTTTTCCGCTGCCTTATTCACATTCTTCTCCTTTTCTTCTATGCTTCATTCCAGGCCCTCTCCCTCTTTTGCCCCTCTTCCCTGTCTCTCTGTTTTATTTTAAAACATTGCCAGGGTCTCCATTTTTTTCTTATTTCTCTCCAGTCATTTGCAAATTCCCTTTTCTGTTTTTGTATGCTTCCTTCTTCACCCACTATTCACCCTTTCTTCCCCTCAACCCATTCTTGTTTTTCTGCCCTTTTCTCCACGCCAGCCAAAGTCATCTTCTGGGTGGATGGGTTGCTGTTCTCATGCATACAAACCACATTAAAATCTCTTCCAATATCTGACCAAGCACCTGGCCCATGCTAAGCTGTAGGGACCAATCCATTACCTTAGCTGGTCCTTAAGCTCAATTCCTATTCAGAGGCTCAGTATGACCACAGCTCCAAGCAATCCCACTGACAGCCAACTTCCTAAAGGTGTGCAAGATGGAAGGGAAAGGAGGGTGGGGATGGTGGTATGTGTTTGTGCAGAGAGAAGGAAGAAAAGAATACATGTAGGCCTACATGTATGTGTACAAATTAGTTGTATAATCAATGACCTAAAGTCAAGCTGTTCAGGGCCCTGTAGTTGGCTTTTATCGAGTGTCAGCTGAGCACGCTCGCCCTTGAAAAGAAAGACAATGACCTGATTGAGATGCAGTGACAGAAACTGGTTCTTTCACTGTGAAATTTTCAGAGCTGGAATGGAGAATAAGCAGATCTCAAATGGATTATGTCAAGATAATGGAATCATTCAGATCGAAAATGGAAGAGGACATAATCACGTCTTCTGTCTTAGTTTTTCTCTCTGTCTGCCTCCCTCTATCTCAGCCTCTCATTTTCTTTCCCCCACTCTGCGGTATGCACGCAAACACACACGCCCTTCTCCCTTTACTGTTCAGCGCTATTATTATTATTTTTCTGCAAATTCTCGATGTAGCAATGCAGAACAGAACCTGCATAGAAAGCAGTCTCCAATTAGGATAGCTCTTTTCATGTTGAGGCACCGCACTGCATATAAAAAGGGAGAGAATGCATGAATAAGGAGGAGGTGAGCTGAGACGGTACTCAGACTACATGCATGTTCTTGCATTTGCACACTTTCATGCATGCAAGCGGGGACGCACATACAATACACAGAGACACACATGCATGCACATCCCTGAAAAGTCTCCTTAACCAATTTCTGTTCACCTCCAAGGCTATTGGAATATGAAATCTCTGTATCATTTGCAACGGAGAAGGAATAAAACATTAAAGGAGCTTTTCCAGATATAGGCTATCCTTAGTGCCTGTGCTAGAGTGCAAATTAAAAAGTTTATCTTGGAGAGTGCCTCCTGTAAAGCAGATACTTAGAGGCCTGAGGTGAGATGAAATATTTTTTTCAGGTACAGTAGAATCCATACACTTTATGTAAAGATTTTGATTGTGAGAGCCAATGCAGGTTTGTTTCCTCTGGTGGGAACTGATGGAAGCGGTGCTGAAGCTTCAAAATGTTGCTGGAAATTACAGATCATGCTGATTGGAGATGTAGAAAGCAAACCTCCCCCTCTTTTTCTCTGCTGGTTTGTCTGTCTGTTTCTCTCTCTCTGTAAACTTTAATTTAGAACACAGCATCCCCCCATATGATAAAGTGGAACACAAACCAGCAGGTACTAAGATTGATGTTTATCTGGCGGCGACTTTTCTTATTACTGTTATTACTATCACATCCTCTTTGCCTGGCACTAGCCTTATGCTTAGTTTCTCTGAGTCAGTCAAAACCAAATCGTTAAACCTCTATGGGGCTTTTCTACATGGTCAAAATATACCAGCCAGTCAGGCAAAGCAAGGGGGATTTGGCTGTATTCACTGCCACAGGGGGAGGAGAGAGAAAAGCAAAGGGAGCCAGCTGGGAAAAGACAATAATTCAGAACCTGCCAAGTTTTTTCTTAGAGGCCTTCTTCCCTCCCTAATTCCCTTGGGTGGAGGTGCACTTAGTCACTAAAGCTTTCTGGCTGTATATTATAGAGGCTCTGGATAACATGGCCTTCCACTGTAACAGAGGCAGATTTAGACATCTGCACTGGGGCCACACTTTAAATACACCCATTCTGGCTTCCTGTTTGGTATGTCTCAAACCATACAGGTTAAAATTTTCGTCTGGGGTAGTGGCTTTCCCTGTGTCTGTTTTTCTTTCTGCTATTCTGCCTCACCAAAAAGACAATCAGAAGCTCCTTCCTTGCAAAAAAGTGAAATTTACGGACATTTTCTGATGCTCATACATAAACATAAGTGTACATGCAGCAAAAGACAAACATCAGACTTCTCTCAGTGGATAGGAAGAGCTCAAAAAGCATTGCCCACCTAGCTGCATGTTTGGTATGGCCACTCTGATGTCTGGCTTTTGCTGTATTTGTGGTTTAGTTTATGTACTGTAAATTCTCAAATAAAAGCCTGTCTTCATGTGTTCAGAACAAACCAAAAAAAGGCTCGTCCTTACTTACGGCTGTTGATGGGAGGTGGACTTACCTGTACCTGTAAATTCAGCATAATCCAGTGGTTCCCTTTCCTGGTAGGCTTTTAATGTGAAAAGTCTACAGGAAGGAGACAGCATTAGTCACTTCAGCCACAGACCCCAAACCATGATATTTCCCTAAACCTAACCAAGTTGTTTTTTTGCCTGAACATGACCAAACCTTAACCATATCACTGTCACATTATAAAACATGTTTATTTTACAACAGTGATTTCTAACAGTTTTGGAAGGCACTAACAATTGATGTCGTCCTACCGATAGGGACATCGGATCAGAAAACATGCCTATGTGTCGTTCTGGAGGGCATGGACAAACTATGTATTTTGTCATTTAATTTGGAGGACTTTTTCCTGAATTTAACACAACAGATAAATATGGAGAAAGTGTTAAGTCTGCATTAACAGCAAACAACAGTGACCCTGGTCACTGTATTACAGTGCAGTAAGAAAGTGCCCATTACTGCCCATCAGAAAGTGTTAATGAATAATTTCACTTATAGCAATCAAGGAGCTTTTAATAGGCTCTTTGTCATTTCTCCCTTTGCCAGTCTGGAAGCTCCTTTCCCCCCCACTACATTTTACATGTTATTCACTCTCAAATTTTTGAAAAGTCTATACTCTTCCAATGAGAGGTTGACACTAATCACAGGAAGCGACCCACGTCACTTCTATTGGCATCAGAAATAAGTCGGATGATGGAAACAATCAAACACCCAATCAGGAATGTAGAGATGTTTTGAAGGTCATTTTCAAGTGGTGAAAGTCTGTTGAAGATTTCAGGAGAATGAGTTATTGATTGTATTGAACCTGTGTGTCATGCATGAACAATTGGAAGAAAGTGAGCTCGTTCAAATTATTCAATCATTTATTGAAGACAATGAGCTTTTAATGAGTTATCGATATTGAATGGAATTGATATGGAATAAGACTCATGCATGAGAAATTCATTTTAAGGGTTCCATTACAGGGTCAATTTACTGGCTCTTGGTGCTTGGTGCTAATAGTAATTGAGTGAGATAAGGATTAAACCATCCAGTCATGACATGTGAATGAAGCCTGACTATATATCAACAGCTCTATATTTTCACTGTAGCATAAGATATCATGGTTGAAATGTTTTGAAACTGGCAGACTTGATATGTGGGACAGAGAGTTGAGCAGGGAGAGGATCTTTCACTGAGATAACCTTTGCAACTGGGTCACAGCAAGGCAATAAATATACAGACGAAAATAAAACAGAGATAAATCTGGGTGGGGTGTGAGGTTCTTTTAGAAAGTGTCTGCATGTGAGGATAAGAGGTGCGAAGGAAAGGCTGGTGCGTCTCACTACATTTGACACGTCTCCCAGCCTCTGGCATCAGATAAGTCACTCTGCTCAGAAGAAGTATTTTGAAATCTCTGGGCTTATGATAACTCCTGTTGGATCCGCTTAGGTAGACTTGAAAGATTAATGTGGACCATTAAAAAGTGATGATAGAAGAAGAAGAAGTTGACTAAGCCCATTTCAACACTACAGATCATTCAAAATAGTCCATCTTTCAAACTGCTGTTTAGTGGTCTGTTTTTAGTAAATCCTAAAGTTCATTCTTTGTAATAGATGCAATAATAATTTCAGAGTTTGTGTATACAGTGTTATTTTCCCTGGCTTTCCCTTGTTTGAGCCACCAAGTTCCTCTCTGAAATGAAAATGGCACTGTGAATATTTCCTTGTAAAAAACGTCCCTCAAGGGTTGAGGACAAGAAATTTTAAACTCATATCATAAACTGCGTATAGGTTGGACAACTGTTGTGTTTGGCGATTAATAAAATGTCTGCGCTTTTGTTGTAGAGTAGTTATATCCTCTCACTTTCAAAGACACATTAAACTGCCTTTCTTGTAGGAAAGGTGCCAGTCATTTTCATGATCATTTTAGCCATCAATATGTTTTTCGATTAGTTGATTATAATTTAGCACCAAAATAAAGCTTATTATTCTTATTTAAAGTAGCAAAATGAACATTGATTTATGTAAATGAAAATGTTGCAGTTCACAAATTCTGTGCACTACTGTTCCCCTGTTGGTCAAAATACAAATGTAACGTGCTTGCAGAACATATTCTAAAATAAACAATCAAGATTGAATTTTTACCAAATGCATACGCTCTTTATTGTTACATAACTGTTAAGGTTGAACAGTCGAGTCAAGTCAACAATCAACCCTTGCAGGTGACAGGATGGCACTAATTGTGATTAATTTTGCCCACAGGACATTGTTTTACTGACTCTCCTGTCTGAAGCTATACACACACACACACACACACACACACACACACACATATACAGACAACCACACGCATGCAGACAAAGTAAACAACATACATAATAAAAGAAGCACACACACTCATTCACAGTGCAGGGCAGGGGGGAGTTAGTTTTCTACGTGTCAAGATAACAGCAACAACTCTCTTTAAACTTTGCCAGCCTTGCTGATGTGAAATAATGGCTAATCTCTGTGTAGCCCTGCAAGAAACACACCCAGGGAGGGCTGTCAGGAAGGCTCAGTCTGCGTTGTGTGTGTGTGTGTGTGTTCTCACTGGTCTGTGTCTGCTTGAGAGAAGGAGGCTGTTTCTGTGTGTCCCTGTACGTGTAAATCACCAGTGGCATTAGAGAGCATCCCGTAGTGTTTCTGTCTGGCTAATAAAATAACTGGAGGCTGCTTCCGAGCCACCCACAGTGAGATGCCACCTCATTCCTTAATCTGTGGCCCCCCCTCCAGGTCACCATGACCTGACTCTCCATCAAAACTCACTGACCCATTAGGTGGACATTTGAATGCAGTCCTCTGTGTTTGTTTGTGAGAAAATATGCATGTGCATGAGCATGTGTTTTCCTTTACATGCAGAGAGTGCATGTCCATCTCTGTGTGTGTGTGTGAGCACTGCTTTTTCCAGTTTACAGTTGTTAACAGCAGAGATCAGGTGAGGTTTCCTCTGTGATGGAAAGTAAATGTTTCTGTTCTGTCTGCTGGTTATCTGACCAATTACATGGAGGGAAAATAAACATGGAAATCGTCCATGTTTATTATTATTATTGTTGGTATTACTCAAAGTGAGCACCTACAGTATGCAACTAATGACAAGTGGGTTGAGAATTAATTGTTTTTAATGAGAAACAGCAACAGCAGGAAATATTTGGTTTGTATTAAAAGTAAAACAGTACAGCTCTGATATGGCTGAGAGCTAAAAGTTGCTCCAATCAATATCTTTATATTAATAATGTATGAAATGGCTATATGTACTGTAAGGTGGCGCTCGTAGTGACAACCCAAACCAGTGGCAAAAAACTGACCTGGTTGAGTCCACATTGTCCACAGTTTTTGCACATATTGCACAAATAATCAACATCAATCAGTAGTTAAGAATGACTTCCTGCCCATGAGCACCCAGAGAAGTCAAGTAAAGATACATGTTTTCACAGCAGACATTTTGACTATACAGGAAAAGCACAGCTGAATAACATTAATAATCACTCTGTTCTTTTCAAGTGTCCCAGTAAGCCATGATAGTGTGACAGTGAGCCAGCATGCGCAATAACAGGACCCTGAAACTGAAGCAGCTAAAGGGATTTCAGCCATTATAAATTTTATTTTTTTAAATGAAAATGGTCTTTGTCTATTGCTTGACACACAAAAAAAACCTTTGCATTAGTTACAATGAGCTTTAAAAGACTAAAAAAAACAACATTTTTTTATTCCACTATGTTTATTGAACAGGCCTACATTTTCAGCATTGCTTACTTCAGTACAGAACAGTCCTGGTTGCTGTTCTGTTTGAAAATGCAGGATTTCTTATGTTAAAGAAGCAATCCTAAAATGTTAGAACGTAGCATCCCACTACTTCTTGATTTAGCAAAATTCAATCTAGCTAGGAATAAATTCTGCACAAACACTTTGGTGGAGATACAAATATAGCTCATGGGGGGAGAAAAAAAAAAGAGCAGGTGCGGTAGATGTATGGAGAAGACAAGATTGTGTCAGTGTACCCTTGTCTCTCTACAGTGCACAACAGCTTGTTCCACGCCTCTGTTATCTCTCACCATCCTTCATATTAGCTTTGGTCATTCTTTAAACCAATCATGTTACATGCTAGATGAACCTGAAGATATCACTTAAATGTATGGTGTGTGAACTGAACAGAAGCCTAGCGTTTTCTGTCAGCTATGCCTATACTGTTTCTGTAGTGTTCATTCTAGATATTTAAAATAAGTTGATATCTACATCTGATACCTCACTTGTTGAACAGTAACCAGAAAAACAGCCACTGGTGAGTTACTGGTCAGTTTGCATGCTTAATAGCTAATTAACTAGTCAGCTGAACCACATTAAACAGCTGCAAATCTTACTTGCAAATTTAATTTTGTAAATAGTGCACAGTTTAAAAGGACCCAAATGCAGAACACAGAAGGGGGAAACTGGATAGTAGTTGTGACAGTTCTTTATTATAACACTGCTAAAATGACAGGTTGATAAGCGCTCTTCCAGAGTGGGCGAGTCCGGTATAGTTTGTGGTAACCAGTAGCGCCGCTTGTAGTCACAGTCTGTGGAGAGCTGACTAGACTCAGGACAGAGACGGTGGGTGTAGGTTCTAGCTTGGCTTGTGTAGCGTGGCAGGCAGAACAGGAGAGGCAGCTAGCATGTGTAGCGGGGAAGGCAGCTTTGCAGACATGGGAGAGAACACGGAGGCCGCGACCACCGGCAGGGAACGACCACAGGCCTCAGGCAGGCAGCAGTCCAAAACAGAGAACAAGTTCAACAAGCAAACAAATCCAACAGGGAGCAGGCAAAAACTACAAAAGTCCACAGTACAGGCAAGGTCCAAGGAAACAAAGAATCAGTCCAACAGAATTTACACGTAACCAACTGCCAGGATGTGTGACACAGGAACAACGGACAACCAAAATATACATGACAAGGACAACAACCCAACAATGAACAAAGGAAAAACCCCGGACTAAATATACTGAGGTAAGGGAGACAACGAGACACAGGTGCAAACAATCAAGGTGGGGCCAACACTCTAAATTTGAGGGAAAGCAAACAAAGACAGGAAGTAAATCGACAAGACACACGAGGAGAGGAGAACACTACAAAATAAAACATGAGGACAAGGACAAAACCTCAAACTATGACATTCCCAGCACAAGTTTGTTTGATTTGTCCCTCTGTTGCCCCTTCAGAGGCTGAGGAAAAGGAACACCATTTACTCCAGTGATTATGTTTGACACAGTCATCATGTAACATAAAGGTACACTATGTCCTAATCTTATATAAAATCCTAATGCCATATGTTTCACTTGATGTTAGTGACGAAACAGGTTATATGTACATGCTATACATTTCATCTTTTTGATAAACGTGTCATAAGAATTAGGATCAGAGCAAACTACAAGCAAAATGCTTTAAAAAAGATTTAGAGACAGTGTTCTGGGAAGTATTATTTTGATTCTTTAGCTTTACATGAAAAATTAAATACAAGGTACAAGGTAATTTATTTATCATTTTACAACACAAGGTTGTATAATGAAATGAAAGTTTGTAGTCCCTTCATGATGTAAACAGAGTCCTCCTCCTTTCATCTTGCCAGAGTCTTGGACTCTGACGATGATGGAGCAGGTGTCTGTAAAGATGTGGGCACAACAGTCCCATTTTGTCCAGACCGGACATTAGCCAGGAACAGCCTTAAGTCCAAGCTGGGCCAGAGGCTGGAGGCTCCAGGCTACATTATTGACAATATAAAAAAAACTATTATTGAAGAGAAGTAAACTCAATCTGTATTAAAAGTGAAATAAACAGTGAGGATTTGCTTAAAACCTTTACTTACATAACTGTAATCTTCTAATTTGCGAGAGGTGAAGTTTTTGTTTTTTAAATTTGAGCAGTCAACATCAGGAAATGTTTTCTAAAGAAATGCAAATCATTTCAGAATGACAGGCAAAAAATACAAATAAATCATACATTGTGCATTGGATAAGGTAACCGCAGGTGAAGTGCATATCTGCTAACAGAGGACAAAATATCAAATCCTAAAAGATTTTCTGTGTTTAGCTGTATTTCAGCACAGAATACCCAAATGCATCAGTCTCATACTTATTTTATGCTGTGGGCAAACCAGGGTTCGTGAATATTTCAGTGACGTATTACACTCCAAAGCTGTATTTGTCAGGTTCTCTGAGTCAGACAGTTTCAGGTTCAAACTTTCTGAGTCAGAGAGTTTCATGCTGCAATTTCTCGTTACTCTTCTATGTCCCTGGAGCTCTCATTTCCCTTTTTTCTTCCTGATTCACACCATTTTATGTCTGGGCCTTGAAGGCAGCAAGAACCCAAGTTTGACAAAAGAGAGAAATGACTAGCAGCCACGGCTTTCCCCTCAGTCTCTTCTTCTTCACTCTCACCTGTCCCACTGTATTCTAACACTTCTAGTCACTCGTTCTCTACCCACTTCTCTTTGTTCTCCTTTTTTTCTTTTGTTCTCTCTATTTCTCTCCCTCAGTATCTTTTTCTAATTGTCCCATTGTACCTTGTCTTTTGTCCTCACCCTTTCTTCTGTCCTCTCTTTAGTGCTTACTCCCACTCAATCTTTCATGTTCTCTCTCTTACTCCATCCATCTCTTGCTCTCAGACTGTCCTTCACGGACAATTTACCAAGAGTGGCATCCATTCACCTTTCAGCCCTCAAGCTTTCAACGCCATTTTTAACACAAAAACCCCAAAGGCGGAAAAGCTAAAGAAGAAGAGCAGAGTGAGAGAGAACTAGAAAGGGAGAATGAAAGACTTGGTAGAAAAAAAGAGCTTGATCTCAAAAGCATTCAATCTGGTTTTTGCAGCGTGGACTGGAGAGATGGAGGTGTATGGTAACACGCAGGGTTATGTGTGTGCACTTGACATGGTTAGAGTTGTAAAAAGTCTGCTCCTGTCCGTTGTATCACATTCTAAAACTCAAGAACAGATCCTTGGTCCTAATGGCCCTGTCATTCAAACCATGTCTGATAGACAGACTGGACTGAAAGTTCTCTTGCAGTCATTTTGTGAAAAGACAAGAAATCGCAGGGCTTTTTCTGCTGGAAAAACCTGAGAAAGCGTTCTGTATATGAGCTTTGGATAAGGTCCTCTCAAGGCCAGACCACTTTTATTGGAAAGAGAAAAAAAAGCCAGACTTTTTTTTGCAGTAAGTACAAGTAAAGGTCTGGAACTAACAATTATTTAATTATCAGTATTTTTTTTTCACTTAATAGCATAAGTGTTTAGACTATAAGTAAATTACAGTATAAAATGCCCATCACAAGTTCACAGAGCCCAACTTAACATCTTCAAATTGCTTCTTTTGTCCAACCAACAGTCCTAAACAATTATTCACTATTAAGTATCAAACAAAGAAAATCAGCAAATCCTTAATAAGCTTCAACAAGTTTGGTTTGATAAGTTTGGTTTCTGGATCCATAAGATGATCACACGTTCATATCATTCAGTCCACAATGTACCCGTCTGAGTTTGAACTTCATATGAATTTTGTAGGTTTCTCAAGGTCATGTGTGCTTGACAGAAAGGAACAAAATACATATAGTATAGAAGACAGCCAGTGATACCTACACGCCTTAGGAATGTTCTGTTTGTAGCTCAGAATTGTATGACTACATGCCAGGTTCAATTATGCATAAACCAGTATGCAAATGTTTCCTGATCTACTTAATGCATCAGCATGTTTGGTCTGACAACTGCTTGGCGGAATAAGCAATCACGACTCATGCCAACCGGAGGCTTCAAACAAATATTCATGATAGTACCTGTAGCCCAAAGAGACCCACATTATACAGACCTATCAGACTTAGCCTTTGTTCCCACTGTGTCCTTAAGCCAACAATCTTATCACAAAACTTCTTTGTCATATTAGTAGCCAAATATTTTCCTATGACAGCATGGAGCAATGAAGGGAACTGAGGAAGTGAGGAACTCAGTTCCTAGTCATGAAGTTGGAGTTACTAACGTTCCTCTCAGACTATGTTAATAAGTTGCTTTTAGTCGTGCTATTTTTCAGATACAGTTAAATTTAAACTGATGTTTGGAGGCTTCAGGGAAAGAGCTGTACAATCAAATGAAGCCAAAGGAAGGAAAAGATATAACTAAGTGAGACAGAATAAGTCGAGACAAGACAGGACAAGGCAAAAGAGTGAGGGAAAAGACATGACAGAAAAGGACAGAACACGCAAGACAAGATGAGGAAAGATATACGTTAGAACGAGGCATGGTGAGATAATGTTGAGGTAAGATAGAGGTAAGATATAACAGATGTAGGCTAGTGCATATTGAAAGGCCTTAAGGCTAAATATACACAGTGCAGTGCTATAACCAAAAGAAAAATTATCTATTATTCACCAAAAATCTCTTCTCTCCTTGCAACCTTGTTAATTACATTGATTTGCTATCATACAATTTTGGCCAATTGTAGCTATAATGTCTTGAGGACAGATTAGTTTGGATGTGTAAAATATCCCTTTATACATGGTCCAGTAGAGCAATAAGAGTTCTGTGATCAAATTTATCACAGCTTTACAGAATTATCAGGTTATTACCTAATCGTGTCCCCACCTGATTACTTTTCTCTTATTTTCATTCATTTCTCCCTTCTCTTCTGTTCTTCTCTTTTCTCTCTACTGCTGCTGATATTTGATACTAAATGAAGCAGACTATTTTTTTTGACAAGATCCTTACTCTCTCTGTCTTTTTCTTTCTCGCAGAGACACACAAATATCTACCTCACACCTGCACACACCAACATGCATCACTGGCCAATGAGTTTTGACAAAGACTTGGGGTCATGGTAATTCTCTCTGTCTCCCCTTGTTCCCTGTACTTGGTCCTGTTGTAATCTATAACAATATAAGAATAGTTTGGAATAAGGACAACTGTGTCCTCTCTTACTCCCAAGATAGAAAGGTATATATTTTGGAATATTAATAATATATGTATTAATGTTTCTTTACATAATTAATTAATTAATTATTGTGGTAGAGGGGTGTGCTTGTACCTATAACCCTGTGAGCCATGTCATAGGGGAAAATAACTCCTGATGAGGATGAAGGCCTTGGTGGGCTGAACCTTGGCCAAAGGGACTGGCCATCAGCATGTGGAGTGGTAACTTTTTGGTGGGGAAAAAGCCATAACTTGGGGTAAGATTAAGCAGTACCAATTAAATATGACTGGGCTCAACTTTATTCAAGACAGTGGCTCTGGAACCATTTTTCCAAATGTAGGTTGCATTCTCTCCTTTTTCATGGTAGTCCAGGCAGGTGCTAAAAAGTGCTGGTTTGGTGTTGGGATAATCATAAGTCCAAAGCTGAGTGGAGCTGTGTCGAAGTTTGTTCAAGAGACACAGAGGCTTGCCACAGTGGAAGTGTTCCTCACAGAGATGGATGCTCTCCGACAAACAGGGATCTTGTAATTGGACAGGTCATGACATTTGGATTGCATTCATTTTATTGCATTCTCTTTTACTCTGATGAAGCCGCTTGGATGAGATGTCTTCAAAACCAAAAATTAAGTTCCCTCGCCTTTGACTTACTACCTATTCACAATGCTAAGAAAATGCAGGCATCAGTGTCAAGGGATTCAGAGCAGTAGCCTCTTGAAGAAATGCTAAATCTTTCAAGATCAGTTTTCACTTTTAGTCTATAGAGCATCCATTGAGAATACATTTGAATTCTGCAAGTGGAAGCTTGACCAATTTGCCATCTATGGGTAAGTGGTTTAAATTATATGACTTGCCAACGTTTAAAACTCTTGCAAAGTTGTAAACACCTAGTTAAGCTTGTTGTTTTAGATGGAAAATTAGACTGATATTAGGCTTGATGCTTGTTTTTTCCTTGAATCTCATACCAATGTGACAACATCACAGCCAAAGAGAGTGTTTCTATTCAGTAGTGCCTCTTATTGAATATCAAACTGCAAGTTGAGCAAATCTTTGTCTCTGATGCTTCTTTAAAATGTGTCGTGTGGCTCCCAAGGTCACAGGTCTTTTGCTCAAGCCACAAGAGTGAAAAATGTAGCTGTGCCTTATCAGCATTTATTACATGAATAATGGATGTCAGTTACTTAATCACCTAATAGACCACGTTGTTTTGGAATAATTTGCTTTCAATGTTTCTGTAGTTTACTTTAGTGTATCTTTTACTTTTGACAGTTGCCCATATTTGATCATCAAAATTTTAGATATATTGCTTTTTGTTAATAAAATCCTAAAACAAGCCAACCTTTTGTACCTTAAACATACTAGCAATCCTTTTCTGCTGTTGCTTGAGTCATTTTGTCACCTTGTGACGGAGTTAGTGGCCTGCCAGCATGTCAGCAGGAGATGCTGGCAGGCCATATTGTGTTATAGATTTAGCCTTTCGGAAAGGATGTGAAACATGGTGTGACTTTATACAAGTGTCCTTGTATGTCATGGATTTGAGGGTATGGCAGGTGGAACACTTCATCTGTCCAGCTGAGCCATTGTCATCTGTACTGGGTGCACACTGACTGACACATACTCTTCCTCACTCCTCTTTTTTCTCTCTACCTAATGAAGTGTCAACACTAATGATGTTCTTTTTGGTGGTGCTAATTCTCCTGACTTTGCGTGCCACTCCTCACTGCTCCTCTCTGAGAGGTTACATCAGGTTTACCACTGCAGTACATTTACCTCAACAGTGCATGCATGGGTGTGTGTGCGCATGTGGACATGTGTCTGCATGATTGTGTGCTGCTGTCTCTTGGTTCTTTTTTGCCAATTAAGCAGGAAAGTTTTACAGTGTTTGCTTGTCCGATGGCACATGCATCAGAGCTGTCCTGCCCTGGTAAGTTCTTCCTCTGGACGGATGGCTTATTTTAGAATATAGGTCAAAATAAATATTCAAATATAATTAATGTTTAAGGAGATTGCAAGTTTAGCAGCATTTTTAGGACGGGATGAGTCAGTATATTGTTGAATAGGCAGCTGATGTTTATATAACAGCTTGCAAGGTGTCAAAATTGTACACGTAAACACTAATCTTTTACAGGTCTAATGATGCTCAAATTTTAGCTGCCAACCTTACTGATGCCCCTTTCATTCAGGAAATACATGTATGACACAGGTCCACTGAACAAATTAAATGAAAAACACAACAAGCCTCCAGAACAGCAGCTCTAGTGGAGAATGAACACAGTTAAACAGTTGAATGAACAGTTACATTTAGTTTGCCCATAATAGAAATGCCTGTTCACCAAAGCCAGGCACTGTCTGACCTTGGGATGATTCAAGTTGACCCATTCAGACTGACCTTAGACTGCGTGGCTCTGAAAGTCAAAATCAAAGCTTAAACAACATGGGCCAAAAACTGCGGTTGGACTATGAATTTGTGCAGGGACATGTACTGCCATGCCACTCCATGTGTTGGACATCTTCATGTTGTTCAAAAACCAAGGAAATAAAGTTTTTTTCCCCCCATTTTTATTTTAAAGCTGCAAAGGTGTTTTTTTGAGTAGTAAATAAACTATGGTGAATACATGCCTTCTATCCAAACTATGTAATGCCAAACATCTCCTGGTTTTTTCTTTTCTTTCTTTCTCCCCATCTCTCTAAATGCCTCTTCTTTCTCCCTTTCAGACACTTGTTCCAGCCTTCCTCTAATGAAGGTGCTAACAACCTAAATGTCACTAATGTCTCTCTGCAACCCAGACAAGTGATCTGGGCCATTATTGACTTGGCATACAAGCAGCAATCCCAGTGATGTAAGGAAAATGTAATTGAATATGAAATAGTCTGCGGAGAGATTGAGAGCGCCTCAGTTCTCAAACAGACATCCACACTTGTGAGGGCATGCACTCCAACATGAACACACACACAGACTCCCTGTGGTAATGGAGACAATGTATTTCTAATGGCACCATCCAGACTGAGTAGGTAATTGTGATGTATTAGCATGCTGTGGCTGAGATTAGATTACAGACGACACGGTATTGCAGTGTGTGTGTGTGTCACTTTCCTGCTGCACTTCTGATTGGCCCCCAGTGAAAGAAAAGGTACTGACTCTTTTTGCTTTTATTCTAAACCATGATTAATCTTGCAGTCTTATGCTTAGTCACTCCTCAGTTAGGGTGTCTCAGGCCTGTGTATACGAATTGTGCTACACTGTGAACTGCTGTGCACAGTCCATTCTGTTTAGGATCTCTGCTTGCAGGTAGCAGTACAAGTGAGAAGGAATGGTACAGGTAACTGTGAGATAGTTCTTGCAATATATCTCCTTTGTGGTTTTGTACAAAATATTGCAGCAAAGTAAGGCCATCAGTCATTAATCTGAAGTATTTTGTTCCCTTCTTCCATAAACACTGAATGGGATTAGTAGGCAAAATGAGTCAGGGGTTAAAACCTGGATTCTCATAATATTTAGTCATAGAAATAACTAGCACTGCTGCTAGTGTATACACTGTGTAGTTGTGTGTGATGTTTTTTTTAAACTTCAGTCCAAAGACCCCAGTGGAAATAAGATGTTAGCTTTATGTGTTTTTATCCTCAACAATTTCAACTGTTTGACAGGACTGTTTGTTGTTTTCAGTCTTGCAATTTTTGATGATAGATCCAAGGCATCTAAACCATGACAGAGCATCAATAAATCAATAAATAAGCTCAGGAACATTGTATGTATTCTCAGTATCCCAAACAAAATTTGATTGTGCAGCCACTGTTGAAGAAAATTTAAAGATAATTCCAGTTCTTTGCTCCTCTGGGATAGGGGCAGCTGATACGGTTGATCTTATGATATCAATACTGTCTGTCTTCAGCAACATGTTATTACTTCTAGTTCTTCACAATGCACAATGCAAGAGCTTGTCTTATTCTGCCTAAAGCCAGCAAGGAGAGATGGAAGAGAATTGACATTAGATTCTGAAAATAATTGCAGCTCTGATCTCAGAGGTGAAAGCATTTTTCCATGCTATCTAATATTTGTCAGAGGATAGGCATAAAGTAGACAGGAGATGTGATCTTCTGCTCTTGTTTCTTATCCTTCCCTTTTTCTCAGTTTTTCCCCCTCCTGGGCCCAGTGAGAGGTAGTTTCTCCTATTAGGTATCCATCTACCATTCATAATTGGGCTGCCATTAGAACTGAGGAAGACAGGTTGTGCCGGCAGTGGGGGAACAGCTTGCTAAAGTGGGTTATTATTGAATAAATTAATTTCATTTTCAGTGACATAAAGTGAAGGCAAGAAGACAGAAACAATGTATGGGGTTTATAGATGCTCACATGCTCTGTCTACAATACAAAATATGATAGATGAAACATAATACAGTGTACGGACAACATAATAAAACGTATTGTTTGATTTTTAGCTTGTTAGGTTTTCAATTTTACAGGTGTGCAGCAATCTGTGTATTGAGGTATTCTAACCACTAAAAGTAGGCACAAAAGTCCATTTATCAGGATACACACACACACACTCACATGTGTGCACACACACTAAGCAAATGCAATGCCAGTAATTGATAGGTATTGTCAAAAATTTGCTTAATGACTATTTATCTGCATCATGTTATAGGAAACTATAATAGGTGTGATATAAAACCCAGAGATCTGCACATAATTCACAAACAGGGTACTAAATTATCCAACACTGTACTGAAAATGCTAGAACAGCATTTCTTTCTTGTTTATCCCTGGAGGAGTGGATAGCCTTTTCACTTTGAACAGATAAGTCTTCTGTGCTAGTAAGCTGGTGCACTGGCTACTATTTATCATTTATCCATGCAACCAACACTGACTGAATGGTAACACAGTCTTGCTTAGCCAGACCAGAATCCTTACCTTGTTTCAGGAATGTCACTGACATGGGGGAACAAGGGTTTGCATTGGAGAACTAGCCAAGGGCTCTTCAACCACATCAGGTAGGTATATGAAGTGAGGGTGTTAATGAGAATACTGTAGACTGCTGGCATTTAGTGGCCTTGCGGGACACAGACGCAAAAAGAGAGTTTTTGTTGGTGAAGAAAAGCGGTTGGGGGCAAATGGACATTTTGGAAAATCTACCCAAACCCGATGTACATTATTTATTATTCAAAAAACAGAGACTCAATCTGTGAAGGACCTGTGGGCAGTTAGTCTGAATAGTGTTGAGGATAATTAGACTCAATTCAAAATGTAATTGAGCCAAACAGACCCTAGTAGATAGGGGACAACAAAACTAGCAGCAGCATTAGGGGTCGCCACCACTTACAGAGCAGCCGTGGTCAAAAAGAGTAACAATACGTCATGTTTCCTGGACTTCACAATTCACATCTTGGCTCAACAGAGCCACATTTTTCTCCTGCAATGCTGATTCCTGCAAAGATTACTGGTCTAGTTATTATTATTATTATTATTATTATTATTCTTAATAATAATAATAATAATAATAATACAACTTTATTTATAGAGCACTTATCAAAACAAAGTACAAAGTGCTTCACAACAAGAGAAATAAAATGCCACATTGAATAATGAAATATAAAGAAATAAAATACACAAAAGCAATAAAATAGTATTCAGATAAAATCAGGATATGCTTTCCGATAAAAATGTGTTTTGAGAAGAGACTTAAAAGAAGACACTGACTCAGACAACCTAATTTCTTTGGGCAAGTTGTTCCAGAGCCTTGGGGCAGTGATAGCAAAAGCTCTGTCTCCCTTAATTTTCATCCTGGACTCAGGAACAGACAGAAGACCCCTGCCCGAAGATCTCAAACTACGTAAAGGTTCATAAGGGATTACAAGGTCTAAAATATAGTCTGGATCCAGGCCATATAATCAATAAGATCGAAAGAAAAGTAATCTGCAACTATTTTGATAACGAGTAATCATTTAAGTCGATGGTTCAAGCTTCTCAAATGTGAGAATTTGCTGCCTTTTCTTGTCTTACATCACGTTAAAGTGAAAATCTCCCGGTTTGGAATGCAACCTGAAGACGTCGCTGTGGGCCTCAAAATGTCATGATAATGGACATTTTTCACTATTTTGTGATGTAACGTAGACCAAACAATTAATCGATTATTTGAGAAAATAATATTTATTTACAGCCCTACAGTGGTAGCCACCAGCTAAGTTCTTCAGTAAAATATCACTTTAACCATATGGTATGTTATAATCATTATAACAATCACTACTATTATGTAGTTGTTATTTTTGACAGGTAATATCAATTCATGCTGGCTAATCATTTACAAAGAAAAGTAAACACATTATGTTCCCCATTTTGCTCATGTACACCTGATATTTTTCCGCTAACATTGTGTCAGATTGAGGCAGTGACACAGCACATTACTTATTCAGAAAAAATAATATTAAGGTGATAATGAATTCACAGGAGGGGGGCTTTGCTGCCTAGTGGTGGTTAATTAATTATTTTTCTTATTTTTATAGCCTTAAGAAACTTTCACAGTTGTGATTATTAAGTATTACCTTGCTGTGATAATATCATACCTACGAATCATGTTGGATGGTAAAATCATTGAGACATATCATCTGTGCTTAAGAAGCATAACAATGATGTATAACTGCCACATTCAGCATGCTAAACACATCCTGCACAACACTTAAATAAATAATTTTCAATGCATTGTATATCAGTCACTTGAAGAATGGTTATTATATAATATTTCTGGAAATATAAAATCCACCTGTAGCATGTAGGCCAGTCAAAGACAACATTTTGTGTCATCCTTAAAAATGTAATATCATGATGGGTCATCAATCCCTTGGAAGAAGGTTTCATTCCAAAAGTGAAAAACTTAATGACAAATATCTAAGTGACAAAAAAATTAAAAAATCATTGAAATCAGTGAAATCATCTCAGTCTACTAAACTCATTAACATGTTATTGGCATTTCTACTTAGCTTTATGGATGTTAATTTAATTATTATGGGTAGACATCCATAATACTACAGAAAACAAAGAAGATGCGCTAATTAGACTGTGTCTGCTTATGTGTATTGTTGATTTAGTTGTTGTCACCACATAAAAGGAGCTGTTCAAATATGAAATTTTTCTCTTTTCTACAGCTCATAGGTCTTTTTATAGTGAAGGTCACAGACGCATGCCAAGCAATCAATGACAGGAAACAAAAGCATCATTATTTTACAGTTTCTACAATCTAGTATCCACTATTTCTTGTAGAAGGGAGTTGGATGTCTGAACTTAAATATAAACTGAGATATAAACCGAAGAATAAACCCATTTTCAAGTTTCTATTAGACCTCTCTCACCACTCCACTGTGCGTCTCTGCTTTTCATGAGTCTTACTTTGTCTATTCTATATTATATATTTAATTCAGTCTAGTCAATATAAAAATGATCAATCAGAGATAATGTGCTGTATTCTGACATTAAGCATTGCCAGACGTCTGTAATTCATTCTACCATGAGGAGATGCCCAGCAGGGCTTTCTCAGCTTGATGGCTCCCTCCTTCTTTTCCTGCCCATCTGTTTTCACGGATAAATCCTCCCCTGCCAGGCTCCATCACCATGAGGAATTCATAAAGAGATGACCAACACATATGGCCACTTCATTCGATGGCCATCGTAACTGAGCTGAGGACGAATATGTTGTGGATCTTTGAATCATGCTGAGGTGATTAGGTCTAACGTGATGACCGTACTTGCTCTTGGCATGGACATAAGCTATGACTTGTAGGCATATGTAAACTATAACTATAAATATCTTACATATGTAGATCATTACCAATACTTTTTTCCTTGCCACAGTGTCCTAAATGCAGTCTGATTTTGACAAAACCTTGAGTGTTGTGTTGTTGAGAGGATGGTATAACTTCAGCTCAACAATTCTATCTAAGCATTCTATTCTATCTGCTCTTTTGTAAAATGAGTGTGCTGGGTTGAAACTGTGCAAGCTGCAACTTCTCATGATGATAGAGGTTGGTTATACCAAATTTTCACTACGTAGTATCAAATTGTGTGTCTTCCTTGTGTCTCTGTGGCTGGTTTAGATACAATTTAGAATCAATATGTGTTGGCCTGGAGGCCGCTCCTTTGACCCTGGTTCCTCTGTGTTTTTCTAAAAAGTGGGTTTGTGTTCAGACATGGCTAA
This sequence comes from Siniperca chuatsi, assembly GCF_020085105.1. Taxonomy (NCBI): domain Eukaryota; kingdom Metazoa; phylum Chordata; class Actinopteri; order Centrarchiformes; family Sinipercidae; genus Siniperca; species Siniperca chuatsi. Next base: position 18,758,737 of record NC_058055.1, read on the forward strand.
TGGTCAGTTCATTGAAATACAGCACCTTAAGGTTTAGAAATGTACAAGGACATCAGCGTACCAAACAGGCTTCCTTTTCCTTCTCATGCCTATTCATCTCAAACCAGATGGGTTATGAAAAGTTGCTGCTTATTTTATGGCTGATGGCTGCTATGTCTTTCGATGACCTTGGATGTTCCTGCAGGTCTTGCAACACAAGAAACTGGTCAATGTAAGTCTCTCTTTGAGGCTGAATATACTGTATTCTAAACCATGTCGAATTTGTGAAGGACATTTGGTTGCTTATCCACTACCAAGCCCAAAAAGATGGTATTTTGAATTCCACATACCGGAGGCTCAATATACAAATACATCATTGTATTTTTGACTGCTATTTTAGTGAAGACTTTTGGGAAAAGATTGGTAAAAACAAATAAATATTATGTTTGGAAAAATCCCAAAAGTTAAACTTACATCTTGCAGTATTGGGATTCGCTCAGCATTGCACCTTTTAAATCTCCATGTTGAAACTGCTCAATCCTTCTTTTTGGTGCAAGGAGATCTGTTTTACTCCCTTTGGTTTTCTGATAAGCCCCTAACTTTTCAAAGTGGACGCAGAGCATAATGGGACTCATCCCTATCAAAGCTATACGTTTTTGGCTCAAAGACAACCCTTTGAAGTTCTTTATAAATTGAAAACCCTTCCTAGATAATATCATAGACAGGGGGGCACAGGCTGAAGAGGTTTTTGTGAGCTGAGCTCTCTAATGAAACATTTCTATGTGAGTAAAGTCATTATTTTTGTATTGTATTCTTTTTGCTGTTGCATCTGTCCAAAGACTATGACTCACTGTACTTTGCATGGCCTTTATTCTTGCAGTCTGAGTAAATATGATGCAAAACTTGCCACATACACCCAACTGTAGTAACAAATAATACTCGCTGCTTTAATGAGGACTGGCCTGATGTGGAGTAGTAGTGATGTGGTGTAATTAAAAGTTTCAAATGTTCAAAGGCAACAACTGATTAACAACAATATCAGTAACACTGAACTGAGTCTACTGAAAGGTGAGATAGATGTTGCATCTTGTTTCACGCTTCCCTAAGAAGCATGTGCATCATTTGAGGGAGAGGACATGTTTACCTTTGTGCAAATCTGTTTGTCTTCTTACCTCTACCATATTTCTCAATCCTGTTTTACTTACAGTAACTGTCATCATCGACCAGTTCATTGTTGCTTCCTTAAGGACACTGATTACTTGGTGCTCTCAAACTTAGCCAGGCCCTCTGCATGCACCAGATAGTTAGACATCAATTTATATGTGAAGAATTCCCCTCACACTGAGAACGCTGCCACAGCAGAAAAGAGTCAGAATTGACCTTGCGTGTGTCACAGCAGCTCAATCACGCTCTTTCCTCTGCTTCCTCCTGCAGCCTGACAAGGAACAGGAACAGAAGCTCTCCCCCTCCACCCCAAATCCTTCACAGTCGTGTCAGTTGCTACTTCTGTCATCACTCCCAAAAGTGTGTGTGTGTGTTTCACTGTAGGAAATTCTTTTAGTGATTAAGAGAACAACGTGAAAGACTCAGATGTCGCTGTACGGATGTGTGTCTCGCTGCCCTGTCTGCTCATCTGTTTTTCACTGCCATATAATCTGTCAGGTCTGTGTGGCACTAGTCAACTATACTTAGGTTTTGGATGCAACAGAGGGTGATAGGCTGTGATTGATTGATCTGTCCTTAATATGACAGCCATTATGTTTAGTCTGACAGCTCAGTATTAAAAGGTTACAATGGATGTAGCAGCTACTGAAGCAGCAGGGTTCTGCCACTTATTTCATTTTGACCTTTCTCTTCTCTTCTCTTTTCCTTGGAAATTAATACGTGTTGTGTCCACTGGCAGATGTTACTGCATTTTCCTGACGGACAGAGTTTCTGTTTTTTGTGAAGAATCAATGTGACTTGATGTAGACATGTTGCCGGGGGCATTTTATGTGACATTGTGAAGAAAATTCACAAGTGTTTGTACCACTGACACTAATGGAGGAATGGACAGGAGGTGTTGCAGTTCTTGCAGCCACAGTCAGCATGTTATGGAAGGAATTGGGTGTGAGAAATGAAAAACAGTCTCTCCTTCCATTTGATACCTCAGACAGAAGCAGTTAAACAGACCTTACAGTGACTAGGCTTTATTTACACAGGAGTCAGCCAGTGCTTATTGCTGTGTTTAATCTTTCAGCTATGAGAGAAATGTCTAGTGCTAACTCAGCTTCATCAGTCTCTCTAAGGGGAGGATGCAATGTGCATGGAGCCTGCTATGAAGTGTATGTTTATGTGTGTGTTCTTGTGTGGGTGTGTGAGAAATATACACAGCAAAGGCCTAATGGAGGAGAAACCATTTCTGCCAAAGTATTTTAGATAATTGGAAGCACTCTGTAACTTCATATTTTTATGACAAGAAACTGGCACTTTTAAAAAGCAAACATTAGGATGCATGGAGCCAAAGTCTGGCTGAGAGCATGAAACAAAATGCCTGCTGCCAAACTGTTTGTCAATTATACTTTTTGGATTCCGTGTATGTTCATGTGTTGATGTTATATAGAAAAGCTACCAGAGCACTTTTCACTGATGCGCAGTCTATGTGGCTGGTGCATAACATGCACTGATGTGAACCACCATGCTTAAAATATCATTTTAGATCACTTTTATGAGACATTGTCAAGGGCAAAAACCAATGAAGACAAATGCTCCATTTGTCAACAGGCCAAAACAGCACAAGCTAAAAATTGCTATTTAAGTACAGAATTCAAGCACCTTCCAACATTAATAGATTCCAAGATTACAAGTTGAGATACTTTTTCAGTTAAGAAAATTAGCACTGATAGTGAAGAGACCTGACCCCGACTGGTGTTAATTTAAGTTGTTTTCTCTTCCTTACATACTCGGCTACTCTCTCTGCTGAAAAATGGAACTGGCTCAAAGCCCGACCATAGTATAAACTCAATCTGTTGAAAAACCAATTAAGAGCGTTCTCAGTGGGTTTTTTAATTGTCATTGGTGTTTCTGGGGACAGCCACCAGATTTGCTCTGTGATGAATTTGTGTGTTACATTAATGGTCTGTATTCTGTGATTTTCACACAGCCTTGGGATGGTGCCACCTTGGCAATGCTACGTACATGGCTGATTAATCTACCTCTTGTTCCTTGTGTTCCAGCTGTCACTGTGGTTAATGTGTTTTGGTTATCGTACCTACAGTAAGTCACTGAATTTAAAATTGATGAGTCTGTCCAGTGGAGACTGAGAAGGACGGACAGAGAAATACAGGTTGGAGACTGAACGAACAGTACAGTATATAGGAGGTACTGAAAAACAAAAATGAGCCGCCTTATGAAAACACAAGGCTACATTACATTGCATTTATCAAGCATGTCATCTTCAAAGGGAAACACATGACATTGCAGTTGTGAAGATCTTTATTCACCGCATAGAGTGAATCATTTACATTATTGTGCATGTGTGCAATTTATTCTGCTCCAAGGCAGATGCAGCACCAGCTGTTTGGAGGACATCTGAAGTCTTCAGATGAAATGGAAAACATTGGAGAGAAGGAGGGAGTTTTGACAGAACAGGTGGCAGTAAGAGAGAACACAAAGCCAGGTGACTCCGGGGGAGAGGAGATAGAGATGAAAAGACGAGAGACTTCCTCAGTTATGTACAAACACAGAAATGTTTCAGATCTAAGAGAAGAATAATTTGGAGCAAGCCATCTTTAATTACTCACACCACACGCAGAAAACCAACGTCAAGAGCATCTTTTAGTGTAGCTGTCACTGAGGCTATCTACGCAGCATTACAGCTATTTGAGAGTCATTCAGTAATTTTACAGTACACATCTTGGTGTACCAAATAAGAGCTAGATACAATGATGATGATTATGGTAATTCACGTCTTACCTCCTAAACTTTGGTATTAACTCCCAAAATGCATCACTATGCATGCAGTGATGCAATCATAATCAAGCCTGTTACTGCACCAACATTGTAAAGTGTTTTTCTAAAGTGGACATGGAGTGTTTCTGCTTTTGAGTGCGGTGCTCACTTAAAGAGCACTTAGCTATGTTCTTCCCAAGGTCAACTGGTGAGTAAAATGACAAATTCAGTGAAACTGAGAATGATGTTCATTGAGAGAGTTATTGGACATAATGCTTTGTAGTGTAATGCTGCTTTGAAAACCGCTGTAGTCATAATGGACATTCCTTTAAGTATCCACTTAATATTAGCCCCTTGTTAAGCTAAAAGCTGTCAAATTTCTTGAAGCACTAAGGAAATGCAGCATTCATTTTTGAATAAGGAGTTTGTCTGGGCAGTTGGAGTTCTGTCAGTTCAGTTGCACTAGAAACAAAAAAGGAGTTTTTTTCCCCATCGGCTCAGTTTCTCCCATTTTACTACAAAACTGTCCCCTGGTCCAAATAAATGGCACATCTGTCCACAGAGAATCTTTTTAACAGTGTCATTAAGTCTTACAGTTCCCTCGCCTCTCTAAATGGGTGCTACCTGGCTGCTTCTGGCTGGCACTGGCAACAGCAGGGACTCTAGAAATAATTGGGATGCCATTAAACTGCCCTCACCAGTTGCTGTTAATAAAGCTCTGTTCAACAAAATACCCCAAAGACATCGTCTATTGGATAATTTATACCTCTGCTCTCACATAAACAAGTTACCTTTAAATAAGTAATGGGGCCCTAATTAGCTTCAGAACGTTGCTCTGTTTTAGCAAGGACGCTTGGTTTGAGGCTGATGACACACAATAGGGAAAAACAGAGAATGAGTGAGTGAGACAGACAGAACTGGACTGGATAAGTCATTGCAGTTAATGAGCATCACATTATATAATTCATTTGATTCATCAGGGGACCATAAAGGGTCTAAATGTTATCCTTTGTTGATGTTCCAATTCAGTGAATTCCTCTGAAATTACGGAAATCCTCAATATCCTAATTTTAGCACTAGTTGTAAAGCCAGAATATAATGCGTTTCTGTACAAATTGCTAGGGCAAACGATGTTGTAGAGTAATTACATAACCCCATGAACACACTGGGGAAAATAAGAAAATTAAATAATCAAGCTTCAATTATTAGAGTTCATCTAATCTAACATCTGCACCTCTCAATTTTATAGACAAAGAAAGCGTCATTGATGAAATTACTGCTCATCTACATCACTGGAGATATTCTTTGTTGCTTGATGCTCCATTTCATTAGACCTTCTGACATACTGTGCACTCTTCAATCACATTTGAGTGGAGAATGGACAAATGCCAAATTGACGATGAATTGTTGCCAGGAAGTGTTATCCCACCAGGATTGTTTAAACTGTAGCATTTTTCACTCTACTGCAAAATGATTAAAAACTCAGTGTCTTTGAACTCACATTTTGATGTGGTGCATGACTTAATGGTTTCTGGATGGTTTAGGCAAGTGGTGCATTTGCTGCTTGCACCTGTTGTACTTTAGTGTGCTACATACAAACTGATAAAATTAATGACTTAATACCTCTGTAGCACAGTAGCTTGATGGACACATCCATGGGCAAAGTCACTAATAGGATAGATTCACAAAAGTTCAGAATTATCAGCAGAGAGCTGCTAATATGGCTTGGGCCTCAGTACTTTTCTTATGGGCACTTCTTCAGTAGCATTGAAAATTTAAAATGTGATAAGTCAGTAGGGCTGCAACAACCAGTTTTACAAGGTAAGAAGCCACTGCGAGAACAAGAAGCCTGTAAATGAGAGAGGGTAGAGGGGATGTGTTAGAACAAGGGATAAAAAAAACAAGGGTGAGAGAATGAAGTTTGGCAGAGGGGAGAAAGTGAGAAAGAAACTGTGATATAAATGAATGAGGGAATGAGAGAGTAAGACATTATTTAAAGATGAAGAGAAAAGTAAAGAGCAACTGCTAAGGTATCAGATACCTCGAATATGAAAATCTGGGTTCTCTTTGGGACACAAAAAAATAAACAGCACAAAGTATATGGATCCATTTGTGAGACAGAGAATGCCACATTGGCCCACAGGGCTTGACACCCCCCCCCCCAATATCACAGTGTTGGTCTATTGTATATGGTGTTTTTTCTGTGAGGGACACCAGGGCTATGAATATCAACACTTGCTGTCTTGAATTTCAGGGGAGAGGAAAGGGCACAGGCCTAGAAATGCAGTGACATTTACAGAGGGGAGGTAGTCATGTGAAGACTGGGGGTAGTGAAAGAAGTAACAAGTTGTGTGTTTCTAGTCTAGACTAGTTCCTGGTCACTGTGCTAGAACAACTGCCATAAATTAGACAAAAATTGTGGAATTTATTTTTTGTCAATTGATACTTTGAAGAGCTCAACTGAGCTCTGTTTTGTGTCAGACAGACTCACTGGGCTTGAATGAAGGCCAAGAATGTACCCTTTAAAATTAAACCAAGTTCTAATATATATATATATATATATATATATATATATATATATATATATATATATATATATATATATATATATATATAATAATGTATATATATATATATATATACCTCGAGGAGGCAACAAGGAAGACAGCAACGGCCAAATACCTTCAACGAGTAAGGCAAGTCCTAAGAAGTCAGCTCAATGGCAAGAACAAGGCCCAGGCAATAAACAGCTACGCCCTGCCAGTGATCAGATACCCTGCGGGAATAATAAGGTGGCCAAAGGAAGAGATACAGACCACAGATGTTAAGACGCGAAAGCTCCTCACCATGCATGGAGGGTTCCATCCCAAATCCAGCACCCTGAGACTGTACGCTAGCCGTAAGGAAGGCGGCCGTGGACTAGTGAGTGTGAAAGCCACTATCCAGGATGAAACATCCAAGATCCACAAGTACATCCAAGATAAGGCCCCAACAGATGACGTGCTCAGGGAATGTCTCAGGCAATGGGGAACAGAGGAAGACGTGCTGGAGGAAGGACCATCATGGGAGGACAAACCCCTACACGGGATGTAGCACCGGAACATAACAGAAGTGGCTGATATCAAGAAGTCTTACCAATGGCTAGAGCGGGCTGGACTGAAGGACAGCACAGAGGCACTCATCATGGCTGCACAGGAGCAGGCCCTGAGCACCAGAGCAATAGAGGCCCAGATCTACCACACCAGACAAGACCCAAGGTGTAGGCTGTGCAAAGAGGCCCCTGAGACAATCCAGCACATAACTGCAGGGTGTAAGATGCTGGCAGGAAAAGCATACATGGAGCGCCATAACCAAGTGGCTGGCATAGTGTACAGGAACATCTGCACTGAGTATGGACTGGAAACCCAGAGGTCAAAGTGGGAAACACCTCCAAAGGTGGTAGAGAATGACCGAGCCAAGATCCTGTGGGACTTCAGACTGACAGAATGGTAATGGCGAACCAGCCTGACATCATGGTGGTGGACAAACAGCAGAGGAAAGCCGTTGTGGTTGACGTGGCAATACCAAGCGATGGCAACATCAGGAAAAAGAAACACGAGAAACTAGAGAAGTACCAAGGGCTCAGAGAAGAGCTGGAGAAGACCTGGAAGGTGAAGGCAACAGTGGTGCCCGTGGTCATCGGCGCACTCGGGGCAGTGACCCCCAAACTGGAGGAGTGGCTACAGCAGATCCCTGGAAGAACACCAGACATCTCGGTCCAGAAGAGTGCAGTACTGGGAACAGCAAAGATACTGCGTAGAACCCTCAAGCTCCCAGGCCTCTGGTAGAGGACCCGAGCTCAAAGGATGAGACCACCTGCAGAGGGTGAAGGACAAAGTTTTTTTTTTATAAGATGTATTTAATATACAGTATATAATATTATATTATAGTAAAACATTAATAAATGTCCTTTAAGTGAGCCTAATTTAGGATATGCAACCACATTAAAATACTAATTTATTGTGGTGGGTGGGTAACTTCATGAGCTGATTACCGTGACAAAGCTTCCACTCATCAATGGTTAATACAGTATATGCCACATAAGCCAGAAAAGTATTCTAAAATGCTACCACTGCTGTGTTACGTACAGTTTACATGACCATTTTTTATCTGAATATACAGTACATATCACATATTATTTACTGTACTGTATGTACATGCTACAGACATATGCATATGCTCATTATGCCACAAATAAATGTACAGTATGATCCATATACTATATGCATCACATGTATGTTCTTATGAATATATTCAGTGGGACTCACCATGCCCTCGTTTTGTTCATATGTGCAAACGTCCAGTAAGCTTAAAAACCTGCATGCCAGCAAATGAATGAAAACTTATTAGGAACAAAAATACAAAATCAGCCTTTTATTAGTGCAGTTATCAGTGCAAATACATTAACTAAATGTGCTACTATACACATTTCACACAGGTGAAGTGAGCTGTGTACAACAATAAACACATTATCAGCAGCATATATAGTACATTTTGGAGATTTACATATGTAAATACATACAGTATATGTGCAGATTTCTGTATAGGATGAATTGGCTTTACCCAAACTTATGCTAAAGGCTTTCATACAGTTTGGGGATCCAGGCATATTGACTCATCAACCCACCCTTAACTCAGCTTTTCATCTAGCTGACATTAACTTAAATGTTGGTGAATACTAGCAGTAGAATAATACATCCTTTCACTGCTTTGCACCTGCACACAAAAGTACCTGGGGAAGTGATACGAGTAAGTGCTTTTCAAGTACATGATACGTGACAGGTGCACTTGCTTGAATGTCCCTGAGCAATTACATTTTTAAACTGAGAGCATTTCCTCCACTAGCCATTTAAAAGTCAGAGTTAAGGTTTAGTTCTTTGAAATGTATGTCGATGAAGTTAAATAACACCACTCAACCCCTAGACTCCCTGAAAATCAATTTCATGTTAAACCAGGCAGGTGGCTCCTCTGAATCCTGACATTGTCTGTTGAGGTGGTAGTCAGTGTGTTTCTTCCTTACTTTGGCGCACCCTTGATTGCTTCTTAAGCTCTGTCGAAATCCTTGCCCCAGGTTCGATCATCATCAGTCATTGTAATTGGTCCAAAAGAAAACAAAGAAATGCACATCTCCTCTAGAGATTTTCCCCAACAATATTGACTTGACAAACGGCTTTGGTCTGATGCTGTGCTTGGATTGGCACAGCAAATGTGTTCAGAGAGGTAAATAGTTTCATTCAACTCTTCCATTCAACACCATTTCAACTGGTGCAGTGAATCTTGATGAGCAGCAAATGTGAGCATTTTCTTGATAACTCCATTGGGAAAAAGCCTAGTTTTTCACCGTCATGAAACCACTAGGAAATAGCAGAAATCCAGCATCCAGCTTCACTGCTCCACCAGCACATAAATGTTTAGTCTGACATTTCCCCTTTTGACTGTTTCAAAAGTATTTCCCATTTGAGCACAAATTAATTCTCACTGAGTTATGTCCTACTCAAAATAACAACAGAGGTGGATTGCGCCCGATTATGTGTGCTGTTTGAAAGACCAGGGAACCAGCTGCAGAAGCATTGGGGCAGGTGTGACAGGGAAAGCAAAGCAGGATGGCGGGGAACATCTGCTTAAGTGCTCTCTAACTCACAGAAAGAGATGAGAGGCAGGGCTAGGAAGGGAGTCAGTGGCTTATAAAACGTTGATCCAGCAGAGCACGATAAAACAAACCTTTGACACAGGTTTTACACATGGTGCGAGTCTCTTAAGACATTCTTTTCACCGTTCATTACACTTTTCAAACATCCCTTTCTTGCACACTTACATTTATGAAGATAGCCTGATCCACTTCCTGTTTCTTCCTGTTTCTTCCGCAAAATGAAAAAAAAACATGAACGAGAGATAAAAGCACACAAAGCAGATGGAGTTTGAGGTGAACAAGCTATTATTAATTACTTACACCACATCCTTCTTTATCACTCTTTTGGTAGCAGAGTTCTGCTATTAGAGCCAGAACTTAAAAGGAAACCGTTTTCTGCTGTTATAAAAGAGAATTAATGGTTAAATTTGCTACTATGTGCAACATCCTTGAATATAAATATTATTGTCAATAACTGATACCTTAGCACTGCTATAGTAAAACTACTATTGCACCTACTACAACAAAACAATGGTCAAATGGCTCCTATCTTGTGCCTGTGGTTTTGTTGTTTTCTGCTGCAGAGTGGATCTTGTGTTTTGGTCAAAGGTTTTCTCTTTCGCTAAACTGAAGAGGGTAGACAACTTGGAAGGGATTTTTAATAGATTTTTCTTTTCTCTTGTTCCACCATCTGCTGTAATAATAGCTGCTTAAACTTTAGGTCCACAGTATGTCTTGTGCTAAAAAACAGTCCAGTATGTCTCCAACAAAATTGGAACTTGTTGCATACATACTAAAATACTATAAACACCACCACTTGCTTACTAGAGACTTAACTGTACTCAACAACATCCCACTTTGGCATTTACTGTTGCTGAATATGATAGCTATTTTTTGCTGTTATTTATTGTTTTGTTCCACTTTCTGTTCTTTTCTTTACGCCTTTCAGAAAGTCAAAGGAGACCCAAGAGTAATGCAAAGATGGGGGAAAATTTTTTTTTATGACATCTTTTTTGTGACATCTTTCTCCATCACCACAGCCTCATTAATTTAATTACAGAGGCCTCTACACAGTCAAATAATGTGATTGTTTGTCAGGTGATAGCATGAGGCTTAGGAGAAAATGAAATACTGCTTACTTTCAATCTGATGTAATGGGTCATAACTGTGAAGCTCAAACATCGCACTGGTGTGATTTACTGCCGACATGATTTAAAGGAATGAGAGCGATTTATTCAGACTTTAGTGGACATAAATAAAGAGGGCCGTATTCTAAACTGAGGTATTTTCTCATTATTACTTCCATCAGTGTTGTTTGTGGCTGAACAGGAATGTTTGTATGTGGTGCGTCCACATACTTGTTCTTGAATTGAGTCCAAACTTTGTCTATGAACACCTGCATGGGTTGTATGTATATCATGAAGGCGGAGCAACAAGAGCGGTATTTTCACATTAACAGTCATCCAGAGGGATTCAAGCAAGTCAAAAAGACGGCAGCAAGCAGCAATGAAGCCAGTGTTTTATTGTGTGCAATCTGCACTGTTTTGTCCAGCTGTAGGTGATATCATTACATCCTATGACTGCCTACTTCTCCATCTGCCTGGTGGATTGAAAAACTTGCTCTCCCTTGATTTGAGGCCAAATTGAAATTATTTTATTAGACACAATTCTAATAGGAACAAAATAACAAGTTTATTTAATTTTAGGTCATCTCTGTTTCATTTTATATGTATATTACGTGTTTGTATTGTGTTTCACGAGGTGACATAAAGACTGCCAGTCCAACATGCTGTGAGAACATTACATAGCCCACTGTCTCCTGAGCTATTAAGAACTCTTGTTTCTGGTTTGTTGTTCCAGCTCATTGAGTTTCCACTGACTAGATTTTAGTTTCTTTGAATACATGCCTTTTAAAACCTGAATAGAAAAAATTGCTTTAGATTTTTCAGCTTTGCTGAGAAAGAAATGTTGAAGCATCAAACTCTTCTTTTATTTCAAGCAGCCTCGATGTACCTAAGTGCTTTGCTGCCACTCACAGCCTCATGATTCAGCTCAAACCTGGGAAACAATGTGTGGACAAAGAGGGAAACAACTCATCAAACTTACATAAATGCCACATCTGATAGCAAACAGCAAAGAAATGCCATGCTGCACCTAGACTTACAGGAAAGTTACTGACACGTCTTTGATTATATAATCTTCAGAATGTTGACGTTACCTGACAGAAATGTGTGCTGATTCACTTCCTTTTGTTGAGTTTTTGGAATTTAAAGTTGTGCTACATTTGAATGGAAATATGTTTATGTTATAAATAGTTATAAATAGCTTTACAGCTTCATGAGGGCCTGTTTTTTTATTTTTATTTCCAAGGCTTAAAAGTGTTCATTATTCTTATAAAAGATATTTACATTTTATTTCATTTTCCTTGTCGGAAAAAATCTTGAGGGGCTACTGCACCTGTTGCATCATGATCCTTATGCAAGATTGACTATATTAATTTGATGTGATCTCAACCAATTTCTGTTGTCCATATTCTCAACAGTTGCTGCCATTTTGCAGCAAAAAATACACTTGCAGGTAGTTGACTGCAACATAGGCATGTGTCCATGCTGGACTGAAACAAAACTGCCAATTTATCACTTATGGGGAAACAACAACTCAACAACATGAACACATTGACTCATTTAAAGGATTAAAACAAATGCTGCTTTTTCCATCCAAAGCCTCTGTGACATGTATCAAACTTGATATATGACCAACATCCAGCTGACAAGCACCTCACTGAAAATTGTTTTGCATGTTAAACATTTTACAAGACCTGATTTTCATCGATTGGCATAAAGCCTGCCAATCGAAATCAGCCATACACATTAACACACAGTAAGTCTGAGCTGTCTCAGTGCGCAAAAACATCCTTCAGTTAACTTAAAGTCAAAGCTGATTCATTTTCCACGCAACAGACCTGGGACGTTTTCTGGTTTATCTAGGTCTTCAGTTTATTCTTCATGTGTTCCAACTTGTTAAATGAGCCCTCTTCTTCACAATATGACTGGCTAGTTAGTGTTGTAAAACTCACTGTGTTTAAAAATTAGTTGGTGTACAATAAGCTAAGTGTAGCGTATTGGAGGCAGTTCAACATCCACACGGGTTACAGAGAAAATTTGCAGAGACTCACTGCACACAGAGACCAAATCTAGCTGCCACAGTGGGAATCTGCTAGAGTGGGCAAATACGCCGCCCCTCCAGTTAGGTTCCTGAGACTTAATCAGTATAGATACATGGCATTTAAAAGTTTATAGCCTGCAGTAAAAACACATTTTAGTTTTTAAACTGAGTTACCTTGATCAACTGTGCTTCTGTGTGTAGTATTTTTTTAAGCTTTTTTTTTCAAACATTATGTGTCATTTTTTGAGGTTGTATGTGTGACACTGGAGTATGACGTACATCTTTTGTGTGGGTGACATAACAACTTCTTTGTCAGGTTAACCCCTGGCTGGTGCCCAACTAAAAAAAGTTTAGAGAGTTGTTCTTTTTTTAATGAATAAAATGAATGAATAAATGAAAGGATATTATTTGTGGTTCATGTTTAATTAAAGGAAGAATAAAGAATTAAGGTAAAATAACTATTAGGCTCAAAGATGGACTAGACAATGTTAGCAGCTACTGTATGCTTTAATGAGAAGCAGAAGAAGAGGCTGCTGAACTGAGGCGACTGCAAGTGAGAAGATCAAGGAGGAGGAGAACGAGGATGGCACAGGATGGCATTGAGCTATCTCAGCGCTTGTCTCTGGCTATGTACATTATCTTGTAAAGTGTACCTAAAGCAGCTCTTAACTAAAGAGAACAAATACGATACAGTAGATAGAAATGTTGCTGAAGTAGTCTGCTGTGCTGGCTGAAGTGGTCTGTGTAACTATGTGGCAAGGGGGTCTGTGAGCGTGACTGGCCGGCTGGCTTTCTAATTACCCCCGCAGGCGCATGTGGAGCTTCTCAACTCCAAAAACGTTGGAGCACATTTTTGAGTCATCATCAATTCTCTTAAAACTGCCAATGTTCGGAATCTACACAGTTGATTTCTTGCCTAAAAAATTCTCATAAGTGAATTTAGTGATGAAATAGGATACAAAAATTGTAAAAAAAACCCCCCAAAAAACAACCTACAGTGCGGTGCTTGAACCGTCTGCCTCACAGTCCGCCATTGGACAGTCTGGAGAGACGCAATGCATTTTGGGACGATTGAGTATGTGTCATAAGCTCACGGCGCATATTTTGAAATTCTTGCTAATCTAGTATGCTTCCAGGTATTTCTCGCATACACAAAATCCACATACTATGCAGTCGGAATGCACTACATACTCAATTTGACGTCATACTTAGTATGAATAGTACGTTAGTATGCGATTCTGAACACAGCTATGGTTTTTCCCAGTATGGACAGATGATGGCACATCGGATCGTGACAGTATGCAGGGAGCGCTGCAAGATTACTCAGCCTATCTCATTAGCCACTACAGCATGTGGCCCAATAGTGTCCACTAAAGAGTGCACTATGATTCCAGAGTCCATGGTATTATCCTTTGTACTAATTATTGAAGTATTGGTAGGTGGAGGGTGTGGTGTAGTGGAATTGGAAAGGAGTTGGGGCTTCATAGTGAGAGATCCAGGCCAGGATAATTAATCTTGTGGAAGCCCTGGCAGATTGATTAGACAAAATAGATTGCAGGTGATATGGAACCTAGTTATTGCAATGAACCATAATGTCTGCATTATTCCATTTAGTTCCGCTTAATGTACCTATGGTACCTTCATGTTACCTGGCATTGAAAATTAATTGAAGGCTCTCCCAGACTCATACATCATGGTTTGAATATATTATTCTGTCACATTTTTTAACTTCAGAGGCAGAGGGAAGCGCTTTAGAGGTTCCAGCTTGACCCTCACCTTGTGGGAAACCATTACTCCTCATTTTCAGAAGGTTAAGCTTCACCTCTGTGCATGCATGATATATTATTATTATTATTATTAGTGTCATTTTTTAAGGACCATACCTGTGTCTGCAAGTTTTAGATCTGTAACATCAAATTATGTGCACTTCACATTTTTGAATGCTCTGCAGTTTTAGATTTTTGGATGTATTAATTTTTCCTACTAGTTCCAGGCAGTCACTGGTTTCCATTAATTTCCATGTAATATGAAAATCAGTTAGCAGACCTATGAAACTTACTTGAGCTGTGTAATCAGTTACAGTGAACATCGAGTCATTGTTACGGGTTATTATTACATTATTATTACAGAATACTACAGTTTAAGTACTGATTAATTTGAATAGCATTCACTACATGACCTCACAACAATAATGTTAGCTTGTAATGCAACAAAGATTAATGTGGACTTGATGTTTACTGTAATACATTTCATAACTCAACTCTACAAATAGACAAATAGATTGTCATACTGTATTGAAATGAATAGAAACCACTGGATGCTCAGAATGCTAGAAAAAGTACATTTAGTTTTCTAAAACGCACTTTGTGTGTTTTTTAGTAAATAGACTAAAACATGCAAAGGAAAGGTATGGTCTTTTAAAATCGATCAAGTTCAAAATACGCAATATCGGCCTGATAATGGCCCAAACCGACAGATGTGGGGTGTCGGGAGCGGAATTGTCCGTCGGGCATGAGAATTGCTTGTTTTATCCTGTGTGGTGTGTCCAAGTGAAAGAAATCCAATGCAGCATCTGGGACGCCTCATGACGTCCTGACAAAAAAATTTGCATGCCTGAGTTTATTTTGCCTTCTCTTACCTTTTAATGGTTGGCAATGTCTAGAACATGTTTCCTGATGACAAGATCAGAGCACTCTTCTGTGCACGACTGTAAACATGGCGACCCGAAAGAGGAATGATGTTTTATTTCATGTTGGTGAACCTGTAATCATTTGACTATCACTCTCAGGTCAGAACCAAATTAATCACACCTGTGGGTGCAACCCCACCCTCAGCACAATTGTGCTGCACACCCACATACTTCTACCAATTGGGAAGGAAAAACACACACTGCTGTATGAAGATGAATAGTTCAGGTTGACTTTCATTCATTTGTGATTACATAGGTCAAGGCAAGAATTTATGACAAAAATATCATGAAAATCTGATCCCAGCACAAGGTAATCTTTAGTCACCGTATAATGTATACATGGTTTGTATTATCTTTTGCTGTTTTGAAAAACTGGAATAAAGGAAGTCTAATTTATGAGCTCAGTTATATACACTGATGGACATAAACTATGACTAAGCTTTCTGAAATTAGCGCTTAACTATGTTAATAAAATGAGATGAATGCAGTGAAGTGAAAAATTATGAAAACTAACAGTAACCAATTAAAATGATTATACATCAGATACACTAGTATATATACTGTAGATATGGTCTAAATTTGCACACAACTGATTCTCAGGAGACCTCATCAAGTGTCCTGGGACTTCTATATTCTTCTAAAGCATTTTGTACTGACCTCTCTTGCTCTCTCATTCCCTGAAACGTTGTTATACGATACATTATATCTGCACATACACACTCACACATACATGCACACACCTTCCCTTCTGCCTTATATCTCACATCCCCTGAGTTTATCCCAGCTTGATGATGCCATGTTTTACAGCCTCTAGACTAAGCAAGGCCATTATGATCTTATATTTATTCTCCTCTATTCAGATCAATACTCGGTTTGCATGGCCATGGCCCAGTGGCTCTGTTATGAGGCTATACCTCCAATTTAGTGAGATACAAAACCCCTGTAGATGATGCATGTCCCTGTGGTATATTATGCTTGTCAGGGGGACAACCACAATGTCTGCAATACTGAGGGCAATGTTTGTGTCTTGTAATGACAGATGCCACTTAGTGGGTTCACAGTATAATAAACTGTGATTGTTTTCATAGTATTTCCTTGATCTTTCTTGTTATCCAGAAGACTGATCAGGGCTGATCAAAGCCACTATGACTGAGAGATTAGGCTTTTAACATTTGATCCAGTAAATCATCAGTTAATGGAGAGAAATGTGTGCCTGGCTTTGCAGTTTGGTCTTGATTGGATGTGGTAATTTTAACCATTTCTATTTTCTTCAAATGGTTTCAAACTAATTTCTTTGGTTAGCCCAGTTGTACTATTGTATCTCCAATACGTCCACGCATATAGCTGTAGTTTTTTGGTATAATGCAAGAAATGGTTTCATTCATGCCATCAAAATTTCATTTTATTTTGTGCTTCTAGAGTTTTAGATCAGATTTGATTGCGTCTTGCTCAGGTTTGTCATTTCACTTGGTTGCTGCCAGAGCAGCACTGAAATTAACTGAAGCTTTGGAAAGTCTCACAATATATTCAACCTGCATCTCAAATGAATCCCTCGGTTAGGGACCCAGTGGTCAAACCTTTCTGAGGAAATATCGAGCAAATTATTGATTTTTAACACTTCACTTCATCTTCATCAAATAGCACTGACACCTGAATGCTCCAAAACAGACAGCTTTATCCATCCCCCCATTCTCTCTCTCTCTCTGTCTCTATCTCTCTCTCTATCTCTGTCTGTCTATTCCTTCCTGTCCTCCCTCTTCTCCCTCCATTCCATCCTCATTCCCACTCCTCCGTCCCACCCTCTCCTCCTCCATCCCACCCTCTCATTGTCTGAATCCTGCGGCCAATACCCAGGGGAGGGTATCAACATGAACAATAGTGTTTCGACTGCTGTTGACACACACACACACACACACACACACACACACACACACACACACACACACACACACACACACACATACTCCTCTGTGTCTCACATACTGCAGCATGTAGAGGTCAACAAACAAGCAAATAAAAACAACAGTGCAGGTGCTGCACTAACAAAATCCAAAGTGCCTCTTAGATAATAATCAGGGGAAACAAGAACGATTTTTGGTCCAATGTAAAATTTAGCACTCATTTTTCAGCCTTTATTCTTGATTCTTTTGATTTCTTTTAACTTTCAGCACGGAATTACCATTAGAAAAGCACATTAAACAAAATAACATAACTTTTCTTGTCACATGTTGACAAGCTGTTTGCTGTGAGATATATTTTTGCATTGGCTACAATTAAGACATGATGATTTATAAGCAAAATGACTTTGAATTGCATTGAAAGTCTCCCAAAACATGAATTGTTTGGGGGAAAAAACAAAACAAAACAGAAGATCAGAAAACAGGAGCTCTAAACAGTGTACCGGCATCAGCTACTTCTTAGTCATCACAAAATAATGTTTGTTTAGTTCCCCAGTAGAGTCACAACAAAGGAACTGCCTGATCTGTTATTTTTATCTTTCACAAACAAGGACATACTGGGAAATGTGAGATGGTACAACAGATATCAGCGTACTGAATTTATGCTCCCTTTTGTGGTTTAATCAACAGCATTTCAACAGCAACTGACCAACATGTCTGACAAAGGTAACTGTGGTTGAACTTCTGCTAAATGAATATAAAATGGAACATTACCCTTTCTCTCCAGGGCCAAGTGGTTCTTTCCCTCGCTGGTAATTGAAAAATAAATTACGAAGGGGTAGATGGCCATTGTCAGAAAAGTCAAGTTTCCAAGCAGTTTTATTGCAAAAATGTGGAGATGAAATTGGCAACATAAGGGTAGTTGTTCCTTAATGTGACACAATCTTCATTGTTAAATTAAATCTGGACTTAATTTACATGTAGAAATAATATGAACACTTTGACTAGTGAAAATGTCTTGCAAGCCAAAGAGACCCAGATGTTTTTCCCAGCTGTAAGAAAGAGATGAGACTTTTTGTTCTGTTTCACTTAAGGGCTAAGTAGACCGTTTGTTGCGAACACCATTAGAACCCATTTTGCTAACAGCATTTCAGAGCTCTGTTGCTATGAGTTTGATCAAAACCACATAATGCAGCTTTATACTGCTAACCATCTGACACCAAATACAAATCTGCAGAGCACACTAACAACAGGATCTAAAGTGTGCAAAGTCTTTTTCTAAATACCTCCTTAAATGTACCATTATGAAAAATATTTTTATGTTCCACTTTTCTCCTCAATCCATCTATTCTGCTTTTTCATATTGATATCTAATGTTTTATTGTTTTACCTTTAAGCTTATATGCACCATATTTTCTTACCCCATTATGCCTTGTTTGACCTTTTTCCCTTCTCTCTCTTGGTCAGTTGCGGCTGTGTTCTGGCAGCAGCTCACCAAAGGTTTTGGGTGTATTGACTTGGGCCGATTTCGGCTGAGATCTGGCACATTTAGCTGCATTTGGACCAGCAATGGCCCATGTGTGGTGACCTGAATTTGGGCAAGATATGGCAATACTGACCTGGACCAGTATGCCACCAGAGTGTTAGGGATGGAACTCAGGAAACAGATTTTTACTTGGCAAATTTAATGAGCTTTTTTAAAAACATACTTTAGAAGATTGAATTTTAAACCTTTTTCCTTGTCAAATTTATGTTAATTATTTATCTGTTATTATTATTATCATCATCATTATTTTTATTTATTTATTTATTTATTTCAGTTAGGGTTTTTTCCACCCTCAAACCTATAACTGAGTAATTTCATAATGACCTATGGACCTGGCTTGTTTGGTTTAAAAAATATTATAAAAATATCATTATTAAAAAAATAATAATTTTATTTATTTTACTTTGAGTACATTTTACACATTTTATTAATCAATTTAAAATGTAGTTAATCAATTCACATTATGCTTCTGTAAACACTTTAACAGCTACCTCAAAACAGCAAAAGTTTTCAACAGTCAGCTGTTCTCTTTGCTGTCCCCTTTTAACTCTGGTTTCACTTCTAAGAACAAAGTCTTTCAGGTAAGTAGTAGGCATCCTGATTCTGGCAGGAAAACGCCTCTCACACACTGCCGTCTGCTGACTGGGGTCACAATGGACTTCAGGTGTGACAGGAGCATGTGCCACATCAGGAACAGTTCTCACATGTGCTGTCACTGTGGTAAGTTCCTTGTGAGTTTACTACACCAAAGGGCGTTATCAATAGCAGAATAAATGCACGCCCTGGTCCATAGCATCTTAATGTGGTATGCTTCACTGGCACATTCATTCCATACTCTGAGACAGCTTTGCCCGCAAGGCCACAATCATTTCCCTCAGCACTGGAGGACACAACCTGACTCTTATTTTGCAATCTGTGCTTAAAGAAGCATGAAACATCTCATCAACAGAAAATGGCTGGCAGTGGTTCGGATGGTGTGTCATTTTCCTCCCGACTTCCATAACATAGGCTGCTACAAAACCTTGAAAACATGTTTTTACTCTGTGTGTCACTTTTTGCAGGCAACATACGGCTAAGAGGCGTGACAAATCTTAAACCCAAGTGTCATAGAAGGATTTTGTTCCTGTCCCCTCTTTGTGATAGTTATAAATAAGGGTCTGTGTTACTTCCCCATCTCCCCCCAGATCTAATGAAGATGAGTGAACGGTCGCTTTCCCATAAATCCCATATTGCATGTCAATGAAATTCATTTATATTTCTCTCTCCCTCTCTTGCAACATTGAGCAACGTTGATGGGATGATCATGGGGCTTGTAGTGCATCAAATGCATTTGTGAGCTGCTTTACCCTTTGCATATCAAGGGCACATTCTCACTGTCAGTCCTCCTAATATAGGTTTATTGTATAATATGCATTGCTTATGCAAAGCATAGTTTACATACAGGCAGACATTATAGTCTCTTCAAACATTTCATTTTAATGATGATAAACTGCAGTGAAGAGGGAGGAGAAGGGAGCATGAGATATAGGAAAATGACCATAAGTCGGATTTAATTTAAAGAACAGGGTGAAGCCTAAAGTCAATACCCCATTACCATAAATTTTTACTTTACCTGTGCAGTCCATTAACCCAATAAAACATTACAAAAATATGGCAAAACAGTAAAAAGTCAAACTTAATGGGAGCAAATTTCAGGATACAGGTTTTCCATTTTCTTTGCATAGCATAGCATGAACTGTTGATGAAACCTATGCAGCAAAATTCATATTCAAACTGTAAGTGAGTAAGACATGGTGTAAAAGTATAGATGGTAGTACGGTAGTTAAAATAAATAAATAAAAACAAAAATAGACCACTTGTATTGAAATGGTTACTTGAGATGGCTATCCATATTAACATGTTTTTAAGCCCAACAAGTGTATTTCAGCCATCCAAACACCCAGGTTTTTCACCTTCTCTTGATCAGCAGAGTGTGGAGGTCAATGGATGCTTTAACAAACAACCTTTAAAGAGTAAATTACTTGAAGTAAACACACCTTGAAATAATGCAGGGCAATATTTTGCTCTGTTTACTGTGAATGATCAACCAAACTTCAGCACAAACCTCAGGAGAGCAAGAGGGCACACTGAACATGGAGGTAGATGTTTTTGATTATATGATGTTGAGCTACTTATTGCATGCACTGAGGGGATTCTGCTCTGTGCAAAAGGGAGGCAGAACATGTTTTTTTCCCCTGATTTTGTTTGGCTCACTCTACATCCCCAGGCAGGATGTAGAAGCAGAAGGACAATGAGAGGGATGAGGTTGTTCTTGGTGACAGAGAGACGTTGTCAGGCTCCTGGGGTATTGGAACACAACCTAAGTTAGAAGGAGTGTGTTAGGATGAAGAATTGCTAGAAGCTGTTGTGAGACTTGTTTTTTGGGTGCTCTCCAGGTGTTCTCTGGGCTGTCCAAAGAGGATAAGGGATGGAGGGAGGATGAAGGGAGTAGGTGTTTGTTTATGAGTGTGAACGGAGGGATGAAGTAAGTGAGTGCCTGACCGACTGATTGTTTGACTGACTCACTGAATGACTGAGAATGTGTTCATGCCAAACATATTTGGGCAGTTTATTTGAACAGCTTGCTTGGGCAATGAGGAGCAAAACCATTTTGTTTTTGTCCAATCTCCAAAATGTAAAGATTTTAAGAACTAAGAAAAACAGCCTTGTTTCAAAGTTGGTGAGAATGAATTTCATAAAACGTGAAACATGAAAAAACGTAAGAAACGTAAAAATGTAAAAATCACCAGACTTGGAGATACATGTGTGTCTGTATCCTCTTTCAAGCAGACAGCTCATTAGGGGTATGAACAGGATTTGTGCCAATACGGAAAATGAACCCAAAATACAGTATTGTTGCAACATAAAATGTGGTTAGTAAGTTAGTTAGTTAATAAGACGTGGTTGCTATTCCCTATTGTTGCTAGGTTGCTGGACACTGCGACAGTGTCCAGTGTTTGTTTATTCAGCACCATCTAGAGCGAGTCCATTGACAAAATGGCAGAGGAATAATAATATCTAGCAACCTAATGAGATGCCCTTGAAACCCTTTGTTAATTGTAACTCTTTATTTTTGTTGTAACAGCTTATTTCATATGTGACTACTGAAAATACACACATACAAAATATCTACATTATTCCGAAATGCCTCACAGGCAACCCAAAACCCCAGTATAAGTTCAAATATGTCACAATGTACAGTATGATTCATAGCTATTGATAGCTATTGAAATGTTTTCCCATTGTTTGTCAGGGACATGTGAACCAGGCCAGAGCAACGGGGTGCTTCCTTTAATCTACAACTTAATTCTCTCTTAATAACTCTCTTTTTCTCTGTCTCTCCCCTTGCCGTTCCCTCTTTTTCACACATACATACTAACAAGGTCTTCGTCACCCTTCAGTCTGCTTCCCTCACCTCATCCCTGTCTCTCAGTTTTTTCTAAGTGACCTCTCTGTTTCTCTCTCTCTCCTCTTTCATTCTCACATTACCTCTCTCTATCTCTTACTACTGCTCTCTCTCCCTCATTCTTTTCCTGTTGCTTTCTTTCATTGCTGCCTTCGTCCATGTACTCCTCCACTGTGTTCTTTAATTTCCCGTGCATGAAAGATTCATCTGACTGCTTTAATAATAAATAAGGAGGCACAGTTGAAAAGTGTAGAAGGTACCCTTGACTATAGCAGCAAGGATCTCAAATGACAAGGGAGTAATATTACTGCTCTATCTGTCCTCTCTTCCCTCCATCCCTCTCCTCTATTAACCTTTCCTCCTTTGTCACTCTGTCTCTTTCTTCTTTGCTATCCCAAAGCATTCTGCATGAGACCCTCTGGAAAAGACAAGGCACAGCATCCACATTAAACTGATTCAGTGAGTCACTCAGTCAAACATGATGCTGTCACACTGACAGTTTGTTGTCTTTGGTTTGAAACCTAATGAAGTTAACGTTGTTCTCACTGCTCAAATACAAGCAGTGTAGGATAGTCACACAAACTCCAAGCTGCTCATTTTCTTTTTCATTTATTTCATCCATCCAAACTTATTTTTAGTAGATGAGAAAAGGGAGAGATGATTGCCGTAGGAACTGAATTGCATTGTCGGCTGTGAGATCTTATATAGACAGGTGTGTGCCTGTCCAAATCATGTCCAGTCAGTTGAATTTTCCACAGGTCGACTCCAATCAAGGTATAGAATATATGATCAGGAGAAATAGGAGGCACCTGAGCTGAATTTCAAGTGTCATAGTACAAGTGTCTGAATACTTGTGTCAATGTGATATTTCAGTTTTTTCTTTTTAATAAATTTGCAAAATTCTTAAATCCCCTTTTTGCTTTTTCATTATGGGGTATTGAGTGGAGATTGATGAGGGAAAAATGAATTTAAATGATTTTAGCATAATGCTGCAACATAACAAAATGTGAAAAAAGTGGAGTGGAGTACTTTCTGAATGCATTGTAGAACACCATAGCAACCATGTAGCAATAACCTGGTGAGACCCTAACATACAACAACGAGGGTATGTAGACACAACCCAGCAGCCTTGTTACGACTTCATTTCTGTTATCGCTACATAATTTTTTGCAAGTAAAAACAGTAGAAAAGCTTCTCTGTTCTTTGTTTTGGCAGCCGGTCCAGCCGCACGTGCATGTTAGTGCCATAGACTAAAAGATGGACAACATGACAGCACCCCAAAAGTGAATCCAAAGCATCTTGATCACCCCCCTGGTGGCTGGCTGCAGTATAGGTATAAACCCCGCCCTGCTTCATGGACGTACTTTGACGTGCGCAGTTGTCCACAAGAATTTTGTTGCAGCCATTGCAGCAGTTTTGCGGCTGTCTTTTCACATCTAACTGTAAATTAAGGGTTTATTTCGACCAAACGGTTTTGGTCAGTTTTATTTTGTTGTATGTTTTACAATGATCTGCAAGGTAAAATTACTGTACCGAGTTATCCTTTTAAAACCAGTCCCTCTTTGTCACAATTTAGCTGAACAGACACAAACACACAAATTAAATATATCTTTAAATTCTGCTCCTGCAGCTAATATTGCTACAACCACTACTTGTCATGGTTTTAGGTTTGTGTTCAGCTATTTCCTGTTTTATTTTGTAATGTGTTCTTGTGTAAGTTTTACTTCCTGTCTTTGTTTGCTTTTCCTTCCAGTTTTGATTGTTTGCCCCACCCTAATTAGTTTCACCTGTGTCTAGTTATCCTGCCCTCACATGTGTATTTAAGTCTGTGTGCTTCCTTTGTTCTGTGTCAGATCATCATTGTATCCATGTCGAGCGTCTTGATCTTGGACTGTGATTTCTGTTTGCTCCTTTGGACTTTGTCTGTTATGGACTGCTTACCTGTTGTGAGTGCCTGCTGCCTGCCAGAATCTGTGTAAGCGTTTTTCCGTTCATTAAATTATTTATATTGCATCTACTCTGCCTGATGATCTGCATTTGGGTTCTGCCCCTGCCTACTTGGTTCCCTGGCTTGACAAACCACAACACTACTAGAACAGCATGACATTATCACACTACTACTGCCTCTTTGACTACTGTAAATGCATACTACACCCTTAGCCGAAACCTCCTAGCAACCACAAAATTTTGCTCAAAATTTCTGTCTTTGGACTCAAAGAAAAAAGAGTGATACGAGAAGATTAGAGGATGGAGAGAGAGAGACTGAAAATGAAGGAAGGGAAGTAGCAGAGGAGGGAGACTGTAAAAGAGATGAAATAGGAAAATAGGTGATGTCCATTGTTACCACCCTGAGGCATCAGAAAGGAACCCAAACCCTAACTAGTTAGTCCTCAGATGAAACTCCATAAAGAAGGCTACTGTATAGGAACTTCCATTTCACCCAGCCATAAGCTAATAGATCAATACTTTTCTGCGTATTTTTTTTTCTTCATCATGAAATATGATCATAGTCTGTCACAGTGTGTGGCAGCCCACACATCACATCTAAGAGCACAGGGAGCTCTGGAGAGAATCCTGCTCCCACAGCCATGAGCCCATACATCATAGATCCCATAAAATAACACTGTCCCCAAGTATTACTCCTCAGAGGAGGGCTCTCTTTGGAAAAAGGCAAGCTTCAAAAGCAACAAGCTAGTACATCTATAACCCTCTCAGCTCTAGACCCATAAAACAACTCTGTCTACAAGTATTTCTTGAGAGGGTGGTCTCAGTGGACACAAGCCAAGTGCCTCCAGTAGATATGTACCATTGCCAAGAAACTCACATCTATGTGTACTTAGTCAGTGCTGTTAAAATAAATCAAACTTTTGGGTTTTTTATGTCTTATGTCTAAATGGGCAGGGAACACTATTTGCCCCGTTCATTGTAAATAAATATGCCACTCAGCACAACCTTGTTCATGCTTTAATGGATGATACTAGTGTTCTACGGTGCAGAGGAAACCATCGAACCAATGCGAGGATGAATTGTTAAAATTTTCCAACTGGTCCGATTTGAGTTCACAAAGGCAAAACTCAAATGGTCCAGAAATTATGAACAAAAGTCATGTGGTGGAAATGTCGTTAGATTATTGGTCATACAGTCGGTGGGTAAAAAGACAACAAACCAATGAATTTCTACCTGGATATCGTATATCATGGAGCACCGTCAGGTTCTGTTCAAGTTAAAGTTGATCTGGAGTGCATATCAGCAGACTTTAAGAGGACCGAGCATATGAACGTCTCGTAAAACAGTATAAAATCATTTTAATAGTGCAGGCATTTCGAGGAAGACTGGTCCACTTTGTATGGCAAATGCAAACAAGTCGTGGTAGGATCTTGTCAGCTGGTTCTGATGTAATCCTTCCACGACTTGGTTGCATTTGCCATTCAAAGTGGACCAGTGAGGTAAGTGGGCCACAATTGCAAACATGCAAAAATCACAAAGTTGGCCCAGGCAAATAGGCTAGTAAAGGCCTATCATAAAAGCAGCTTATGTTTACAAAATCCATATGCATCTCCTTGAATGAATGAATGAATTAATGCATACATGGCCCTACATGCTACAGGAAGAGAAAATGTTTATTTTAACCAATGAAATGACATATACAATGGTATGCTTCCTGTGATTGGTTCGAATGGTGTTTACAGCAGAAATGAACCGATCCAGAGTTCACTTGACAAGGGGCTAATGTTGGCTAATTAGTACCACCAATCACAGAAGCAGAGCCAAACAATTAAATTATCAGTGTAGTGTTTGGTCATGGAACCAAACCTGTACTTCTGTATTCTGTCGTCCGTGGTACATAATTCCCTTTATCCTTGGCACAAGATGAATGAAGAACCTCTATATAGTCTCTATAAAGTCTATGTGTGACCTCTCACAGGAGACTCTGTTGGTGGCATGACAAAGTATGCACTTTGCAGCACAGCCACTACCATCACCCCTGTGGCCCATGAAGTCACATCGTCCTAGTAGCACTGTCTGTGAGAATCCATAGATCTTGATCTACTGAGCAGTGGGGGTACAGCAGATGTTTGGGGAGCAGGCTGGAGTTATGGCCTGAGGGACTGCCGGCAAAATTGTTGCTAAAGTGTATCATTTGTCTATAGACGTGAGTTAGTTTTTGCTGGGTTTTTTGTTGTTGTTGTATTGTGGTCCCAACATTTAGTACGGGTGTTAGGATCTTAAGAGGAAGAGCCAGATAATTAGCACTCAATACTGTATATTCAAATTTAAAACCTTGTCCTTGATGTTCCACTCTTTGTCTTGCCTGTGGCTCCAACTTTGAGTCAGTTTCTTTAAATACAGTTTACAGTGCGGTGGAAAAAGGTGGGTGGGGTCGTGAGGCTATGCTGCTGCTTTAAACACATATGCCAAAACAGAGTGGAATAGATGCTGCTTATTTGAAGTTTTGCTCTAGTGTGATGCCGTCAGCAGAGAAGAGAAAAACAGAGAAAGAACCTTCCTGCTTCACTGAACATTTGCTAATTATGAGATTATATTACTAGATATCCACCAACTATTTATCAGTCCAGGGCCTCTAGTTTGACAGTGGTAGCTCAAAACATTATCAGCACACACAAACAGTTGTTGACAGAGAGCAGCATTGTCTGTAAAGCTAGCTGTGAGCAGACTGAGAAAGTGGGGCTAATAAAAAGTTGCGTGGGTTGTCATAAGCTACACGTATCATGATCATTTATCAGAGCTAACCATTATGCTATTTCAGATTAGTAAACCATTGAGATCAACCGTCCTTCAGACAAAACTAATCATATTTTCCTAAGCAGTTCCTGGACAGTAATTTGACAGAAATTATCAACTACAACTAAGGTAACATCTCTCCTACACCTTCAAATTGGCTCACTTATAGGATTTTATTACTTCAGTTTCATCCTCAGTCAAAACTGGTCCATAAAGCTTCCAGTTGCAGCAGAGGTGTTTGTTTTATGGGGATCAAAACCACCCATGTAGAATATTGAAGACATGCCATCAGTATAATCACACAGATATACCACAACTGTATTCTGCCTGATTGACAAACTCTGTCTGACCTACAAGATCTCTTATGATGAGCATTTGTCATGTAAAAAGTTTTCAAACAGTGAAAACAATCTTTTGACCAAGCATTTAAGATACCGGGATTTATTTACTAGGAAGAAATTCAATAGGGAGTTATCTACATGAAGGCCTAATTATTTAGTATTGTCTCAAATCACTGTAAAACTCGTCTCCTCTAATTTATCTAGTTTCGAATCTTTGGTGATCATGAACAGAATGACTGTTAAACATTCATAGACTCATAATCAATCTGATATGAACCAAACTAACACTAAGCCAAGTGTCATTAAGCATTCCACCTGTATGTGACATTTGGCTGAATCACAACTGATTTGGGCATGTTCTGTATTTGTGAGATAGGGTAAACAGATGAAAATCAAAGGAGCCAGATGCTGAGATGGAGCATCTGCCAATCTGACATTTAGTTGGCTCACTGTCTAACCACCCATAAAGGTCCGTTTGTTTGCATGTCTGTTTTTCTGCATTGGCACATTTGTCTGTACAGAGCTGTGTGTGTGTGTGTGCATGTAGACCTCAGGGATAAAGAGCCTGGAGCTCACATACACAAATCTTGGTCTCCCAAAATTTTGCTAAATGAAGTGTTGTATTAGAATGCAAATATATGCTCTGTGGATGAAAAGTGAGAGAAATGTCCTTCAGCCACAAAAGTCTTATATGAAGGAGACACAACTATAGGCAGTTATTTCCTGCACTTTGGCTAGCATATATTTGGAAGCTGCAAAAGAGATCATAGTAAAGGGTGCAGTACGGTAGGCCCCAAACATCTTTCATGTTTCTGAAAAAATATATTAAGAAAAGTTTAGGTTTAAACAAGGAGATAAACAATATGCACCGTACATTGTACATCTTGTAGCTTTAATGCATGAAAAGGTGCACATATATTTTCTAACATGACTAGATATGCACATAGAGTGCATGCATATAGACAATAAAGATATAGAGTGCTGAAACAATTAGTGTGTTGTTAGGTTATTGTTGTATATTTTAGTTTGTTTATTTATATTAATGGACATTGACATTTTAAAAATATCAATGTAAATGTACTGGGGACTGGGCTATCTTAACAGCAAATTTGAGTCCCTAGACAATTCACAAAAGAATGCAATGCAATAAAAGTAAGAGAAAAAACTGGAGGAAATGTGGCACAACATTTTGTCTTGACAATCTTAAATGAAAAATACAATCAAACCAGTATGAAACACTATAAAAAAAATGCTACATACACATTAATAAAGCAGTATTATTGATCCAGAAACATAATATATAATAGTTAAACACTGACCATTTTCTGCATAGTGAGTACTTTCACTTATGACACTTTAAGTACATTTTGCTTATAATACTTACATACTTTTACTTAAGTAAGGTTTTAAATGCAGGACTTTAACTTGTGGTGGAGTATTTTCAGTGCGGTATTGCCACTTTGGGAGTTTTGGAGGGTCTTGCCTAAGGACACTTTGGCTGGGGGAAGCCGGTATCGAACCGCCAAACTTCCGATTGGTAGACGACCCACTCTACCACCATGCCACAGCCGCCCCTTAAACATGGACTGTATTCGGTAGTATGTACGAAAGATGTAATTTGAATGATGTAAAATTGAGTATGTAATGCGTTCCAGCTACATAGTATGTAGATTTTGTGTATGTGAGAAATGCCCGGATGTATACTGGATTAACAAGAATTTCTATTAGATGTGGATTTTGACTCTGGATGGACAATTTATTGAACACTAGTTATTAAAAAGGTTTTAGACCATTTATTCAGTAGAACATGTTAAAAACACATAGTCCTAAAGGAAGCATGATGTTAGTGCCAACTTGCCACAGGCGCTAGAAGGAAAGATAAAAATCGATCAGTACACAAATGCCTCACAATTCACAGGAGCAAGACATTTAGGGGGTTGCTACCTGGATGCCCAGACACCACCACACACTCTGTCAGAGAGGGGCGCCACCATTACACCACCCTATTTGTCTGTTCTGCAAAAGGACTGAGGTTGAATCCCGCTATAGCGAAAAACACGCAAGAAACTTAAGCAAAGCCCTAGCAATTGGCACCAACATTCCCAAAAGCTATCCCCCTATTAGCTGGATCCAGTACAGAACAAAAGGCACAGACAGCAGCACAAAACATACAGGCAACACAGCAGTGGCTATGACAACCTAAAATGACAAAGATTCAACAACCAGTTAGTAAATATAGCGCAAAGCTCACCATATCATTTATAGTGTAGATTGTTTACCTCACATAATGCAATATCCGGAAACCCAGATCTGGCTATACAGTCAATGCTATTTCAAGTAACATCAGGACGTTCAAGGCAACTGGAGTATAATGTAGACCAATGCTATACATCGGACAATATATACACAACATCACAGACAATATACATTATACACATATAAAACTGAGTGACTAAACCACAAGGTAACTTTTACCTCAGTCGATAACCAACTCCCAAAAGCATTCCCTGTGGTAAACTCCAGCTCAGCAGCTACCTATACATAAATAAAATGT
This sequence comes from Siniperca chuatsi, assembly GCF_020085105.1. Lineage (NCBI taxonomy): Eukaryota > Metazoa > Chordata > Actinopteri > Centrarchiformes > Sinipercidae > Siniperca > Siniperca chuatsi. The sequence continues at coordinate 18,788,695 of NC_058055.1, forward strand.
ATTGAGTATTAAAATCACCCAATGCCATGTGTTATCTAGCATTAAGACTAGTCACTTATTGTTCCTTCAAGACAGATTATCCAGCCTACAGGGCCGGCAACTGGGTGCTTAACATGCCTGTAATAAAGATGCAGAACTGATCAAAACAAGTCTTTAAACATGTTCATAAAGGTTAAAACAAGGTCAACTTTAGAACATACCTTCCAGGAGACTAACCTGTCCCCTAACCACAGTGGACAAAATACATCAAGAGTGAGAGCCTGAGCGCTACCATCATATGTAAACTCATAATGAGACAATAGTCTCCAGGTATGTGCCTGTCAGTGAAAGAGGCAGAGGACAGAGTTTCCATGGGGAGGGAAAACCTGAGAAGGTCCATTACTAAGCCAAAAGCCTACCTATCATTATCACATGTAGTATAGTAGGAGTATGCGCCGTGAGCTTACTGGACATACTCAACTGCACCAAAATGCATTGCGTTCCTTTCAGACTGAGCAATGGCGATCATGTAATGCAGTCACAGCCATGGATGCAAAAAATGCTGGTTTTAAAATACTTTAAAAACTTGGCTTTGCACATTTTTTATGAGTAACACTGAATTTAACAAAGTGGCTCAAATAAGGAGCCATTCACTGGTTCCCAGCATCTCAAATACGAGGATATTTATCTCTGTTTTATATTTTAAACTAAATGACCTTTTGGTTTTGAACTGTTGGTGGGTCAAAACAAGCAATTTGAAAATGTTACCTTGACCTCTGGTAACTTGCGATGGACATGTTTCACTATTATTTGTAATTTTACAGATTGAACAACTAATCAATTAATTGAAGAAAAAAATAACCCATAATCATTAGTTGCAGCCCTAGTGTGCTCACACATACGTGTGAAAAAGAATTATAGGTAATTTACCCACAACTGACATACATACTGTACAGTACCTCTTGCTGGGTTGTTATATTATATTGCATGTGCTCTATTGTTGCATTTGGCTTTTGGCTTGCATATTGTATGTATCTGTGGGCTGATTGTGCATGCTACACTGCTTTTAATTTTAATTTTGTGTGGGTCAGTATGCAAGAAGAATGAGATAATAACCAAAGCCACTTGAATACTGAACACTCCTCATTCAGTCTAGAAAGCCTTCCCAAGTAACACAATATCCAAGTTACTTCACACAGAATGCAAAAGCTGTGAAAGTTTGTAGTCGCTTTATGTAAATTGAACCCCCTCTTCTCTTTAACTCAATTCCCTTACTACTTCTTTCATCCTACATATTTTCCCTCATTACAACCGCTACCTCTCTTCTTCTTGGTCTTATTTTGGTTAGTTTACTCCCCCTTCCTCTGCCTTTCTGTCTTTGTTTCACTCTCCCTCTCCCTCTCTTGGTTCCTCCTTTTCTTCCATCGTTCCGACTCTCTCTTTCCCACCTCACTCTCACTATGTCTAATGACATCTCAGTTTCCTCCAAACAGAGTCCACTCTGTAATGGCCTGAACCAAAACGAGCTCATTTAAAGGAGTGGAACAGAGGGCAACCATTGCTGTTCTGTCAGACAGCCATTTAAGAGCAGTCTACTGAGGTGTCTACACTATGGGTCCCCTGTCAACCAGTCAACTTGCTGGCCAGCCATCTCTTTCTCTCCCTCTTTCTTTAAAACCTCTCCTCCCTCATTTTCCCACTAGTTTTCCCAATTTTTAAAACCCCTTCAACATGGGTGATTTGCTACCTTTCTGCTCTTCTACCCTTCTGCTCTGTCAATCATTTTTCTCTTTCTCTCCCTCTTATTTTCCTTGAATCCCTCTTCTGTAATCCCTGCCTATCATCAGCAGCTCTGTCTCAATCTCCACCGTTCTGGGCCTCATGATGACATATGAATCCAGGTCTCTTAATTGTGGAGCTCAGTCACACATAGTCATCCAAAAAAACCATTTGCTATAACTAATGGACCTCTCATCATGCCAATGAGGAGTAATGGTTCTTTTATTGCAGGATTAATCTCGATGGCCCTGTTGTCCATTGGCTAGCCAAGAAGTCTTTCATCCATCAGCAGAATGGAAGGGAGTTGGAGAGGGTGAGACCTGAGATGATAACCTCCCTGATCCCCTTCAATTACTCAGGGCTTCAGGCTGCCCTTCAAGCTTTCTCATTGATCTTTGATAGTTATGACTGTATCTACATCTCTTTCCAGCTCTGTGACTTTAGATATTGGCTTATATTGTCCTGAGGTGCTACTACCCTACTGTCTTCATCTGTGCTCCTTCCCGCTCCCTCCCCCTGTTCCCATCTTCATCAGAACTAATTGGGGTGTGATTACTTGATTTGTTTTTATTTTTTCTATTGCTGCTCCATTATTGGTTTAATGAAGACTGCTAATTATGGAAGATGGAATAATGTGGAAGGAATTTAGGATTGAAGGGATTTATTTCACTGATGTCATCAAAGGCCTTTTTCAACACTTTGACTTGTCATTGCAGAAAATGAACAGGTGTAACTAACAAGATTAATCATGGTTTCGTTCCATTTACATTTCCTAGTAAGCCATGCCAGTATCATGCGCAAAATCAGGGCCCTGTAACACATAAGAAGAATTCAGCCATTATTAATGTTATTAAAGCTGCATTCATTGTTTTTTGGCCACTCGGGGGCAACTATAAACACAAAAAATGATGTGTAAATAAACAATTGGAGCAGAATTAGCTTTCATTTGGAGTTATGTTTCTGTCCACCTGGCGAATGTAAATCCAATATTCACTCTCCTTGTTTAGGTTTCCACCAATTCCATAGGGCACTGTCTGGGTCCTTAGCTGCTAAATGCCACACTGTTCACCAGCTAGTCACAAACTTTTTCTGTCTGCCATTTGGTGCTAGGCAGCTAACGTTCAGTATGTTTATGAGAGCTTTTTTTACTGAAAACTGCTGCTGCTGGAAACTGCTGGTTGAGACTGAACCAAAACAATGAGCTAAAAGATGCCAAAATGCTCAATAGAGGTGCAGGGAACTGTAGAGTTTGGTGGTCCGCCACTACCAGCAACCCCTTTCACATAAGACATCATTTGATCCATTGTTAATATAAAAATATTAATTAGTGCAGCTTTAATTACATCTTTGCTTTTTCTGCTGTGAAATGTGAATGTGTTCGCCAGCCCAATAACAAGATAATGATCATGAAGTCAAATTGTTGTTTAAGACCAATGTCAGGACTTCTTGTTGGTTTAGATTAAACCAACCAATGCCAATTTGAGTAAAACTGGATCGGATGTGTGTGATGTATTGCTTCTTTATTTTATTTTAATGTTTAAGTCTAAATAGGGCTTTGTGCAAGCCTCTCTTGTCATACTATTGCACAACAACACAATGTTCTGAAATGTTCTCTGCCCTTTACTAATGGAGTGTTGAACTATTTCTGATCCAATTAAGAGCTAAAGTTTGTTGTCTGAGCTAAGCAAAAGTTACTGGAGTTGATGAGACGCATCTAGATGCAACTAGTACTCAGAACATGTGAGGAATATTAGATAAACTGTTGCACTGGGAGGGAGGTTGTTGGATTTCAAATGTATCTGAAAGCATCAACACTTATCACAATAACATCCACTGAGATAAGTAAAATTCTGTTCCAAGTTGTATTTGGAAAATGTACATGTTACAAAAATCACTGGCCTTCTCATATTTACAAAAACATGGACAACATTTATTATTTTTGACCTAAATGATTTTATAAAATATAAAATACAGTGCAATGATTTAGCTTATAGATTCTTAGGTTACAGAAACTGTGCTGGGAAGCAGCTGGCACTTGTGTGCTCTGTACTCAAACCACTGATCTCCCCCTCCTCTCTGGTCCTTCCACCTCTTCATCTTCTCCTGCAGATCCTCTTCACTCTTGCCAAGTTTCCCAGCACTTCTTTCAACTCCCCCAAGACTTCCTCTCTTTAATGGAATTACCTGTAGGCTTCTTCTTTCCTTACTTTATCGTGCCTCTCTTTTTGAGTTTCTCTGCCCTCACTTCTTCTGGCCATTGCCTAAATCCTATACCTATAGTTTGCGGGCCTTGACTTGCGCTCCCACTCCCTCTCTCACTCTGTCGGGGTTGCCTGTGGTTTTATTACTCTGGCAGCTGCAGTATGATATCGACATTACTCCACCTCCAAGTAAGCCTCTGGTAATAGAGAGACAGAGCAGTGGAATGACCAGGACCAGGTGGACCGACCTCTGTTTCAGTGTAACAGCAGGGGGCACTCTTCAGCCTTCACTGCCATTTGTTGCTGTCGCTGACAGCTTGTGTATAAATAAAGTGGGCAGAAGGAGAACAACAATGCAGCAGTTTTGTGATCGTTAGTGTGCTTTTATGTATGTGTTGCGTGTGTTAGTGTGTGCTCATGCATGGCAAGTCTCTGTCCTTTGCTGTACATGAGAAAAGGGCAGAAGCTTAGTGGGGGAAATCAGAAGATGATGTTGATCTCTTATTAATATGTATGGCCTGCTGTTTGTGTGTGTGTGTGTGTGTCAGTGTGCATACATGACTGGGTGTGTATGTGTTCTGTGTGGTCTTAAGCACATGTGTCTGGCTCTGTGATGACATCTAAGGTCATGTTAGAAACTGCAGTGAAATCAAGTGTATGTAAATTGAATGAGGAAATATTCACTGAAAAACCACAATGGGGGATGTTACAGTATCTGCATGAACAGTTTAAGGGTGTATCTCCACATCCAAGTAAGAGAAGGACTTTGGTAAGCGTGTTTTTGATTTCTTTTTTTAAGATTTTGCATTAAGGACAAAAAATCAAACCCAAACAAAATAGTATAAATCTTAAACCAGCTGCATACAGTATGATTGTAGTTTAAGCTGGTCTTTATTTGTGTGTCAGGAATCTGTTTTTAACCTCATTCCCAAGCAGTGTAGCATTCCCTGTATTAACTGACTTGAACAGATCCATCTACTTAGTGTCCCACTTCAACTCAAATGAATTATTACCTTCTTATTTGGCATTCTAAAAGTTTGAAATGATTGACAGATTACATCCAACTATCAGACAGTTTGGCAGATCACATTTCTTGTTGAAGTGATTTTCTAGAGGAAGGCCAGAGCCCTTCTCACTCGATTGAAATTTGAGACATATCAGACTGGTCTGCTTGGACGTATCTCATGGTGATTGCTTATTATGTGGTTGCTTTATCCTGGAAATTGATTAAGAGGCACATTTTGACTGAACTTCAAAAAGCCAAAACTCTAGGCCAATGGACAAGATGGCAAAAACAATCAATGTAACTAAGATGACACAAAATACAGCATAAAAAATATGGTATTATTTGCTTTATAATAAGCTTACTGACAATAGAAATAGTTCTGGAATCTAAATTAAATCCTGTCTAAATCATTCTCATCACCAAATGGATGTCTGACCAAAAATAGGCTATATATTGACTAGGGGAATTTTTCAGACTTTTTTGGTAAAACCCTGCAGCTGGCCAACACTTTATCCTGTTGCAAACATTTTCTTTGAGGTGTCAAGTTCCTGATGATGAGAAATAATAGACAAGTTACAGTATGGTGGATACTGTACCTTAACATTAAAAATCTGCTTCCTCTCTGCTTTCCCTGGCATGAAAATATATGAAATAAAATTAAACACAAATGTGTGCCTTCCAGCTATGGCACCAAAAATAACGATATCACAATGGCACTCTTCTTTTCCCTTTTTCGTCATCAAGATACTGCCTTATCACAGTAGTTTCAGACTTTTGTGATTACATTTTTATGTTCACGTCCGCCTCTATTGTTGCTTAGGCTACATGTCTTTACTCCGTTAATTTAGGAAACAAATTAGGGTAATTGTTATCAGGTTCATCATTTTTTATGACCTCATCATTATACTGGAAGAGCCTCTAATTGTGGCGGGATCAAGGTGTTTCCCGTCTATTACAGTTTAATGGCTGTTAGGAAATGCTCTTGAATTTCTGATGTTGGCCATTTACATACTGTATGAGCCAGTGCTGACACAAAAGTGTACATGAACCCTCAGTGCTTATTATGCAGTAACTTTACTATGTTGCTTTGTTACTATGACCGTGTGCATGTTTACACATGTATGGTATGACCACATACTGTACACACTTGTGTATTTGAGCATATGTGTACTTAGGCACCTTTATGATTCACTGACTGATGCACCTTCCTACTTGAGCTGCAACATGATTTCTCACAGAGTGAATCCATGCCACTTCCGTGCCTCTCGTGGTGCCTGAAGGAGGAGCTTAGCTTGAGGGAATAGGTCATCCCACGGTCAGATCTGCCTTGCTTAAATTGTTTGCATAATTTGCTGCACTGAAAATATCAGATTGAGACACTTGCATTTTCACAGTAATATTAAATGACCAGTTTTTACTATATATGGAGGCAAAGTGATTCCCTATTGCAGCCACACAAGTGGGACTGAGAAGCAGATACTTGGTCAACTAGTGCAATGCTGGGAAATTTAGACATATTTATATAAGAAAAATGGATACAAATTCCCATGCCTCTTAGTCATCTGTCAGCTCACTTAATGGATGCTATATTGTTTCCTGATGGATATTTGCTATTTAGCTGTAGTGAAAAAATGAATATTAGATGCCTTATCGAGCCACAACTTTCATCTGCTTTTACCTGAGGCACTTTTTCTTATTTTGGCCATTAAAGGTCTTTTTTTTATCTATTTAATTTTTTGATTTATTTTTTTTGATATAAACTATTTGGTAGCTTCAAATTGAACACAACTTATATGCATTTGAAGATGACTGTAAAAATGCAATATAAGGCACAGAATTCATTGATCATGGTTAGCCTACTCATAGACTCAATGATTAGAATAAGCAGTGGGACCATCAATAGGCATATACTGACAAAGTATCCTTTAGCAAAACATCCTAAGTCAATGTTTTTCTTAGATCATATAATGAATGGGTGAATTCACAAGTTCAGGAAATGTTGAACTAGTGAGAAACCTTTTCCAGTTTTTTTTTTTTTTTTTTTTTTTTTACCCCTTCAGGTCCCCTTTTAACTTTCATTTAACCAGTGAACAGCCCAGTGTGACCACCTGAACAGCTGCACTGGAATCAGTGGGGTGAAGTTCTTTGTTCGAAGTCACCTCAAAAATAATGGTTGAAGGGAAGTAGTTAGTTATAACATAATGTTATAAAATCTGTCTCTCTAAACCTTTATACAACCACTGGCCCTATTTGTGCACTTCTCTACCGTATCATTCATGATCACACAGGAAAATTTATCAGATCAAAAACTGCAATGAATAATATGAACAGAAGTTTATCTATTATTTCTGTGAACCCCTGTTTACTATGTGCAGTTTAATTCCCATTTGTGCTTATGGAGATGTCCAAGGGACTGGTCACACAGAAATGTCTTGCTGGTTACTGAACCATGTTTTCTTAAAATGCATTCCAACCAGAGTTCTCACCTACCTTCAGCAACCTTCACTAGCCCTGAGGTAGCTGTCAACCTGTACCCATCTTTGCTCCTGAACTGCTCAGCAGACAGTGTAGTTAAATGCCAGGCACTGCTTTAGGCCATTGTATGTGTGCATGTATGCAAGTGTGCGTGCACAAACTCGTGCCACTGTGCTCGGCAGGTAGGGCAGGAAAATGCATTATTGATAGTGTTTGAGGTATGCAAAGCAAAGCAAGGAACCTCTTTGATCTCTCATAGACACTGTGTCGCCTGCAATCTCTCTCAGATTCAGTCGTGTGCACACAGCACCGGGAGGCAAGAGCCACAAATTTCTCCTTGATCACTTCTCCCTTTTATCTTTTTTCCCCCCCTTCCTCTTCTTTTTTTTAGGAGATACTGCCCAAGGAACAATTGTTTTGGTATTTGTCTTGCTCTGTCATTGGGAAAGAGAGAGTGAGAAGAGAAGAAAAAAGCCATTATGATTCCTCTGGTAATTGCAGAACGATTGAAAATTGAACAGGGGAATTTGCTGCCAATTAACTGTATATTCATAAGGTACTCTTATCACCCAAATTGAATTTACATGCAGAACGATGCAGCATGTGTCGGAACAGGGGGCATAATTGCAAAGCACGGCCAAGTGAGTTATGCAAATGGTGCTCATTTCCCCACAAATTTGAAGTGACTTAGCCTCTACCCATATTCATACAATGCCTTAATAACTTAAACATAAGGTAGTGCCACTGTAATTGCTGTGTTAGATTAAAGTTTCCAGTGCTTAGGTGGAAGAAATGAATGTCCCTGAAGGCAAAAGCAGACGGGGAAGTGAGCTGAGAATAAACAAAAAACACTCCAAACTTCTCAGTCTGATATTTCTAACCTTGTTTTGAAGGACCAAAGTTGTTGTTGGTTTTCCAACAGATATTAAAAGATTAGGTTCAAAATCGTACACATGGTCTTTCAAATACTTACTTTACATGAACTTTATAGAGACTAATCACAGTCACAGATACATACTTGTCAGTGAAGTAAGATTACGAAGGTAGGTATCACCAGCAACACCTGTGGCCTACTGTGGCCACTGCGTATGTGTGAATGTGGATGCACATCTGTGTGTTTTACCACAGGTATGCGGCAGTGAAGAGATCAAGCTTATCCTTTGTGACAGTCACTTTTAAGTCCTTTTCGAAACTGGGTAGTTCAATTTACCACCATTGCCCACCTCCACCCCACTCCAATCGCATGCACCCCCACTCTGATACACACACTCACTCACTCACACAGTCACACACACACTCCTCTGATAGGCGGTTGGACAAACCATTGACCTTCACTTTGCAATCTCTGAGGTCGATCAGTGGGCCATTCTTCCATGTAATGTTTACATCTCTGTGGGCTATTGGGCCACAATGGGGAGATTGCCTTTGGTCAACAACCTGTGTCCACAATGGTCATTTTCCCTGGCTTGGCCCAAGGGGGGGAGGCCATCAAAGCAGCACAGCGCCGTGTCACCTTTTCTACTTATTGAAAATAGCGAGACATTAGGGCCGAGGGAACGAATGGAAGTCAGATTCTTTCTGATAAACTTTGTTTTGCTCTTGGTTTTCAAGCCTCCAACATAGCACACTTGACATGACATCATCTGTGTGTCAGTTTGTGAACTCATCCTTGTGAAAACTGCGATTGGAGAACAATATATTATTACAGAGGTTCCCCAGAGGGAATTGGTGCATTTTGAGTTTTCATATTAATGAGGAAATATCAATGCTAAAACCACTATAACTCCTTAATATGATGTAAAAGCTCATATAACCAAATCCCACATGCTATTTCAAGTGGTTTAGATGGAACATACATATTTAGTAGTGAGTGATTTAATTAGCTTAATTCATAATGATTAACATAACTGGTTATTTTTAATCGTTGTGCATGTTTAGCAATAGTATCGTGTCTCTTAGCATGCACATACTTTTTAGAGTCTATTTAATTCTCCAGATTACAATTATTACTTGATATTTCATGAGACGTCTGAGACTAATATCTGACACTGGAGGGTTTGAAATGCTATTGGAAATGTCTGCTCTAGCAGTGTGAGAACTAGTGAGTTACTGAGCGCTGACATTAGAGACTAATTTAGCTTTTGGAAGTTTTATAAATTGTTCTTTCTCAGCTGGGGTGAGAGGGGTCAAGTTTTAGCTGTGTTTTATCATTAACTGAAGAGTAATGTGATGAGACTATTCACTGCCTTTAAACATTCATTTGTTTTTTTTATTAAAACATAGTAAGGAAATCAAAGAATGCTTTGAAGTTGTTAGGAGTAGAAACAAAAGGGAACCCATTGGCCTGTGTGATCAGAGTATGCTCAAATAAAGGATTCACTAATCGTTTAAATCTGTAATACTTCTTCTTCTGATGCTGAGAAGTTTAACAACTTTAGAAAATTATGCCTGAGCTCCCAGTTACATTCACATCAGAAAACAGTTCTTATTACAAGTTGGTTTATATCTGCTTGATGCAAATGGTTCAATTCATAAATCTAAAATAATTTGTTAATTAAGCCATGATTAGGTGCAAATCTTAAGGCGCTTCCATTCTATTGTTTTTCAAGTTAAATCCTCCAAAATCCTCTGAAATCTGTTTGTTCTGCTCTGATCAATGTAAACCCAAAATACTGTATTACATAACAGTCCTCATCACCCACTAATGCTGTCATTTGAGGCTACAATTTACCTCTGTTAGTGTGAACACTTTTGTACACATATACACACTCAGACACAGAGGGCTGGCAACAGAGGAGTCATGTAACTAAAGGATGTATCTGCCTAGTTGTAGTGTGAATGCACTGTCTGGAGAGGATGTGTGCTATTATATCTTTATTATAAATCAGTATTTTAGCTGCTGTTGTCACTAATAAGCGCAATGTTAGATGTTATATCACCAAAAGGAAAAGAAAGCAACAGCCTCCAGTCAAAATAGCACTATTATCTGTCCTTAGAGGACATGGATGCAAAATCAAAATATATGCATGACAGCATCTGTGTGTGTGTGTGTGTACTGTATGAAATTAGTGAATGTGTGTGTGTGACAGAGGACAGTCTGCCTGTAGATCCACAGGGACTGGACTGAGAGCAGGTGTACTGCTCCGTCCCGCAGCCGTGCCAGGACATGGCACATGGTACGTGGTAGTGCCAGCGATGTCCGCCTTTCACCACCCCTACCTCTCCCTCCGTCTCTCCTTATATCTTGCTCTTTCCCTCCCCACTTCCTTTCAACCTCCATTCCTCCTTACTTCCCAATTTACCTCCTGCTTCTCTCTCCCCCTTTTCTCCTTCCTTCCACTCGCTTCCTGCTTCTATTCACCTCTCCTCAAGAGCAGCCAGAGAGCAAGAAGACAGAATCGTGACCCCAATTTGAACCCAGCTCATTTGTTTTAGGGATGATCTACCAGCACACTATCCTGCTGCTAAATTAGGGTATCATTTACTGTAAACACCATTCAATTGTCTAAAAAAGCATTACAGCAAGGATAATGCAGTTGACACAAACATACTTCTGCTTGTTTAATTTCACCTGGCATACATAATTAACCCTTAATCAGATTTCATTTAGCTTTTTAAAACTATACATATGCATTTTGATTTATATAAACAAATGTCAGCTGATGCAGTGACCTGGATGCATTAAGCAAATTATGGGGTATCAAGGCACAAGCTCCTATGAAAACACTAATTTTAATGGGGCTCCAAAATATTAGCTCAGTCGTGTTTATTCTAATTCCTTTTGGTATTTACATTTCATTTTGTTTTTCATCTCTAAATTATACATATTTATAATGTACTTCTATATAAAAACATGCATTCCCCAATGTGAGTGGCTTGGCTGCACACACTTTATTTTCCCTCTATTAACTGCTAGAGCTGAATTCTTTCTTCTCTTATTGTCATAGTACACAACAAAGGTGATCATTTTCAGCAACACTATCAGTATCAATGCATAAAAACACTAAACCCTCACTAAGACACACCCAACTTTCATGTTTTCTCCTTAACTTCATCCTGCCATCCAGGCCCCACCCTTTTAATACCACCTTTCTGAGCTCCCTGTTGTCTTCCAAGCTCCCCCACATATATTAAAACCTTCCAACAGTCACAGCCACCTGGTTTATAGCCTCACTCAATCTTCACCACATGTCATGAACACACACACACACACACACACACACACACACACACACACACACACACACACACACACACACACACACGCTAATTTTGCCACGCAAGCCAGACCCCAGAATCTAATCAAACCTTCCCACCACATTCAACCTCTGCTCTGCTCATCTGCACCCTGCTTTCACTCCAGCAGCCAATCACACACACACACACGCGCGCACACGCACACACATTCAAAGTCTCCACGGATGCATAACCACTTATCATCACCCATCTCTGCTACCTTCCACCACATCAAGCCTTCACTTGCAGTACTTCCACCTGTTTTTTTTTACTCCACCTCCAGTCATCCAGTTCTTCTGACCTTATCCTTCTGAATGTTGAGCCATCTATTTATATAGTATATAAGTATATAGAGTATAGAGTATTATTTAATTAGCACTCTGGCATCTTTCTGTCTTTGAAATACAAGCTACACAATTCAACTCTTTTTGCTCGCCCTGGAGAATATTGGCATGCAAAATATTTGTGGTATTTTTTAATATTTCTATATATTTGTGGTTAGGGGTTCCACAGAACTCCAAGATACATGCATGCATACTTAGCTTTCCATGCAGCACACATTGCCAGTCAGTTTAAGTAAACATCTTTGTTGAATCATATATCATTAGAGTCTCTCTCATTAGATGCATTTTTGGTGGCCCAGAGACTTTTAGAGGCCTCTACTTTGTTTTTTACTATACCAAAACAGAAGACTGGTTTGGCAGAGCCCATTTTGAGCTCAGGTATTTGGGGTTTGTTAACAAGCAACCAATTGCACTTCTCATAGGCAGCACTCAGTTCACGATGCAATCACAGTGTCCTTCCCAACAGGCTCTTAAAATCCCATGATTAGACTGGGGAAGTGTCTTGAGATAATTGTTATTTCCCATAGGGGAAAACTTAATGTCCAAAGTTTGCAAATGTTCTAATGTTTAGCACATGATTTGATGAATAAAATTATCTTTTTTCGTATTAAGCCCAATACTCATGATATTGTGAAGAAACTACACAACAGCAAATGTATTCTGCACTGATATTTTACTGGGTCATCAAGTTAAACCACTCAAAATCAACCTCTGTGACATTGGTTTCACTGAAAAACACTTGTCACTATTCTATTTTCCATTATACACGTGTTAGTGTTCTGTTGCTAAATGCATGGCTACCTTTGCTGCTGTTGTTTGTGCTGCACATTTTGGTTGGGGGGGGAATCAAAGCTTGCCAATCTTTACGCCTATCCCTGTCTCTGCCTCAGTGCTGCCCACACATGTGGGTAATTGGTCAAATGCAAGAGATTATATGATTCCACACAAACTGGCCTTTAATGTTGGTTTGGATGACCTGTTTGTCTCCTTTGAACACGGCCTATAAAGTGTAAAATGTGAAATGTGGCTTCATCCCAAGGCGTTATACAACGTATGTGTTCATATGTGCATGTACTGTGTGTACATGGCTCTCTGAATAGGTGAGCATGTATATGGAGTGGTTGAACTGTGCATGTGAATTGCCCGTATCCCTGTCACTGGAATACAGATGCTCTTTTGATCTGTGTTTGTGTGTCCGTTTTTTTCATACTTGCTTGTGCAGTTGTGGTTTCAGCAATGAATAAATGCATGGACACAGACCTGTGGGTGCTGCTTTATTACTTTTGGTTCATTGTTCAGCATAAACAGTTTGACAGCTTGATACCATTTCACTTGGCTCTTTCCGTCAGATGTTAAAATGAAAACAACTTCATTTTGTTGTTCACTTGCCGATCGACATTTTTATCTTTTTTACTTGCAGAAAAGGACAGCTTGTTATTATAAAGAAAAATTAAAGCCTTATATATGTGTATGGCTGTGCGACACTCAACCATATTAATCATTGTTTACATCAATTAATCATTGTTTACAAGTATATCATTCACTTTTTGTCAGCAAAAGGTACATGTGTTAATGTTATTAACTGAAAAAAGTCATTGTTCATCATTGTGATGGCATTATCAAATTGTCCTAGAGGATGTATAATACCACTCACATGCCGAATGATAGCATTTCTGAGTAGCCTAACTTGTCCTTAACATAATGAATGGCATGTCTGACACATGAGGTGAATGTGCCATAAGCTGAAAAATTTAGGGAGTGGAAGTTGAGCAAAAAACTTTGGGTTCAAGAGTTCAAATGCAAACTATTTAAACATAAATTGTACCATATTTAAAAGTTGGTTGTTTGAAACTATTTGCAATTTAAATATGATTGTAGCGATTAAATTGAGTTTTTATTTGATTATAATGTACTGTATAATAGTGAGAGTAATAGTTTTCATGTTAACACACACAACACGACTTTAGAGCGCCTAAAACATTATCAACTGAAGTTATAAAATGTGCAGTTTCAAAAGCACAATTTACAGCTGTGTCATGAAAAGCAACATCTCCCCTAAACATGGACGTGAGTGTCCACATTTAAACTCCTAATGGGCATTAACAGGCTGTTTGTGTTTCAAAACATTGAGTGATTAATTGCAGACGCAGTCCTCCAGGGTCAGGGTGACTGAATCCCATTTAGAGCGGCTTCATCAGTGCGTGGTCACCAGGTGTTCAGATGGTGATGGGAATGAAGGGAGGAGGCAATGTTGAGGGTAATAACATTATCATAACCGATTAAAATATTATATGTGTTAGAATTGCAATTGATAGGAGGAACTGATCTGTGTCTCCATATGCAAACATATATTGTTGTTCTTTAGTACATTATAGACTGGTTAGAATGTAAATGAGTGAGAAAGCAAGAGCTGTGTTTATTCCCAGGCTCAGGCAGACTACCAATTGGCCTGAAAATATATTACAATGCAAAGCACCATACCCTGACTTCCTCCTCGGAGCGGCTCAACACACAATGAGGAAATGAGATAAGTCACTGTAGAGTGAGAGGTAAAACCAATATCTTGCTGTTATATTCCTCCCATTGGTCTTTAGATATTAATTACATGATGCTGGTTTGGTTATATTAGCCATAGAAAGAATATGATAGAAGCAGAAACAGAAATTGAAAAATGAAAAAAACATTTTTAAAGTGAATTTCATTGTATTGTTAAGAACTATTGAAATCAAGTATAAAACAAGTGCTATTGTTTTTAATACTTTACTGCATTGTTTGCAGTGCAGTAGTGCAGAGAATACAAATGAGTTTGTAATGATTTTCTTTTGAGCTTGTACGACAAGGGGTTAGAGTGTCGTAACGCTCAATGGTAAACAAATAACCTTTAATTTCCAAACCCAAAAATACAACCACTGTGCTTGTATGGATGAGATCAGATTTATTATTCAGTGGTACATTAGCATATTAATATTGTAACAATTTCAGAACAATATACAGACAGGTGATGGGGTCACTGAGTGGTTTGATGAAAATGATGTGAATCATATGCTATAGCCCCAAGACAGTCACCAGATCTTAACCCACTTGAACACCTATGGGAAATTTTGGACTGATGTGTTTGACAGTGCTCTCTATCATCAAAACTTCCGCCCAAAAAAGATGCATGAAACTGTGTGTATGGCAATTATTCACAAATATAATATACATGCGCATTCTTGGCCTCAATTTGTATAGCTGTATGTATGCATGCATGAGCCTGCTTTCTACTCCCACAGTTAGCCATAAAGGGATGTAGACACACCATTAACCAACCTTTTGAATATTAATACTTCTGCCTGCTCCGCCAGTCTTTAGACTTGTCAATGAAAAGAAACACTGATTGCATTGCATCAAACATTCTATAACAAGGCTAGAGCAGCCATCTCTGTGTGACCAATATGCACGGCTCTGGCTATTTATAGCTCTTGTATCATTAATTCATTGCATTGTACCTGTAAACAATCATCTGCAGTGACATCTCAATCATCATTAAATGTCAGAAGTAATCAATTATTTTGTTTATAGCGCTCATACAGAGACAGATAAAATGACAAGAACAAAAGTACAAGAAAATAAAATGATATCTCCAATGCGAATAAAAAGAGAGCAAACAGTAATCACACATCAGTAATTAATCCAAATTAAGTTAAGAAATGCACCTCTGATAGGAATTCTACAGATTACTGTGTAGACTGCAATCAGTGAAATTGGCTATGAACCTAAACGAACAATGTTTTATTATTAGATTCAGTCCGTCACCTTATTTACTTATTTATTCCCTTTATTTTCACTGCATCACCATCGGATCACTCTAGAAAAAAATGTTTAATCCTGATCTGAAGTATGCACGAGGTGCACAAATTCTCATTTATACATCTGGCCCAAAATGAGGGAATATCTTTTGGAAGAATGGTGTGCATCGCTCCAGCAGAGTTCAGAGACTTTTAGAATCTATGCAGAGGGACACTGAATCTGTTCCTGTGGCTTTGAAGTGGACTAGCACCTTACCTAGACACTGTTGGATTTTACTTTATTTTGACACCCCTCTGTGTGACAGTATCACTGTCAAGAAGCAGTCCTGGTAGAATAAACAACACTGTCAGTCTCAGGTAAGAAACAATATTCAAGACAAACATGCATGTTATGGTGTCTCTTTTAATTGTTGAGATACCTGTTCCAGGTTACCACTTTGTGATCTTACCAAGCCCCCTGAGAGAAAAGATTTGAATAATCTCTACTGCAGATTTTCACTACCTCTCCCTTATTTGTTAGTCCTGCAGTTATTTTTATGCTGGTGCTCTTTTGCTGTTTTCCTTTTTGTATTATGTTTGAACTTTATCTTCTCTCCCTCTCCTGCTCTCCTTTAGTCTTAAAAAGGTGTCTGCGGAGTGGGTGGGTTGCAGGTGTTAAAGAAGGAAAATACATCTTTGTAAACTGCATCAGTGCTTACCTCAAGCTGGGTTTATTAAAACTCCACAGTAGTGAATAAAACAATAAAGTCATACATTTAATTCAGCAGAGGAGAAGATGGAAAGAGATGAGCTGCTGTTTAATTTCCTCGCAGAAAATATTTGGTTTGATCATTTCCATGTGATGAGTATTTTATAAAGGATTGGCACTTACAATGGCTGAAATTAAAAATCCACTATTTTCCCCAAACATAATACTGTTATTTCTATTTCATGGTCGTCCGTAACCACTCTGTGGAACAGACCACAATTCAAAATGAAAAGTAGCGTTAAGACACATTTCTAATGAAGATTCTCCACTGATGCGTTAGATATCTCATGAATCAAAGACTGGATCTTAACAGTAAAAACTGAAAGCGTGTGAAATTAAAATGTCCGGAGATGAAAATAGGCGTGATGGCGCACGCATGATGATGAGCTGTAATAAACTGAGAGTTCGGCTTGCCTTGGTTTGCCCAGGGACTCGGACGGTTTAATTGAGGTTGTATCAGGGACCTCTAGGGAGGAATTTAACTTGTCAGGCTAATCATCATAATGTTGGCCTTGGGTCAAGGCCCATTTTCATCCATTCCACCAGAAAGGCAGGGTCACTTTAGTCAGCTGAGGACTCCTCTGCAATCAGAAACCAGGCCACACAGAGAGGCGAATGGTTATGTTGATTAACTTTTAATTAACTATCTGCTGAGTTACCATATTGTCCCAACAATATTGTTTTGGGTCTGGGGAGTAATAATTCAATGGGTCATTGAAAGTGCTATAAAAGTTTTCACAATTTTTATGCAGAATCAAACGTCTCTGTATGGAAATATGTTAAGGAAAATACATTGTTTCACTGCAATTGAACACAAATGTTGTCGTTTCTGTTTCATTTTGGTTCTGGTTGGAAATGGCCAAGTAAATCATGCTTTTCTTTTGAAGTCTGTTTATGTCCCAAGGGTGTGAATAACTTAGTTGTGCCTCTTTGCCTAAAACATGCATATTTGAGGGAAGAGAAAGCAATGAATCAGCTTGTTTGCATTTAAATTAGTCTCTTACACCAGCTCCAAAATAATCTTACAAGCCTATCAAGTAATTCCACAAGGGTGTAAATTGTACCATATGCATACATGTTATACTGTTAGACTATTGCAATATACTGTATGTGATTATTATTAGTATTAATAGTAAAGCAGGTACTTGCATGCAGTAACTCAGTGACTCAATAAAACACACCATTACTTGAATTTTATATCACATCACAGTCACTTTTGTCAGCGTCACATCTCCCTGAATGAAAATAAACCTGCAAAACTTAAGCTATCTGTCACAATTTACACAGAAGTTGTGACCCTGATTAGCACATGTAGGATAAATAAGGATCCTGAACATGTTTTTGATGTGAGAATGACAGCAGGAATTCAGTCAGCAAATCCTGTTGTAACTGCAGTAGTGAGGACCGGGATTTATCACCCACTGACACATTTTGATGGGACCAGAAAACCATGAAATTGAAAATAAACCATTGCATATATTGATCTGTTTCCATCCTGTGGTGGTATAAAAAGGTTTCTGTTGAGAACAGAGGCAGATTTCACGTTAACTGTATTCAGAATATTTGCATATGAATGTAAGAAAGGGCACAGTGTTGGTCATGGCATCCACACAAGTTAACAAACTAGGAAAATATTACAAAATAGTTTTGCTTTCCAGAGAGATTAACCCAAAATGTGGGGTGTTTGCTTCGTCTTAATCTTTTGGTTGCTGCACTAGCTGATAACTGCTCTAATGTAGAGCATTAGGACTATAGCTGTGACCTCACAGGCACTGTGGTTATTATTTAAAGGGTAACTATACCCTTAAAATAATGCTAGAACCCTCCCCCCAGCGTATTTAAGAAATGCAACAGAGGAGAGAGGAAGCAACGTCTGTAGGACTGTGGCCTCATGGCTACGTAGTGTGTGATGTAGGGATCAGGTGACACGGGGGAGACTCAGTTCATGCTACCGCTCAGTGTAGCATGAACAGCAGCGACATAGAGCTGGTAGTCAGAGCTAACCAGCCATGGGCAGCAACTGTTGGACTCTCTGTCTCTGCTGGAAAAAGAGGCAGTCCGGTGGTGCTTTGACAGTCACTAGAAGCATGTTCGTGGCCCTTTGAGCGAGTTACTGTGTGGGAACCCGTATTGTAGCGGAGCTAGCGGCTCTACTACGAGAGGCCCTCCCACTGTGTGTGTCTGTCTGTGTCTGTGGGGGAGTGACAGTACATAGCAGTTGCCCTGCTGTTCATCGCAGTTAATGTTACTGTTCATCAGCCCTAAATATCTTGTAAAGCTCTGAATATAGCACAGCTATCAGCAGGGCCATGTGTTGTGTTTATTGCCACTGAAGAGGAATACATCTCATTCATGTACGACGTCATTTGTCTGCCGGCACTGATTAGGCTTGCTAACGCTACCAGCAGCTATGTGTGAAAAGCACAGACTGGGGTGACTGTCAGCCAGAGTTCCACTACTTATTCTTGACATGGGGTCAACAACATACGCCATAGACCTCAGAGTTTTGCCTATTACATCACAGTTAGGGAGGGGCCAGAGAATTCCGCTGAACAGAATTTTCAAATCTAAGCAGACAGATACAAGCCAATTTTGTGCAGAAAAAGCAATTTTTGTTTGTTTTCTGAGGAAAAAATTTTGTTGGAAAATCGCCTGTATTAACATCATATGCCATTATATATCAATAATCTATGTGATTAAAATAATTTAGTGTGGAGTTCTTCTTTCATAGAATACTGCTTATGTCCACATAACGGAAATCTCGTCAGAATCAAACCGGTGAGTAACTGGTGTAAATCAAACAGTAAGTCTGTGATCCAAAAACTTCAGAAAACTTTAATTTAGTGTTGAGAGTCAAATTATTGCTGATGCCAGAGGGAGAGAATCTGAAAATAAGAAGAGAGAGATAGAGAGACTATTGTCAACCAACTGAGCCAAGGGCATCTTTCTTCAATCTAGATGACTGTCCCTGATCCCTGCAATTATATGTGCATCCCACCATATCACAGAGATCTTAAACTGGGGGCAAATTAAACAGCCTTGTTATTGCTGTTGTGGCCCTCTATATCGCGGGGCCGGGTTAGTCCATTACCTCGTTTTAGAGCAGTGTGCAGCATTACAGAGGTGAACTGAGACATGCAGTATGAGGTCATGACAGATAAACAGCAGTTTAGTTGTCGGGAAGTGAAAGTTCAGAAAGCAGGTGCTGGTTGGCTCATGGACAGAGAAACCATCCTTCAATGAGATGAAGGAAACTATCCTTAAATCTGCTGAAGTACCCTTGAGCAAGATATTAAATCTATGCCATGTAAGGGCAAAAAGTCAAAGACATGATCAAATAAATTATTTTTGACAATCATTAATTTAATATTGGGTCCTTGTGGTCCATATTTGGCCTGTGTTATCACACAGTACTGCTTGGGCTACACAAAAAAGACATCAGTATCGTACTGTATTTGCAACAAAAAAGATAAAGTGAAATGAAGGCAGAATACAGAGAAGAATAAAGAATGTGGATAAAAACACTGTGACCAAGATGTGCAAATTATCCACTTGACTTAGGTGAAGGTCGTCTACAGTAGGTTACAAATCTCTCCTGCAGAGACTGTCAAGTGCTTTTTGCGCTAATGATATGCAAGATGCAAAATAGCAGGCTTACCAAGGACAGGGACAGGACACAATAATAGAGGTGGAGATAATCGGAATGGATTTCAGCCATTCTTGGTTCATCGTAGAAAAAAACATGCATGCCATTAAGTGAGCTTTTTGTTACAGCTATTAAAATGTGGTTTTGAAAAGAATAGTGCAATTTATCTCTTGTATTACTGAGTATGAAGAATCAACTTTTCTTTTATTGGTCTGACTTCATAATTTATAGTGGCTTAGTTAGCTTAACAAGGTTCTACAGAAATACTGTAACGTATACTGCATACATCTTTATATGTGTCAGTAAAAGAGTAGTATCTTGAAATACCTGACACATCAGAAAAGTGTCCTTGAAAGCAACATCTGGTTGAATTTCTTTCTTGAGAAAAGAAACATTCTATCTCATAACCCTGAGGTAAATTTTGCTAACAGAAACCAAACTTGCCCGAGGCGCAGCATAATTGATCCATGCACGCCTAAACCAATGTTCAGGTTGGCAGCACTTTCTCAAAACAGGGCTGAATGTCTTTTCTTTCATAAAAAATGTCAGTGGAATGGATATCTGTATTCCAAATGTTGCGCGACCAATGGTCTATTCAATTGTAAAAGGTCACAGGGACTCTAATGAGGTGCCTGCTGGGAAAATAACAAGCCCCTTATGCCTCGATAGGCACCTCCCTATGTCAGAACAGGTCAGCTGTAGCAGGATGGAACTGCTTCACCTCAGAGAGGATGGCAACATTACGCAGAATGGGACTTTTTTTTTTGTTTTAGTACCAAATCTGTATTGTTATATCAAGTAAATGTAAGATTTGAAAGCGCCGCATCACCCTAAAAATACAGCAATATCAAGGGAAGTGATAAATTATTCATTACTGCACATCAATGTTAGATCAAATTAATGTTTGTGAGAGTATTTCCACTAGTGCCCTTCACCACCTAATGGATAATGAATAACACAAGTCTAATTACATTCTAACACAAAAGTCACAGGTGGAGCAGACCACCTCCATCACGGTGAGAGTTGAGCTTTTACTGATTTAATTAACAGTGTCTGTTAGTAACCCTCCGTGTCCTTGGTTACTCATTTAACAGTAACTCTTAAGACAGTTATAAACCTTGACCTGTGACCTGTCTTGACCTTTGTCCTCGCAATTCATATCCAAATACGTTACTAAAGCATCTGTGCAACATTGGGGACACTAATGCCTTTAAAAAAAAAAATAAGTAGACCCTTTTGTACTAATTCTAAAAAAAAATTTTGTTTTCAAGCACACTTATTAGACCAATAAAAATGTCAACCGGAAATAATTCTTTACAGTGAAATAAAATTAAAAGAAAAAATACACTGTATGCTACATCAAATTCCACAATCACGCAACAATGGCCCATGCAACATTTAGACATAGTATGGTGTCTCTGAAGCTCTGGAGATAAAATGTTGTTTTCTTCCACCAATGGGTTCTTAACTCACTGTTACAGAGCCACAATCCTTTTGACATTTGAGAGAGTACTCATTCAATAGCACACAATGGCTCCTGTCATGTGTAGGAACAGACACTGCACACATGGGAAGATGTGAGTATTCCATGCTTGTGCATGATACTGTAACTGGCAGGGACATGTTGAAACAGAGCAATATTGTCAGCATACTTGCATATGCATATGCATATGCGTGCTTATGTCTGCATATATACACATGTGATTACTATTGCAGTGACAGACATGCAGAGAGGGAAAACAACTACTCAGGCTGAATGAAGGTGAGCTCACAACAGTGGGTGGAAGAGAGGTGGGATGAAGCAGTCGCCTCAGTGTTCAGGTTTTTGTAATGAATATGGCAGCCACTGTACTATTTGATGTCCCTCCGTCATGGTTGACAGATTGTGGGCGAGTGGAGCTTTCTGTGTTGTTGACATCGCACAGCAGCACACAGTGGATCTGATGTTTGCTGACAGTTTGTCACACTGCAGTTACAATGAACCTTGGGTTGTGAGAGAGGGAAAAAAGAGAGGTCTTGAAAGAGTCGAAATAGGGTCTTGCATTCGGTTGCATTATGTGTACCACTGTCTGTTGGGTGTCATTTATGCATAGAGCATATGCAGATCAAAGCTGACTTTACAAAATAAGTCTGAATCAAAGCCTATTTGACTTTATGCTTTCCAAAACCTCCAGTCCTTGTAATAAAAAACTAAAACCTGTGAACCTATTCTGCCCTATAAGAGGAGATGACCAAACATAATGAACTAAATAAAACACTGCAACTCTGCATACAGCCACTCAGTGGCTCAGTGTTAATCACCTACTGTTTTTATCCTTGATATAAATACATGCTTCCTATTCGCAGCACAGCAATGCGATGCTCTGGTTCCATAGTTCCTGGAACTTTTTGGTTGAAAAGGGGCTACAAGTGAGCACCAGGTAGGCAGAAGGTTAAGAACAACAGACAAAGTAATTAAAGGATATTCATTTTCACAGAGAGATGCCGGCTCAAGCCAAGTCCCACTCCTAAAATGTGTAATTAGCACTTAAATGTTATTTGCTCACTTACCTAATGAAGCAATGATGATGTATGGCTGAAATGTGTTTTTAAAGACTGTGCTCATGGTTTAGTTGAATGGCCCACTTCCTGGTGAAAGGCGTCAATTCAGAGTTCAACTTGGGCCGAACTGTGACCTCAATCAAGTTAATACTGAGCCGTAATCTCTCAGGATTAGGATGTTCTGTGACACACTGAGTTGTTTTTTGTTTTTTTGTCAGTATATGCAGTCTTTCTGTTAGAGCCCGAGATTTGATGAGATTTTTGAGACTGATACTGATACTGATTTTAGAGTGGAAACATTGTGATTACCGATATGGTGGCCGATATATTGATTTTTTGAGCTGCAATGAAAATAGACCTTTTCTGTGTGGATTGTGCACCAATTTTGCACCAATATGCCTATGCAAAGGTACTCAGAAGGCTGCTTTCTTAAACAAATAACTTTATTAAAGAATATTTAAGTTAATATACATTGTCAACCAATTCTAGAAATGAAATGAAATGAAACTGAGAAAATAAAGAATAAATAAAAATAAAATAAATAGCTAAATAAACATCAGTACCATATGTTCAGTATAAGTCAATTGCTGACCATTTGAATAAAGAATAAATAAAATAAATAGCTAAATAAACATCAGCACTGTTCAGTATCAGTAAATTGCTGAAGTAGCAGAAAATGCCATGCAAATACTTAAGTAAAGTACAAGTACCTCTAAATTGTCCTAAAGTATAATACTAAATGTACTTAGAGAGTGGTTTAGTAGAGAGCAGTGGTGGAATCTAACTAACTTACTCTATCAAGCTATGAGATTCATGCTACGGCTTTGTTCCGATTCTGAACCATTATTTCAATTAATTGAACTCCAATTAGAAATTTAGTTGACTGCTGCCGAGTCAAGAGATAAACAGCGCCTCTGCTATTATATATGAAAAAACTGGTATACTGGTATACTGGTACTTACGGTATTTATTTACATTCCAGCATTGCATCTCACCAACTAGGTAACAACGTAGTGTGAAGTCAACACTCAACAGACTCATACCACCACCGCACAGTCATCTGCTGAGCTGAAGAATGATGAAGAGATGCTCTGACGCTTACCTTTCAGTCTGCTACTAACTGACAAACTATAGCTGGCTAGCTACCTCGCTAACACAACAAACAGTTGTGATAAGCATGATTGACAGTATAAAATAAATAAGCATAAAATTGCAGTTTGCAACTATTACTCACGCTCCGTTCCAAACGTTTAGGAGAAAGTATGGTTGCAGTGAAACTTGCGAAAAACGTGAAAGACCCTATCTAGAGCTAGTCACTGGTTTCTCCATTCTGGGCTTCTGTAGAAACATGGCGGTGCAACATGGCAACCTCCGTGGAAGGGGACCAGCTCCCTCTGTAGATAAAAATGGCTCATTGTAAGTTAATGAAAACACAACGATTATATTTTCAGGTGATTATACACTGATTAAAAATATACTTATAAATATTATATTCCATTTGTGCCAATAGCTCCTCCTAAATGTTACATACTAGACCTTTAAGCAAGAGTTCTGTTTATAAAAGTTGAGTATAATTTGAATATTAGATTTCAAAATTATCCAAGTGCAACACAATGCCCTGACATCTAATACTGAGATGAACAACAGACTAGAGAATTTGTATTTTATATTTTAACTAACTGAACCTCCTAAGTTAGCTTATCTCTTAACTGGTGTCATGTGATTCGCAACAAACTTTGTTACTTTTTACCTATTAATTATGAATGCTGTGATGGCTGCTGTGATAATAATCTAATGTTAATTCAATATATATGCAAATTCCTCACCGATGCATTAAAGATGATGCTTCGAGATGCATTATTAATACGTTTCTATACCCACCAAGGCAGAAGTCAGAATAGAATGATCACAATAAACTTTAAGAACTTTAACTCCTTAAGACTCATCAAAGGAAAAAGCCTCCTTTGAAGTGGAGCAAGGGAAATGTCAATGGGATGTGGACTTGTATCAAGTACAAAGAATAGTTCTCATAACTTCATAAAAAGTTCAATCATGCCAGACAATCTATTGCTGCTGCCTTCAATTGAAAGAGTACAACTCTTGAAACTTATTAAAATCTAACATTAAGGCTGTTAAACAATTGGTTGAATGTACACTAACATGTACATTTGCATATACATGCATAGCCACTAAACCAACATATGCACTAATGTTAACTGAAATTTCCCAAAATACAACATTCAGTACAAAATTGATTACACTGACACTCCTTTCTTTAAGCGGACTTTGTAATGGAGACATATTTAAATGGACTGTTTTGATCAAATATTCTTTGCAGCAAGAATTGACAAAGTATTGCCGCAATGCCAAGAGAAGAAAAATTATGCTGTGGAGGGCTTTCTCCAAATTTCACTTCAACTTTGCACCACTGGGTGTTAGAGTAAGGAAATCATTGAGGTCAAGCATGTTCAGTATGGACTGCAACACTTGCAGTGCAAGCTGAGAGTGATATTTTTTTTTAATGGTTATATCCTTTTGCTTCCCTCACCGTGGACATTTTGAAACAGTTTGATATCTGTTTCATGCCTGTCTGAGGCTTTGATATTGTAAAAAATTGATTATCTCTACCAGCACACTAACCTTCTAGGCTCATAGCTCTCTCTCATTCTCACTGCTTCTGTCATGTTGCTCATGTTACACTTTCCTCCCTCAGTGTATTTTTCCAAGTACTGCCAACATTTTATTATTAATAACCAAACACATACAATCCCTAAATAAGAACTATTCCTGAAGGTAGCATTACATCATATCAGGTTTAACTTAACTCACAACCTCACTCAGGCATGATGGGAATTACATATTTTATCTGTAAAGCAGCAATTAAGAATATATGGTGTAGTTAAATCATTCAATATTTCAGTTCGGATGGTGATTCCGGCATCCTGGCTGGGTAATTTTATTAACCAAGCACGCCATCTGTCATTATAGCAGCATGGTGATAATAGGGAGTAGTGGAAATGGACGCTGACTGCATTTAAGCCAGTGAGGATCATGGACAGGTGTGAATGGTGGAAGCTCTTCCTTCATGACAAATACTAACACAGTGATTCTCAACCTTTTTAATGCTGTGCCAAACTTGTACGTGAGGTATGAAAATTCTAAGGATCGCCTGTATATCCAAGGATTGAATTTAAGGATTTGGTCTGCTCCATTGGGCTTAGTTGGCTCTCACTTCCATATTTTTTCCAGTTTGGCTAACATTCAGCTCATGGCTATTGAGGATACATTTGCGTGACATGAAAGTGCAAGCTATGGTTTAATGAGATATCTGCATTTCTATTTCTGCAAGCTGCTCGACAAAGCTCAAGTTTGGTCACGTCGACCTGTCCTTGAGCAAGTCAGTCTGCAGTTTCACAGAATAAGAGCTTTAGCTAAATGCATTAGATCTCAACCTGAACTCACTCCCCGTTTGCCCTGGCACTCTTATAACCACTGAGCTAATAAAGAAGTCAAAATCATACCATGCCCTCATAAACTGGTATGTGCTGAATTGCTTCACTACACTCATGTTTTAGCCAGTACTTGTCTTGGCAAATCCGAGCATGTGGTCCTCTATGGTTTGGCTCAGCACTCATCAAGTATAAAAGATCAGAACTTTGTGATACCCAGAATCGTTTTCCATCATGTTCTGCTAATGCAGGGAGTGCTTTGACATTTTAAATAAGAAAGTGTCAGTTTGAAAGTAATTGGAGAGGCATTAAATGTGATCGATGTGTTGTGCAGGATATTGCCAATGCTACGATGAGGGACAGTTTCAAGAGTGATTAGTTTGATGTGCCTCTGCCAGACAACAATGCTTGATAGATTGCCAAGCCTGTATCATTATCACCACCGCTCGCCTTTAATCTAGACTCATGCCGGTTACATCAAACTCTCAAAATCGCCTCCCACGACCCCTTCACTTCTCTCACTTCACTCATCTGTTCACCAAGACTGATATCAAATGAAATTATGACACAACCAAGCTGATTTTGAAGGAGGATATGTGGTGCTACCTTAAGCGGCCAGACGTAACATAAGAACAGTCATTCTGTGGATGCATCCAGTCCACCTGTTATCTGTTCTCCACCTCCTATCCCGATCAAACACAACAGGCACTCCAAAACAAACATCCGTCTATCCTGTGGGACAGCAAGCCCTTCTGGGTCACCGCTTGGATGAAAACGACCTTGACACTCAGTGAGTCTGCAGAAGCAAACACTCAACTTGAATTATACAAGGGCTAGAGGGATCTAATGAAGCCTTCATAGGGTGTTTGAGTAATGTAATGAACCATGCATGCCGTGGACAAGTAAGGTATGACTGAATCAATAGTATATTTCATTGATGGTATGACAGTATACTACCTCATCAACAAGGCTCATTTGGCAGACCAAATAGGCCACAGGATTGTCTTGCTGTCATGTTTGCTGTTTACCTGTGCTGTGATTGTGTGTGCTTTAATGAGTAAATTCTGTACCCTTGTCTTATCTTATGGTGTTGGGAAGCAAGCATGGTGTCTTCCATCCTGGCCACATAATAGACAGACAAGGACTTAGCACCCTTACAATCATCCTTCACTCTGTGCCAAGTGTAGCGGGGAGCACAGTGTGTGTATGCATATGTACTGTATGTGGCTGCCTGTCATCATCATATGTCTCAAGGGGGTCTGATAAATCGAACATGCTTGCATGATAAATTGGCAAAGGGAAGCCTCACAAAGCACTTAATAATCACTGCTAATTGCTCCATTCATTATCAACTGATTGGGGAGCCACATAAGGGTCTTTGCTATATGGGAGCAACACATGAGCCAGATCTGCGTTACTCTACTTCTACAGAAACTTCTTCTACATAACAATATGAAGAAGAAGAATATATAAGGAAGAAAAGAAAGCAAACATCACAAACTCTCTGGTAAAGACGAGGAATGTCATGCTGGGATCAAATGGCACAAATAATGCCATGATAATTAATGTCCTTGTAATGATAAGAGTAATTTGCTCTGTAGACAGAGGCAGCCACCAAATGGCATTTTTTATGTAGATACCTAACCATGATGAGCAGGCTACAAAGCTTTTTTCAAACACTGGGGGGAAAAAAGCTTGAAGCGACTTGTTACCCTATACTTGTTTAAAAGACAGACGCCCTGGAAAGATTGAAAGAATACAATTAATTTTCACCAGTGTCAGTTTGTAGGGTGTTCATCAATAGAACAAACCAAATGCATATGTAAGTCCTTGATCTACAAAACCACTTTCATTATGTGTGAAATATAAGCCAGTATTCATCCCCGGTCCTTTTGTCTTTGCTATCCTTTAGTTTATTTCTTCATGAGCTGTTAAGGGAACAAAGGTGTCAGCCCCTTTTTAAAAGACCTTTCAATATTAAAAAATATTAAATACATAAAAAAAAAACCCTAAGAAAGTGTCTTTTACAATTTAAGGGTACTAATTCCTAAGATATGTTTAAACTTTAACATATAAAGTTTATGGAGTATAATTTTCTTTTCCTTGTGCAAACTGAGCTACAATGAGATTACAGAAATATGTGAGAACTATAACTTAAAAATGCAGGAAACAATCTCACTTTTGTCTTGCTTTGTTGTAATTTTTGTTGGGTGTCTGAAGGAGCACCTAAAAATTCCAAAGAAATATGTAAACAGAACTTGAACATCAAAATGCTAATTAAAAAGACTAAACTAACATGGAATTGATAACAAGTAAATTGTCTCTGCATATTTACTTTATCTGTGCAAACTGTGAAAATTGAGCTATTGTGTAATAATGCAAAACAGTCTATCCATTGGTCATTTTGCACCCCATTTAGCTGTTAATACAGACACTGTAATATTTAATATCTTGTGCCTCACATTTCAGAATGAGAAAGAAATAGAAAAAAGTTCAGTTTTTTTTACTGGCTTTGTCACATGCGGTTGAGATCAGAGATTTGGGGGTAAAAGCTAAGTATTTAATAGTTACTGGGTTGGTGGGTGAAGTTTACCTTACTGATTGATATCGTTTTTAACTGTGAAAGGGGCCACTTAAGAGGATCTTGTGGAAGTTTCTTTGCGATTATTGCAGCCCAGAATGGCAACATTTGCAGCAGGGAAAGTTGTAACGCAGTTAACATTTTTGTGTTGTTTTGTTTTGTGCTCTTAAAAATGCTTTGCAAAGGCTCACTTTAAATCCTTTCCAGGTGAAAATTTATGATGGAACTTAAATGTCTTTAAATTCAGCAACTGTATTATCCCCACTCACAATTACACTGCTAACTAAAATAAAAGCTTCAAAAAAAAAAAAAAATACCTATTCCATTGCACAAGCTCCATTGATGACGAGCACTAATCTTCACAAGAGGCTCCATCCATTATTCATCCACTCTGCCCTTTCTGCTGCACACATAACTTGCAGAGGAGATCAGAGGTTTAGAGAAATATACATAGATAGGGTTAACAGTAGGGCAACAAATTTATTTACTGCTGTTTAATATTAAGGTTAGCCCATGTGTGGCCTCAAAGGCTGGATCAGTGATGGTAATTGCCTGTGCACCTCAGGTTAGATTTGCATTTTGTAAAATGAAGAACAAAACTAAAAACAGCATCCATAACAAGTAAACAGCATTTACTGATGGAAAACATGCACATTTAAAAAGCTCTTTCTTTTGTACATACACAAATATATATTGGAATAATACACTCACAATAAACAGAAAGCATACAGTATAATCTCATATCCTTAGATTTACTGTATACAGGCACAAACCCACATCCCTTAACTTGAGATTTTATCCCTGAGAAGCATCCATTTGCTTGCTCATTAAGTGCTTGCATTCTCAGACATTTCTCAACTATAAACAAACTCTTCCCCAGAGCAATTCTTAACACTCAGAGGGAAAAAAAGAGTTCTTACTTTTTTTTTAGCTGACTCTGTTACACTTCAGAATAAACTTTTGAAACCTACAATGGAATAACATAACATCTCTGAATTCATAAGAGGGGCACTCGTGCATATTTCAGGTGACTGACACACATCATCCTGAAGTAAGTTAATGAAACCATCTGAAGAAATGTGAGGATAATTAAAAGCTTAGCCCTGCGACGAGTTGGCCACTGTCCAGGGTGTACCCTGCCTAAGGCCCAAAGTCACTGGGATAGGCTCCAGTCACCCGCGACCCCTAACGGGACCAAGCGGTAGAAAATGGATGGATGGATGGATTAAAAGCTTTGGCTTGTCAAGAGCTTCCTGCCATGGCCCACGTTTGGAATGAAAATCTAGTGTAAAGAATAAATGTGTCAAGAACAGTATTTTGCATTAAAACATTGTGGTGACCTGCTCATCTGGAGCAGTTTGAGGGTTTAGTGTCTTGCTTTCTTAACAGCTGTTGAATTCACATCTAATATTCATTTGTGCTTAAGCCCTTTTTAGTAGACCCACTCCTGCAAAAAAACAACATGAGTCTCTGAATTACTGTATATGTGGTATTATTCACCAGCCACCTGCTTACTTTGGCTCACCGACATTTTTCAACGGTCAGGTAGCGCATTTCACAATTCTCTCTGAATAGTCATAGAAAAAGGATATTTATAGGGAGAAGTGAGTGATTCAAACATTTGGTTGCAGTGACAGCCAATTAAATGCAACATTTTTAATAGTTAAAGCACATCTTTGCACCTCATGGACAGCAATGTTTTTATTCCTATATCATGTTGCTTGGAGATGCTGATCTGAATGCTGGAGATAACCAAAGTTATTAGGCCTCATCCTCTGGGAACCATGAATGTCTCTAAAAGAATGTGCCAATCCATTCAGTAGATGTTGAAATATTTAACGACATAAGTGAAAACATTGACCTTCTGGTGGCACTGCAGGAAAAGTCAGGGGAATCGCCAAAGTCATTAGTTTTCATTCTCTGGGGACCTGTCTGTGCAAAATCGTTACTGAAAACCAATAATGTCAACCTCATGGTGGCACTACAGGGAAAGCCAGGGGATCAAAATGTCATGGCAATTCATCCAATAGTAATAGTAAATATTTCAGTCTGAACCAAACTGGTGGACCAACTGACCTACCAACAGACCGACATTGTCATCGTAATAACATACCACGATAAAATACCAAGTGTTCATCCTCCCTCATTGTCCATGCACATACAAGCAGAACACACACACTTGAGCTGGTTGATGGGATCGAGCAGATAAAATAGGGCCCCAGATGTCTAGTTGTTTGTCTCTAAAGAAAACACTTTCAGATGTAAATATTCTTACTGTTGTTCCTCTTGATTTATTCAATAATGTGCAGAATCAACATCACCATATTTATTTTGTCTTTACCTTGCAACCTGACAGATAATCACTCACAAGGTTTATGAGTTTCATAATGCACCTAAAGTTCAGTGCTGGATTATGCTGAGTTGACAGGGGAATCCATGAGAAGATAAGTGTCTTTGTACCAATCCACTGACAAATGATACCTCTCAGCTTATCCATACAGCTACTAAGTAGGACAGGCCACTTTCTGACAAAGGCAGATAAAACAAAGGTAAAGTTAACTGTCTTCTCTTTTCTTTAACAGCTTTGATGTTTGGTAAATTAAAGACAAAATATGAAGCTGCATACCTTCACTATTCATAAAACAGGGAGTAGTTTAATAAAAATGTACCTCAAACACATGGCTGAAACCACGTATCTTGTACACACTTCAACTTTGAGGTCTGTTCATTTAATGAGACTCCACACCAGAGGGGGTGCTTGCAAAATATGGGGTTACCTATGAGATAGTAGAGGAGACTCTGCTTCTTTGTAGTGCTTTCATGGTCATGTAAAGACATAAATCCTTTCATAAAGCCACTAGCCTCAAACTGATTCATTTTAGGAACAATATTGGGTGAAATGCAGTTGATGCTGTGGAAGCTGAGGATAAAATCTGCACAGCCGGCCAAGCCCAAGCACAATGTGGCATTAACTACGGAGCCCCCTAAAGGTCACAGAGAATTTTTTTGGAGGACTACTTGTGCATTCCCTAGCAATATGTTTTGCGCTAGCTCATTAACTTTTGCGTACTCTTGCAATAAATGTTGCATTCTCTTGCAATACTTTTGCGTTACCTCGCAATACTTTCCTTATTACTTCTGAGCCATATGTCTATTTCCACTTAGCTGCTCCCAGCGCAATGTCGCAGTATGGATCAGCTCATTGAATTTTACTTTGAATTGGGCAATTATGCTGATATAGTTCTACTGCTCAATAGGCACATATGGTTATGTAATTAGAGAAAGTAAACTTAAACAAATTCTTAGATCAAGAGGTCTCTACAGAAGAAAGCAGTACGGTAATCTGCAGGATGCTGTCGCTTTCATTCGTGAATAGTTACTGTACTCCTTACTGTACTGTACCCCAGAGGGGTTTCACTGAGGAAAAGGAGACGTCTCCAGAGGCAGAATTACAGATGTGCAATTGAATCTACCTCAAAAAGCTAATGTGCTGTATTTGTATAAGTAAAAAAAAAAACAACAAACAAGAAGGTGACTGAAATTCTGCACAGAGTCTGTGGTTCTGTCACAGAAAGAGCAAACAGCATTGAACTACTTGCAGAGATACATCAGGACTGCAGACCAACACAAAACAAATTAAAGTAACCTTCAATGCTGAAACAGGTTTTGGTAATGCAAAACATATTACGAAGGACCGCAAAATCCATGTATTGTCAGGTAACACAAAACATATTGTGAGGGAATGCAAAAGTCGTCCTCAAAAAATTATCGCTGTTACCTTTAAGGGGCTTCATGATTAACAGCCAGTGCAGCATTTCATTGTGGTCACAAAAAAGGAATTTTGGAATTTCTTGCATGCATTTGTCTGGAATATTACTATAATTGCTTCTTTAAGGTTCTCTTAGAGCACACTGACACTTACCATATCTGTCAATCAAGTTGTTTAAAGGGACCCTGTGGTACTCCACAGAATTTAGTGGCATCTAGTGAGGTTGCAGATTGCAACCAATTGAATACTGCTCGTCTCCACCTCCCCTTCCAAGCGTGTAGGAGAAACTACGATGGCTGTGAAACTCGGGGAAAATTCAAAAGGCCCTTTCTAGAGCCAGTGTTTGGTTTGTCCGTTCTGGGCTACTGTAGAAACATGGCGGTGCAACATGGCGGACTCCATGGAAGAGGACCCGCTCCCTCTGTAGATATAGGGCTCATTCTAAGGTAACGATTCTTGTTTTCAGGTGATTATACACTGATGAAAACATACTTATAAATAATACATTTCTGCCATATTCTGCCAATAGATCACCCTTACACAATGGTCCTTTAAGAGTTCTAAACTTAACCAAAGTTTTAATTGCCTTAGCAAAACCGTTGTAATAACATAATATTCAATTTGTGTACAGAAAAAACAGTTTGTATTCAGAATTCATGTTCATTGTGCTTTTGCATTTTTTGTCTGATTGTGTTGGGCTATACAGTGTACAGTCTCCTGTAACTGTTAAGTAAGAAAGATGAATGGCTGAATTTCAGATATGAATTAGATTAATAACTTCACCACAAGTCTTTCCAACACATTAAAACCTTTCAAACATGCGTTGAAAGCCATCCATCCATCCATCTAGCCTTTTACTAGTATGGGGCAATACTTCATCTGTCCATTTATCTCTTCCGCAAACAATGTTTTGCCATCAGATAACTCATGTAGTCAAACATTTGTTTGAATTATAAGTGCTTCCTTGTCCATCTAGGCAGAGCTCTCAAATTCAGAATGGCATGTGTCCTTTCGAACTTTGAGAACTGCTAACGGAGGAGAACATAATCCCTTCCATATTTATTGTATAAATGAACACTAATGGAGGTAAGCAGTATAGATCTGGAAAAGAACGATTCCTGACAGGAAATCTATTTTGTCTACACAGCAAGCATGCAGCTTAAGGCTCTATTTTTGAGACAATACACATCCCCTCTCTCTTCAGTGAATCCCGTTGTCATCACAAATCCCTTATCCTTCCTCTTTCATCTTTATCTTTTCAAAACATTAGCTAAAATCATATTCATGCTGTAAGACATTTAAAAAAAACGATTTACACACCTTACAAATTCAAATTGTGGTTAACACACAAACACAAGCATGTAGTAGTAGTAGTAGTACTAATAATAATAGTAATAATAATAATAATAATACATAATAAACAACTTTATTTATAGAGCACTTATCAAAACAAAGTACAAAGTGCTTCACAGAGAGAGAAATAAAATACCACAGTGAATGATAAAATACATTAAAACCAATAAAATAAACAGAAAGCTCAGGTAAGATCAGGATATGCTTTCACACACACACACACACACGCAGTCACATTTCTCTTCCTCTGTTTGATGATTTGCATGAACATTATTGCCCTGATGAAGATGAGTGGTTGTAATTATTTACAAATCAAAAATGTTACAAAATTAGATTATATCTTATGCTCCAGATATGCTTGTTTAAGCGGATGTTTTTAAGAAGATTATAATCTGTAAATGCTTTGTGTCACATACTGTACATATATCAGCATTATGGGGAGGAGAGTGGGTTTGGAGACAGAGAAATGCCATGACCTAATAAAAACAGATGCTATCTGTTAAATGCTTTTAGTGCACTTTACTCAGTGGGTTGGATTGAGGTAGATCTCCCCTGTGTAACTAATCCTCAATCAGCGTTTATTTAAAACTCAAAGGATTTAATCTTCACTAAAAATCTGTACACGCTAGCAAATTGTTTGGCATGACAACACAGAATTCCTCCTGCATGTTTTTGTAAATGTGTATCATTTGGCTTGTAATTATCTGACGTTCTCATTTGAGTAACCTTGAACCAACCAACTAACCACTAATTTAGGCCCTTTATTCGGTTCCCACAGTTGTACGCTTTCTCAAGCAGCTGCTGCACAGCCTTCACTTTAAGTATTCACTTGTTACATGCATCACCTTTCACCACACCTTTCTTCTTTTTATACCCCTTTCCCCATATGCAGGCCACTTCAGGCTAATGAAGACAGACTCAAAGGTGAGGAGAGATCCGCATACGGCATCCGTATTTCTTTTGCCACCTGTGCTCCAAGCTGTCTCCAATGGACTGTAATAGCTCCCTCAATACCTGGCCAGAACATTCACCACCAGGGGGTGGTGTTTATCCTCACAATGTCAAATGAAACAATCTGGTAAATCAAGATGGGCAGATGAGGGAAGTGTGGTCCTGATTAATCCTCTGTCTGTCTGTCTGGTCATCTACAAAACCCTAGCTATCAGTCTGTCTGTCTAGTTTCTTTTATCATTCTTATCAAATCTTTACTTTCTTCTTCTCTTTGATTTCATCATTTATCAGATTTCTAAGGAGCAAGACAAGAGTTTAAGTGTGGTTTAGTTACCATGGTGGTGACTCAGTTTGAAATATCACTTACTCTGGGGTAGTCTTTCTTGCATTAACATCCATTTGACTGCAGCTGTTTCTGTCCAACAGTTTTCACCAACTGACTGTTCCTTGTCGGGACAGCATTTCATTATAAAGTCTGTCTACGTTTAAAGATTTGCAGTCTGCTTGTTACCCAAAATTGTAACTTGTGGATGATGCTTGGCTGTCCTTCTCCTTTGACAAAGACTTATTTTCTCTCTCAGTGACGGTGGGAGGAATCAGATGAGGCTTTGAAGTGGAGGGTGCCACAAACACACAACCACGCTGTTAATGAACAGCCTCTGTGAGGAGCACAATGCTTTTGTTCCGTTGGTTGGTTGGTTCTTTGGTTGGGTGGGTGGGTTGGTGAAGAGTCTGTAGGGATATGGAAGATGTGAGGGGTTTTGAAGTCGAGTCATTTATTCTAGGCTCTGCTCCCAAGGCACTCGGGCAGCAGCATTTATTTAGGTGTTGTTTAGCTGTTGTTGTGTGGCAGTCGGCTCTGTCGTGTGCGGTTTTGTGGCATGTATTGTGTGTGTTCGAGTGTCTGCTTTTCCCATATGCAATGTTTTTAAAGGCAGTTTGTGTGTGTGCGTGTGTGCGTGTGTGCGTGTGTGCGTGCGTGTGTGTTACTCTGCACTTTAACTTCAAAGGCAGGCTTTAAGAAAGCTTCTCTGTGCTGTCTCATGCAACTCTTGTCCCTTTAATGAGGTTTTATTCTCCCAAAGACTTTGTGGATAACAAGACACAGTTTGTGGAGAGAGGAGATATGTATATACTCTTGTTTGTAGTGCTGGTATTACAGATCATACAATTTCATAGTGTAGTACTGAATAAATATCTCAATCACCTCATATATTATTAACCTTTGTGTTGCAATAATTTCAGGAAACTGAGTGCTCCTTAACTTATAGGCAGTGTTCTTTATTCCTGAGTCAGTGGAGTGTTTTTGAATAAATTTAAAGTCAGAAATAGGCCATGCAGTTACACAGTCATGCTTCATTTAGAGTTGAATGCATCAATCTAAAATGCCTAGATTAAAAAGTTGTTCATGAGTTTTGAGAGACGCTGTGTAACGTCATCATGAAACTTGCTCCCAATAATTCACTGTTTTGTTGAGTTCTACCTGCCGAGCTCCATTGATTTAGTTGTTGTTTTCTAGACTTAAATCTGGTAGCTTGTTGGTCACTGAAGCAGCCTTATATTTTCCTAAATAAACACATAATTATTATTCCGCTTATTTAGCACAAGTAGTATGTGGTAATGTGATGTAAACCTTGTTTGTTAACTGGATGCTGACATTTTCACAGTTTGGAATTTGCATCTGATAAAGTATTTTCAACGTATCTGGCCTAATCAAAAGTGAGTGGGTCACACTTAAAGTAAAACCATAAGGTATTTGACGGGGGTACCTTATACAATTAAAGATACTATAGATGGCAGCAGATTTCGAAATGTTTAGAAGGTTATCAATTTCACCTCCCCTTTGACTGACTTAAGGAGAGGTCAATTGAGCTGTGGGGGAATGGGTACAGGAATCCATAGTAAGGGCTGTCTCCTCCTTTTAATGGCACATCATGTAATAGTACGTTTAAGTATTAATTTAAGTAAGCCTCCATTACATTCCTATCAAGAGCCTATTTCCTTTAGCTATAGAGTGCATTGATCAGATGGCAAGGCAAGTGTGTCCGATCAGCGGGGGGGGGGGAACTTTTGTCAGGTCACTGCAGCTTAGATAAACACTTCTAGTTAATTGCTTAACCTTAACCTAACTTTAACCACCCACCTCAAAAAGCTATGGCTTGAAAATCTCAGTTAGCCATTTTCGGTCATATGTAAGTGATGGGGGACAAAATTGTTGCTCTGTGCAAAAATGCATTGTAAAGTTCAGCCACAATTGAGGCTAATTTGAGGCTTCGTCAGTCTGAGTTAGACAAACCAAGTGAGTATATTCCAAAGTTACAGTTTTTTTAGTACAGCATTCCCTCTTTGTGTTTACTATCTCTCCGGCACAGCTTAGCAAGCAAACACTGTCTATGCACAAAGAGGGATTTTCACACTAAAAAGACTGCAAGTTTGGAAGATACCAACTTGATTCATCTAACTCAGACTGCTCAAGCTCATAATAGCTTCAGCTGAACGTTACAATGCATTTTTTTTTTTACAAAGAATGAGGACTGTGGATTTTGTCCCCCATCACTTATTTTGAAATCGGTGTGCAGCCAGTATCGACAGGAGGAACAATTACTGCGACCAATAATCCTTTCCATTTACGTATGGGCATGTAAGTATTGTTTTAACATAAACTTGAACAAAATGTCAACCTGTCCTTTAACGGTAGATGTTTGGAGACCTGCATATCCACAGCAAAGTTCATGAAAATCAGATCACTCATTTTTGTGCACAAAGTTGGCAGGTTAGGCTAAGCTGGTGCTAGAGAAAACTCATCAAGTGCTCATAATTGAAAGGTAGGGAGCATAAAGGTGTTCAGTAAATTTCATGGTAAACTGTCATGTTCAGATAGACATCTTGTTAAAGGTGGAGTATGCGATTCTAATCAAGTACACATCTTTTTGTCAAATTCAGCTAATATCTCCTCACGGTACGCTAGCTGTCCGATCAGTGTGAGCGCTGAAAAACCTCTGGTGTTTGTACACAGCCCTGGCTCTGTAAATGGCTCGGACTGAGCCACACAATACTATTCCAGCCATGATTTTTGTGTCAGGTAACATTAAATGACTTGACAACTTTAAGTGTTTGTCCTGACAGTGGCACCAGATGATAACTCAGAAGGTTGCAAAAATAATTAGAAATGCTTCACACATTTCAAAGCAGCCTGACCAGTTGCTGGATAGGTGGGTGGACTGACAGACTGACTGGTGGACTGATGGACTGACCAGCATCGCAAACCACCAATAGCAGGTCTGGACAGGTCACGTTTGCGACTATGTTTTCAATCATGATAGGAAAGAGCAACTTCTCATAAGCTAGGGATACTGGGGTCCCCTCTTAAAGTCAGGCCTGGCAGGGAAACTTGGCAGCAAGTGTCTAGAAAGAAAGAAAGAAAGAAGAAATAATGTCGGGCCACTGCCATGTGGGCTTACCACCCGTAAAGGTTTAGGCAAAGGAGTCTGGTTTATTACCAGTCGAGTCAGCGACTGACTGCGGCTACAAAAACTTGCTCTTGGATATCTCCACTCTGTTGGGAAAGCAGCAGGAGCTAGTTCAGGAGGTGGATCGATACCAAATACTGTACATATCGTTGGGCTAGGAGGCTGGAACACCCTCAATAAATATTTCAGATCCTCTGTGGATGATCAAATTTCATATATAAATGTATACATTTTTCATACTTAGTAGAGGCATACCTCCCTGTTATGTTGCACAGTGATGACAGGAAAAGAGCTCCTCCCACAGCTGATGCTGAAGTTGACATTTAAGGTTAAATTATGCTGGGAAGCACTGTGTGTATACATGTGGCATGTGTTCAAATATGTGTCTGTACACTGGTAGTGGGTGTGAGAATATATTACAAAGCATTTGCCATTTAAAACAATGCTGTGTACCGTTATTAAGACTGAATAATTAATCTTAGTGTTTCCTCTTACACTTTTTGCATAATAGCATCTGTGCTTCAGCGTAGATCCATGCGTTTGTCAGTGTGTGTATTTCTCTAATCCATCATTCTTTGATGGATTACACACAGCTGAGGAGCAGCAGTCAACTAGGCCATTAGAAAAGCTTTATTAACACTGTAAATAATGACAACAGGTAGTCCTAGGACAGATTCGGATGACACACTGTAGCTAGGGCTGAGATTCTACTGTCGCACAATACTGAAATGTTTTTTTTACCCATATTTTTTCATACATTATGTTCAGATAAAATATTTTCAAATTAATATTTTCCATCTCCAAGAGAAACTGAAGCCATTTTTTCAACCCCCAAAAATCTGAATTCACATGCTCTTTTTTAGCAGTGACCTATTTTTAATGTACACTGTTTCACTGATTCACAAATGAGAGCTTCTCCCTTGTCTAGAGTGCAGAGTACATTCACTGGAGCTGTGCATAAGTGCTTGCTCAAGGACATCTCAACAGAGGGAGAGGATAACATAAAAACAAAACAAAACAAACAAACAAACAAAAAACACTGCCTTTGTATGCCACCAGTTCATTTATGCAAGCTTTAGGACAGCATTACTCTTACAGTCAGCAGTCTGTATACCTGAATTGAACACATCATCCAGTGAAAATAAACAAATTTCCTTACATGGATAATGTTTTAAAAAATAAATAAATACAGGATTTAGTTTTTCATCATGTAGTTGTCACCCCTTTAGACATACCATTGCTCAAAACATCAGAGTCGCATTTGTTGCTCTGCTTGAGGATGAAACATTCTGATGAGATTTAATGTGAGCGGTGCAAGTCTATTGTTTTGAGCTGCCCATTTGCTGCCATGACAGTCAGACACCTGAGGAAAAGTTTGTCCTTCCAAACTACCTCTTGCTCCTCTTCAGCCCTGACTCATTCCAGGTGTGCGTGTGTTTTGTACGTGCACGTGGGGAGAGAGAGAGAGAGAGAGAGAGAGAGAATACAGAGTGTGTACGTGCATGCAGATGCAGAAGTCGGCGAGTGTTTATATCGTCATTTGTGCATGGGTCCTTACGCGACTGCTTACGTGTCAGCAGACAGACACCCTCTGGCCAGAGCCAAATAAAGTCTCCTCACCTGTTTGCGGCCTTTGAGGAAGACTGTGTATGTCACCTCCCAGGGGCCAATGCCATGCTGACTTAAAGCCGCTGGAACAATCAGCAGAGTCTACATGGCTGGGTCAGATAGAATAGCCTCAGCCTCTCTGAGTCCAGGATCAGGAGCTGTTTTGTCTCTCTATATATGTTGAATGACTTTAGTCCAAAGTGGATGACTTTAGAAGATAAGTGTAATGCATGAGCTGAAAGAGCTTAGTCCAAGACTTGGACTTTGCTCATGTAAATTGTTTGAAGGGTGTTCAGTGACATAATTTAGGGATTAGGGGCAAGACCCCAATTTGACTGTTTGACTTTTTATATTATTATATATTTTATTATACTATTTATATCTTAACTTGTTCCCATTTAGAACATCTCTGGCCAAAGGTTAGTGGGCTGGCATCCTTGGTGATTTCACAGCAACACATGGAGAGGTTAACGCTTTGGATTCCAAACCCCATGTTTTTTGATTGTTAGAGAACCAAATATACTGCCTGTGCTTTAAGCAGTTTAGCATTACACATATGTTTTGAAACACCTGCTATTTCCTGTGTTGTGCTATCGCTTAGATTAATAAACTGGATTTAAAGAACATTTTGAAAGATTATGCTGTGCAACCTCCTTTTGAATCTGCTGCACTGGAGTCTTCCCACTATATAAATACAAGTACAAGTACAATTTTCATTTCATATTCTACTCTTTTATGTAATTTCCTTGTTCATGTATCTTTTCATAATATTATTATAATATTAGCAGTCCATCAAAGTTCTACATAGTGCCAGTGTCCTGGTGACAAACAGCTGAGGGTAAAAGGTTAAAAAGTAGTGCTGTCGATTTTGTAACTTTAACTTAAAATACATCAGGTAAGATTGGAATTGGAGGATGCAGAATCAACCAAAATAGTATTATGCAAAATACAGACAAATCGTTGATCTGAAAAATTGCTAATGGTTTGTTGGGATCTATTTTTTTCTGAAGAAGAAAATCTTCTCTTGAAATTGAACACTGGTATACTTCATTAAATTTGTAGTTCAGCAAATCACAAGCATACCTAAATGTGTGTGAGCTACCCTCACCTCCAACTCTCACTTGCACACACATACAGTATATATGGTAATTCCCATTGGGGTCTTGCTACCCCTATAGATAGATCTATATCATTTCTATTCAAGCAGGTAGAAATAGCTTTCATAAATATTCTATTATGTTTAGGAATGCTCAGAAGATAAATATTCCCACAACATTCAGCTCAGAGGATCGTATGAAAAGCTTTCCCGACCTTCACAGCAACCTTTCAAAAGCCCAGTTTCCACCATGATGAACTCTGCAGTTAGATTTTGAATAAGGGTCAGACTGAAGCAGGAGATATGACAAAGTTAATCCCATGTCACTTTCATTTTACAGTATTTCAATGTCCTCTTTGGCTACATTTGACTTTGCCCACCTCTTAACATCTCAATCATGTTAGAGGTTGAGACAGGTATAATCTGTGTTGTAAACCCTCCAAAAATCCTACTTACTACCTGTCAATATACAGAGTCTAGATTGAAAACAATTTCACACATGGTTTCAGAGGAGATTTCTGGGAATCAAGCTTTTCATTTGTTTCTGTGAAAAGAGCAGAGCATGTGGAGATTGGTTCTTGCCTGAGAGCTATCTTTTGAATTAATCAACCCTGGGGATTACATGAGGTAGAATGGATAAAGCAGCAGTGTTGAAATTACTTAGCTGTAACAAGAAAGTAATTTCTTAACCACCTCATGAATTTAAACAGTTTAACCTTAGCAGATTGTGATTCACTTGTGTGATGAAACACAGCCACTTTAAATAATTATTTTCATGCCATCAACCAAAACACATCAGACATGTCATTGTGTGATTCTTGAACAGGGCGAGTTTAATCTGGAGATTATCTATATTAAGATTGTAAAAATTTGATATTGAAAGGTATATGTTGAACTCCTTACTCAGAAGTAGGCTAGGAGACATGACATTTCAAGAATAATCATCACATTTACCTCGGTAAGGACAAATAAAACAATATAATTTAAAACACGTGCATCCTTTCACCTGTCTTTCACCTGTGATTCTCCTCCCTCAGTTTCCATACAATAGACAGAAAATCATGATTTAGTTAACATTAAGAACTATTTTACATATTTGTTTGCTAAAATAGACAATCATAATAAAATAGGCTTATGTCTTGTGACTAAAATAAGTAATCGAATCACACATTTATAGCTTCCGTTATTCCGTCTGTGGGATGTGAAATGTGTGCATGGACTGTCCTTGCCTTGTCTTTGCCATGACCTCAGTACATTGTATGAGGAGTGTATTTCGGGTGAAGAGGTCAAATCTCCAGGAACACTTGTAGTGGTAAAAGAACAAGTTGTTCTGTGAACACATTTTTGTGTTAACTTTAGGGATGCACCGATCCATTCCAACGAATCGTTGATAATGACCTTATGAAGCAGATTTCAGATCAGCCAGTCTTGACCAATACACATTTGATACAGTTTTCTGCTTTGCTTTTTCATTTGCTGTGGTGAGATAGCATTGATGTGCAAGCTACTGCTAATACTCATCACTTCCTACTTCACAATAAATGCATTTTAACCTGAAGTCAGTGGTAGGCATTTACTTGTGTTGACATATGGTAATGGTTTCCTGGTTAGCTAGCGTTACAAACTATTTATTACATATAGTTTTTTCTTAAACATCGGTAGTCATTATCAGCATGATAACCTAAGTTTAGGTATTAGAATTGGGGAAGCAATAGTAAAATCATTGCATCCCTGTTTTTTGACAGAATTCATAATTATTATTATTTTGTTCAATATTGTATTGACTGAAGTGTGACTGATATGCCACCTTTTCTCTGTTAACTCTTTCTGATCTGCAGCCTTCTCCTCAGCTGCAATTTATGCAATGTCAAGGCTTTTATGATGCTATGATATTTTCTTCAAGCACAGGCAATGCCACACCAATTTATTTACGTCTAATTTGCATCTGATCCAAAAGAGCAGCTAGTCAACACTGCTTGTATGTCTGACGTACTGTAGCTTTATCTGTGTCAAACCTCCCAGTGAGTGCATGTGCCTGTATGACCATTATGTTGTGAGCATTAAGTTTCTTTCACATCCATGCTGGTCATGCTCTGTCAATGGAATATGTTGTTGCTTTGCAGCATGAGATAAGAGGATCAAGAAGATACACCGCTGCCCTGGATGTGCGCTGGTGTGTTATCTCAATTTTTTTATCTTTTTGAGAGAGCAAACTTGCGATCTTTGCCTCTGGGGGCCTTCTCAATATTTCATGACTGTGCAATGTATCTTTTGACACTGAAATATGCTGTGAATTAAACATGACTGACTGCATAATCAAAAGCTTTTAATGCAAGTAGAAGGGCAAGCCTCTTTGGGTTCGCCTTTTAATTAAAGAATAAATGGCCACAGATTTTGGTGAATTTAACGAGGCATAGATTTGCTTGACATAGTACAGGCACAGTCTGTGCACTTCTTAGAAAAGAGACCTCTCTGCTCTTGCTGCCCCCCTAACACTTATAGCCTTTTCAATCACTTGTGAAGCAGGTCCACTACCTCATAGAGGCATGAAGGAGCAATAAAAAAGTTGTTTGTAGAGTATTAAACGTGGAGACAGCCTCAAGGCTTTTATTTTCCTTCAGAAGCTCCATCAAAGGGGATGGTCATGGTATTCAGTACTTTAGAGTAGACATGGGAGTAAAATGCTAAAGTTGTAAACTAATTAGCTGAATATCAGTAAAGTCTTGCACTTGGGACTTTCAAATTAAATGAGCAGACTTTGGCTTGTTATAATAGTGGAGATAGTGTAGTAATCAACACACAGTGTTACGCATCATTATTTTAGAATCTAGTGACTCATTTTACAGTGAGGCTAAGCAAGACCAATCATCTGAGAGTGGTCTACACCTTTCTTGATGTTATAAACAAAGTATCGCTAATTGATTAGCTAGACACAAGGCACTAGGGCAGTGATAGAATATAAAGCCCTTTTATATAATTACTCTTCTATTGGTGAAGAGCTTGTTTTATGTGTATCATACATTTAAAGTTACAGCATTGCACTAACATGGGTGTCACCACTGCTTATGATGCCACCTTCTTGGTAAAATATACATCCAAAGTTGATGCAGGGAATGCATCTGCAAAATCCACTTAAATGATAAGGGTCCCTATTTCTTCCCCACACTGTAATGAGCTATTTGAGTCTAAAGTTGTGTTTTTAAAAAATCATCCTAACCACGTATGCGTGTATGGGATCAAGTGTTGTCTGATGTCTGACTTCATCTTGGACTCATATCTAACTAAACTCACCTGTGCCTCAATGTCACGAATAAATCATGTGCAGAACATCAAGAAGCAAAATCATATAGCATGACTCCTGACTGTGTCATAGAGGGAGAGACATTGTCACAGATCTATTATGAATGCATTTTAAGATCAAACATGTCACATATCCACAACAGAATGACACATCACTCATCACGTTTAAGCTGGGACAAGCCAAGATGTCATAATGCTAAGTCATATGTTCACTTCAGTTCCAGGAGTTTAGAAGGTGTCAACATTTGTATGAAATTATGATTTAATAAAAGATTGGATGATCAGGATATAGGAGCCTCACAATGAATCCAGTAATTCTGACTAAATTATTGCTCTCAAGATGTCGTTGGTAGGTTTCACTGTGGTATCACTGTGGTAAGACTTCTGTCTTTTGTGCTTCTCTTTACATTTGTCTGAAGACACTAAGTGTGCATGTTAATACTCTGATTAATAATATTTACTACATAGTATGTCTGTATCTATCGCTTAATGCTACTCTGCTAAACGAAATGTCAGATTCAGAAGATGAATCAGAGCATTCTGTTTTAAATCAAGC
Organism: Siniperca chuatsi; assembly: GCF_020085105.1. Taxonomy (NCBI): domain Eukaryota; kingdom Metazoa; phylum Chordata; class Actinopteri; order Centrarchiformes; family Sinipercidae; genus Siniperca; species Siniperca chuatsi. The sequence goes on from NC_058055.1 coordinate 18,833,571, forward strand.
TATACTGTAGTGGCATTGTTAACTGACCACTAGAAATGACTTATAAAACTTATAAAAATGACTGTGCAGTTGCAAAATCTGTTCTGCTGTATTTTAAGAAGAGAGTTTCATGGTGTGACACAACTGCTTTCTTCAGTTCAAAAAAGTCATAGTACAGTATACTATGACCACATTCTGAAGGCATAGAACTGTATCTTGGTACTGTTCTCCTACAGTAGAAGTAGCAGTAACATGACAAAAATTGCCTGAGGCATCAAAGTCCGAGGTGACAGCAGTTCAACCAGTTTCATGGCCTTGTTAAGCTAATTATTGTTTTATTCATTCAAATTATAATGTAATTACAGTCAAAGGCTATGAATGAAGTGAGTGGCAAACAAAGTTTTAGATTTATCATCGTTTTTAAAGGAACAAGGAGTTGCTCTCAGATCTACTGTATATATTCAGAACATTTGTCATGACGCAAAGGGCTGAAAGGACCAGTTGGTCAGGGTTTTTCACATTTTAACGACCCTCTCTGGGACTTATTTCCCATTTCTCTCTCTCTCTCTCTCCCTCTCACTCTCTCTCTCTCCCTATCACTCTTTCTCTGTCTTCCACTCCCTCTAAGGAGAAATCCCAGAAATATTGATGCCCCACAGAGAATACATGACCTCATTTCCATGTGTCACACTGATCTAATAGGCTTGGACACTACGAGCGAGGATCTGAAGGGTTTAGAAATGTTCTTACTTCACTCTGTCTGTTTGGCCGTTATAGGTGGGAATAATGAGGCCCTGGCTGCAGAAAGGGTAGAAGCACTTCAAAGTAAAACCACTTCAACTCTTCTAGCTCTAGAACCAAAGAGGTCAGATCAAGTCACAGAGTTTAGCCAAGAGACTTGGAAAATTAAATATTGCAGATGTGTCTGGTCTTTAGTTGTGGGTTACTTGTACATAGGAAAACACTAAGGACTATTTATTTAGTTTCCTTAATGCTTCTGGGTTAGGGTACTTTATTCTAAAAGAGAAAACACACTGTAGTTTAATTATGCTAAAGAACTATAAATAATTAAACAAATTTGGCAAAATACAGAAGAAAAGAAAATGTATACCTTAGAGAGCTCTGTGCAGTAAGTTAGAGAAAATAAATCCTGACATTGCACTGCTGGGATTTTGTTCAGAACCTGTTCTAACAACCACTGACAGCCAAACATTAGCGAGGAACAGTATGTAACTAGCAACCATCAGCAGTATAAATCAATTAGAAGGTGACAGGAACCAAGCAGACATTAACACAAGGCAATTGAGCAATCTCCTTCACAGCTTTTCACAAGCCCACAAAGGAGATGTCACTTCTTTTTTTGGTTATTACTACTCACTACTTTCAATTATCCTTGATGATGGGAAATTATTTTATTTAATAAATTACTGTAAATGTATGTGTGCGAATTTGACATGCATAATAAGTGGATTTATTTAACCTGCAGCTAATTCTGTTCAGTACATATCTATGTCATCTTTTTATTTACCTTTTGCACTGTTTGCGAAGCCATGTTGTTCTCACCAATCATGTACATAATTAAGTGTAATGAAAAACAAAATCATTTCACCATGCTTGCTAATTAAAGTGAAACTGAACCTGATAGGTATATTTACCACTCACCTTAGTCAACAAACTGCTTTGAGTGATGTTAAAGGCAGCTGCATATTTACTTTAGTTTATATTATTATTTTTTGTATTACTTTTTTTTAAATAGAAGCTGGCATCACTCTGCACATTGTTTTCTTAATCCTGCTCCTAAAACTCCACAGCTGTCTGCCCATCATAGTGCCATCACCATTTATGAGTCAACCTACTTTCCTTGAACAAAGCTGACATCTTACAGCAAACCACTTAGACACTTCTCCTACAGCTGTTTATACTCACACAGAGGGGATGTCATCCGTTGAAAGTTTTCAGTTAGCACCAATCCCATGGGATTTAAAAAAAAACTGACAGTGTTACACAATGCAGTCTTCCTAAACTTTTTCACATCAAAGATCCACAAATAGATCTCTACCCTTGTCTTTTGAAAACATTGCATAGCAGTGACCCCCATCTGAGAAGCTTTTTGTTGTTCAATGTGATTTAATATGAAATTTCATACCTGTCTAGTCCTTAAGAGCAGAGATGACAGTGAGACAACATACATTGTAAATCTGGATAGCAATTGCAATCCAGTCTGCCACTACGCTAAGCTCTACAGTAGAATGGACCTACATTAAATTACAAAAAATGTTGTTGGAGAAGCCCCCGCAACTGCATAAGAACACTCGATAGCCCTGCAAAAAATAATGGCTCTACTTGTCACCAGGTTAGTGACTAATACAATAGTACCAGTCTTATCGGTCCATTCCATTTAACCGTATGTAAAGTTGACGTACAATTAAGAAAATAATACCACAGCTGTTATTCAAACGGAGAGGGCCAACATTCAACAAGACCAGATGTAATCCCAACAGTTTTTTACCTATAAAGGTTTGAGTGAATGTCATTATCACTTCATTTACATTGAATCAAAGTTCAGAATGAGGATGACTGCCTGCCCAAAACTGAGAAAGATAAATACCTATTCCACCAGTTTTCATTTCATGTTCCTCAGTGTCAAAGTAAAATGCATATAGATAGATCATTATACTGCATGTGTTCCGGGGGAAAAAATGTAATAACTTAGATACAGTTTGTTGTAAAACATGAAATGAATAAAGAGCAACACAATGAAAATGTATATATCCTAAAACCTCTGAATGTATGTATTGTATGTCTAATGCTAGCTGGTGCACATCAACAATATTCATATTAAACCATTCTCCAAATATAGCTGATAAAGAGTGGAGACACACAATGAAAATGGTGGAAGAGGACATCCTGGGCACATGCTGGATCAATTATGTACTGAATGACAAGAAGGTGCTGGCTGGAGCGTAATTAGTCATTAATGGGTATGTCAAAGATTCACAGTCAAACAACAATACATCATGGCTGCCTGTGTGTGGAGAGGCAAAGATTCCCTAATCTATTTAATATACTTTGCACTCAAAAACTGTATATCACAGAGAATATCACATAATAGATTTAAAAAAAATAATATAAGTAAAAGATTATCTGAAAGGTTGTAAACAAAGTGAAACAACCTATAGATGAAAACATGCCTACCATAAGCCAAGTTATCTATTTACCCTCTAATCTTTAACCCAGCACACTCTGACAGAGATAAACATGTTTTGTTGTAACAGCCATCGCGCTGCGTGAGGCCTTCATTAGGCCCCGTGTAGCTGTGTCCACTGAAGCATTGGGATCTCTCTCAGATTGACTGTGGCAGACCACAGATCAGTTAGGAGACCTCCCCCACTTTCTGCTGCTGGTTCAAACCCAATAGTCCTTGCTAGGGAGGAGCTTAGGGACCCCCACTCTACACAGAGGCAATATCGTCTGATAAATTGCCTTTCCTGGCACAATTGTACACCGGGGTGTTCCCCACAGTCTTTGGGAGCAATGTTTTAAAGCTTCAGCATTGTGGGAAGGTAGTAAAAGTGGGGCAATTTGTTATGAGAATGGACAAGCAATGATAGGCTTAAATCATGTGTTATACAAGCATTAAATCAAATGTAGGCATTAAAACTAAATATCAGTCTATCTGTAGTTTATTATGTGAACATCATATGTCTATATTCAGTGAGCTGTTGGTTTGTATTCTTTCTTTTTTGAAATGTAGTGTTGAAAACCCAGGAGGGTTCTCACTACTTTCTCAGACAGAGTAGAATACCCAGCAAAGTGAACAGGAAGTAAATTCAGAGTGAGTGGAGGTGGAATTACAACTCGGTCATGTATGGCATCCTTGAAGAAAGAACTATTTCAACTGGTCATCAGCATCGTCTGTGCAAAGATCTGGAAAACCAGTTGCGCCATGGTCTTACAGACTGTCACTGACAGCAACATGATAGTGAAACACGTACTGACTGACCTCCAGAGGAGGAGAACTTTAGATAAAGGTCTTTTATTCCCCTGGAACACACTGGACTTTTAATATTTTACCTTTTTGTACACTTCGCTTGGCACTTCATAATGGCTTTCACTTTTACCACTTTGTGTTATGTTTAGTATTCCTGTATGAATTGTATTGTATTATTTATGCTGTGTTTTTGTAAAACTTTGTAAAAAAAGAAAAAAGAAAAAAAGAAATGTGTTTTCCTAGATAGAAATAAAGAAAAGTCTGATTTTTTGTTACCTGTGGTCTTTCTTGTAAGAGACCATCTCATGTGGCCACCCAGATGGCATTGCTTCATAACAGTGGACACAGTGTGCTACTATCATTCAGTCTTTCATTACTTCCTCACAGTCACTGTTGCTTTTGCCATTGTTGTTTCTTTGGCTGGCTATACAGTAAAAGATAATACCCAGATTGTTTAATCCCCAACTTCTTGCTACAATGTTCTTTGCCCTGAGGCCACTTCAGATGGAGGCCTTGTTGTATTTCTAAACCTCAAATAACCTAAGCCCAGAGCATCTGAAAGCTAGCTGACATTCAGACCCTGGAGTATCTCAAAGGTTTTCCTAAGGGTTGGCCTGTACACTGGTTCACTGAAACAATGCAAAGTGATGTGGCTATGAGGGCAATGTCTGCCAAAACTGTTGGGTGCACTTTAATTATGGAGAGGGATTGTGCAACCCGCCTGACTGGCTTGACATTATTCAAAAGTAATTAGTTGCTTGTTATTTTAAATATGGATGAAAGGACACAAGAACAGAATTAACTCTGAAATGGGATTGCTGCTTTGCCAGAGAGGGAGAGAGATTTGTACACACTACAGTATTTTCATATTTTGGTCACAACCTGCATGGAACAACATTTCTATGATATGGAAATCCTCTCCCATGTTAGTTTGTTCAAATCTCTTATGGATTAACTCAAGTAAGACATTTCTCAGTCACAGCAACCTTTTACATAAATACCCAAAGTTTGACAGGCAAGGGAACCTGGTAAGCACAGAAAAGCCAAGATAAAGAATTTATGCCATTGACAGTCAAATAACCTGAGCAACTCTCTCTCTATTTTTTATAACCCTTGTGAGCTACTTTGTTTTGGTTGATTTCCTTTATGGGCTTTACTGTCTTTTATCGTATATGTACACTGCCATTGAAAAGTTTGGAATCACAGGAATTTCCTTGTTTTTGACATTTTTTTAATGGAAATAATATTAAATTGATCAGATATACAGTATAGACATTGCTAATTTGGTAAATGACTATCATTGTTGGAAAGGGCTGATTTTCAGCAACCATCACTCCTGTGTTCCAATGGCACATTCTGTTAGCTGATCCTAAATTATCTTGTTAAAAGACTAATTCATCATTAGAAAACCCTTGTGCAATCATGTTAGCACAGCTGAGAACAGTTTTGCTGTTAAAAGAAGTGTAGTTACTTAGTTAAACCACAAGAGGAAGTATCCACCAAAGTGAGCTCTAGTTGAAGTAGGGCTGCAGTAGGCTGTAGGCTACAAGCCAGATGGAATTGTCTGCCAGCTGTGGCGCATATTGCGACTCGTTTCAGAAAGATAAGAACACCAAATCTAATCGTTTCTAAATGTGAATCCTCACGTTAACTTAAAAGTTCCAAATGGCCGAAAAATGCGTTATCCACTCACCCTTTCCTCAGTCGGAAACCGTAGTCTGGTAATTGTATCCAAGTCCAAGCACAACTTTCCATAAAGAATATCCTAAACGCCCATCTTTCAAACTTTTCAACACTCGTTGATCTGTTGGTCTCTAAACAGCGCATGCAGAATAATAGGCCTACTGTTGTCAAACGATTGTCAAAATAGTCCAAAAGATCTTGACAATGATAAAAACAAAATGAATAGCCTATTAATTGCAGTGCTTTTTCAAAGTAGCACGGTTATGTGCATTATTGAGCTGACACTAAGCTGAGCCACAGGGTAAACAAAGGTTTTATTAATTAATTATTAATACAAAATATAGGCTTACTTATGACTGTATACATACATATACAGCCATATTTTTGCTATGCGACATATAATAGAGTGTTGCAAGAATAAGTCCTTAAGCCCGAAATGAGTTAGCATTTTAGCACTTCCGGTTCCCTCGTCTCAAAATAAATGAGTTTTTTTAATGGGTTTTTAGTTAGCTGTGTGAAATAAGGTGTGTGGTTAACACAAGTTGAAGAGATTTTCACGTTTTGTTCTATGACATAAAATAGGTCAGTAAATACCTCACGCTCAAGCTTTTATGCATCTTAAAAAAGGTGGTTTCTAACACGTAGCTTAATTAGACTACAGAGGTTGTCGGTACATTAAACGTCATCACGCCGAGCACGAAAACTCATCTACTCACTAGTCCGCCTTTACAGCCTTGTTGTGTGAAGTTTGTGTGATGTATTATACAGCCATGGTTTATACTCACAGTCTTGCAAAGCATTCTAGGTCACGCTAAGAGGAAAGGCTTTTGTAGAAGAGGTAAGCACAACAAATCACATTACAAGTGGGAAGCTTAGTGGTGGTGACGGTGAAGTTATGCGACTGCGGTGTAGTACGTTTATAGCCTAATGTTAGCTTTTTACTTCTGGTAATCACATTTACGCTTCGAAAATCATAAAAGTGGTGTTCATTTGTGAAGATTATCTTGGTGATATAAACCTTTGTTTGCCACAGAGCTTATTTCCTGCAATCATCCAAAATACCATTGGCTTTTTGTTGAGGGAACCAGGGCAATGCTAACTTCCGGTTTTGCCTACAAAATACGTCATCCCTGCAACACTCTATGATCTATCTCTAGATAGAATGGCCCCGTGCCAGAATTCCAGCACAGTGAAACTTTAAGCCCTGACAATAAAACTGGCCTTCTTTGGGCTACTTGAGTATCTGAAGCAACAGCATCTGCAGGTTTGTTTATGGTCTCAAAATTGCCAAAAACCAAGAGCTTTCTTTAGAAATTTGCCAGAGGAAGATAACAGAAGTTATCTGAGGGCACTTGTCATATAGATCAGGTCTAGAGCATACTTTTTATAATATTATTTACAGAGACCCAACAGTTCCCACCATGAGCAAGCACATGGCGACAATGGCAAGGAAAAACTCCCTTTTAACAGGCAGAAACTCAAACAGAACCAGGATCTGGGTGTGCGGCCATCTGCCTTGACCATTTGGGTTAAGAGAGAGAGAGAGAGAGAGAGAGAGAGAGAGAGAGAGAGAGAGAGAGAGAGAGAGAGAGAGAGAGAGAGAGAGAGAGAGAGAGAGAGAGAGAGAGAGAGAGAGAGAGAGAGAGAGAGAGAGAGAGAGAGAGAGAAAACGAGGAACATACAGCACCATGCAAGTTCCACATGAGATGAGATGTAAAGTAATAGTAATGGTAGTGGTAATAATATTAATATTAATAAAAATAATTATAGTAATAATAATTATATCAATGATTTTAATACTAACAATAATAAGACTAATAATAATAATAATATCTATAATAATAAGAAGAATAATGATAATAACTGCAATATGAAGAAGACTTATAATAATTGTAATAGCGGGTGTTGAGCAGGAACATGGGGGCAGTAGGTGGCTTGCAATCAGATCCAGAGTCTATAACTCCAGAGGCAGAAATACCTGCTAAAAGCGACAGGAGAGGACAGAGATGAGAAAGCACAAAACTACGGGAGAGAGAAGATATCAAGTTAGTAACCTGCATTAATGGTATAAGAATACATACAGATAGCGAGGGAGAGGAGGAGAAAGGAGCTCAGTGCATGGCTCATCAGCCATAACTATAACCTTTTTCAGAGGAAAGTCTTAAGTCTACTCTTAAATGTGGAGATGGTGTCTGCCTCCTGAACCCAAATTGGAACCTGATTCCACAGGAGAGGAGCTTGATAACTGAAGGCTCTGGCTCCCATTCTACTTTTGGAGACTTTAAGAACCACAAGTAAGCCTGCATTCTGGGAGCGCAGTGTTCCAGTTGGGTAATAAGGTATTGTGAGCTCTTTAAGATACGATGGTGCCTGACCAACATTTTTGTAGGTGAGGAGAAGGATTTTAAATTCTATTCTGGATTTTACAGGGAACCAGTGCAGGGAAGCTAGTATTGGAGAAATATGATCTATTTTCCTAGTTCTTGACAGTACACAACTGGAGAGTCTTAAGGGACTTATTTGGACAGCCTGATAATAAGGAATTGCAAACAGATAATCCATTCTAGAAGTAACAAATGCAGGGACTAGTTTTTCTTCATCATTTTGAGACAGGATGTGCCTGATTCTTGCAATGTTACGTAGGTGAAAAAAGGCCGTCCTTGAAGTTTGTTTTATATGGGAGTTAAAGGACATATCCTGATCTACGATAACTGAGGCTCCAAATTATGTAAAACCTACTTAGGAAAGAAGCAGTCAGCTGGTCTTCTCTCTGTAATGGATTGGCCAGCACAGTCCCCAGATCTAAACCCTATCGAGCTGTTGTGGGAGCAGCTTGACCACATGGTTCGAATAAAGTGCTCATCAAGCCAATACAATTTATGGGCAGTACTTCAGGAAGCTTGGGGTGGCATTTCTGAAGATTACCTCGACAAATTGACAGCTAGAATGCCAAAGATCTGCAAGGCTGTAATTGTTGCAAATGGCAGATTCTTCGATGAAAGCAAAGTTTAAAGCACAAAATTGTTAATTCAAGCGGAAATAATAATTTCTAACCTTTTCACTGTCTTGACTATGTATTATTTTCATTTTATAACTTATTTGATGAATAAAAGTACAAGTTTTCATGGAAAATCTGAAATTTTCTGAGTGATTCCACACCTTTGAACTGCAGTGTACATTACAATATAAATATAATAAGATACGAATTTGAATGGAAACAAATAAAAGGAATGTAAGGGAATTGCATAGTGTATTATAACGTAGTATTCAAAACACTGCTACAGGCTTCCTACGGCTTCTTCAGCCACTAACATTTCCAACAGCATCTTGATTCCCCTCTGGAGCGTCAGATAGATTGCTTTAATTAATCACCAACATACTCAATGCACACATAACAAGTTCCAAGTACTGGCCAGGTCAACCGTTAAGTGCTCCAGAGGGAAACGTCTGGAGAAATCTGGGAGCCACAGAGGTAGACTACACAAGGGAAAGTGAACAATCACTGATAGCTAATGTGGTAAATAAGCTTTAGTGATGTGCACTGTGCTAACAACGAAACTGCATGTGTGTATGTGTGTGTGTATTTTGATAAAGATGCAACGCAACTATGTGTGCACTCCGTGAGCAACCAAATAATGATATGTGACAGGATAATTTTGTTTTTGAAGGAATCACTGCAGGTTCAGCAATATAGCATCACTAAAATCTGGGATTCAGTTCAACTCTTGTCCTTACAGTGAAGCCAGAAGCTTCACACACCCTCTTCTGAACAAGACACAGGTGATTCCTGGGTGAGGTAAGCTAGCCAGCAAAGAATACACAAGTAAATAAGACAATTTCGGAGTTACCAGAGTGCATACTCCTTTTTCTGGAGGCTAGCTGCCTCTAGCCCCTGTGCCAAGCCCAATCTCTCCACTGAATCAACTGAGATGAAATTGATGCTGGTCCTCCTACGCAACTCATGGCAAGACAGCAAACAAGCCCACCTCCAAAAATGCTGGAATACCGGATTAGTAACTGTTAGTGGTCAATTTATTAATTGCTCTCAATGTGTGCTTTGGACAAGAGCATCTGCCAAATGAATGCAATGTAATGCAAGTAACTGTAATGTAATTACTGAATTTGAAACTGTAATCGCTTACACTAGTTGTCACTATTGTAAATTACTGTTAAATGCTACAGAGCAATGCGTTACAGTCCAAGACTGTTCTTAATATACAATAAAAAAGCTAGTATTCAGCTCTTAGTAATTAGGAGCTTGACAAAGTTGCATAGACAGTAGCTTGACATGTGGTTGTTAATGGTCTGAATGCAGGGTTACTGTTTGCTCATTTGTGTAGTATTGTATTTGTGTGTGTGTGTGTGTGTGTGTGTGTGTGGTTCCTATGATGCTCATGAAAGGATTGCCATTTGACCCCCTCTCAGTTCTCGGCTACAGAGCCAATAATGGAAGTGATAGAGGAAGTCATTGTTAATGGGCTTGATTATTTGCTCTGCCTATTTAAGCATGTCAGACAGAGAGATCATACACACACAACTCTCTCTCTCTCTCCCTCTCGCTCTCTCTCTCCCTCTCGCTCTCTCTCTCGCTCTCTCTCTCTCTCTCTCTCTCGCTCTCTCTCTCACACACACACACACACACACTGTGGTTTAATTCCTCCTCAGCATTAAGCTTTTAGAAGGCCATAGCAGCGGTTAAGGCATGACAGCTCCCTGGGGACCTTCAGTGCAACTCAACAGAGAGCTCTTTGTGACTACTGATTACCTCCTATTGCATTTTTTTCCCAGTGACAGCAGGGCCTTCCTGGCCTTCCTCCAGTCCACACCTTGTCTCATTCCCATCTTCCCTCCCTCTCTTTTTCATTCTCTCTCCATCTATCCATCTGTCCATAACCATCCAATCTTTAGCCACCCTGTGGCAACCTATCAGTCCAACGATTTCTCCTCAAGCTACTGTCGACGTTTGGCATAAAGGCACAGGGAGTCAATCCCCTCAGAAACCTGTGGTGTCAATCCCAGATGCTTTGTCTGAAATAATTAGGACTTTCATTAGCATCGGGGAGCATGGCTACCTTCGTTACCTGCTAAGGCAAGGGTTCCCATAATTGCTGTCTAGAGCCTGAGAGGCTCACCTCCCCTGACACCAGTCTTAAAAAACTAGATGTCTTAGATGCCATGTTTTCCCAGGCCCTATCAAGCTTACACAGGTGAGCTGCTTCCTTTCCTTGTCTCTTTTCCAGCTAGCATTTAAAAGTTTGCCATTTCCAGCAGCCACTCAGAATGAAGGCCGCCTGATCTGTCTTTCAGTATTTCATTCTGTCATTCTTCAGACATTGATGTGAAAAAAAGAAGGTACACCACTTTTTGACACGCTGCCAGTGAATAACTTTTGAAAACTTTGTAGGTGTTGAAAATAGCAGCAGCACCTTACCCACACATCCTGTTCCCTGTATATTGTGGAGCAGTCACTCATATTCTAACTCATTTAAATGTATTTACATGTTGGGTTTTTGATAGAGGAAACTATTGTTACAAATAGTTTTATCACCTGATAAGATGAGATGTTTCAGTGTGTTGGTGTTGAAAGCATTTTAAAATGAGAAAGATTCACTTATGAAAATGTTTTTGTCTCAGTGGTTTGGGAAATGGATTTGCTGCATGTTGCCTTGATATATTTGGGAATTCATTATCAAATTAAACATAAGACCTTATAGAAGAAACAATGTAAGAGACGAGGTGTTCTATACCATTATAAGTGCAACTTGATTTGTTAAACCATGACTTCTTGTCCTTTGGAGTTGCAAAATGGATGTGTGTGTTTTTCTGCCAGTAAGTGCACTCCCACACAGTGCAATCTTCAAGTGTTCTTTGTCTATCAAGGGGTTTTCACAAAAGAGGTAACAGAGTGAGGTGACAGCAAAAACATGTTGGTAACTCCCACTTTGACCCCCAGTTCCCAGCAGTATAGGAGTGTTGTGGAAAATGGTGCTTATTGATATCTCAATACAATGGTAGCTGATAGACTTTTTTATATTAATATTACTCTCTGGCTTTTTGTAGCTAATATACCTTGTAATAAAACAAGGTAAAAAAAAAATTGGATTTGCATGATGCCCTATAGTAGCCTAATGGATAAGGCACAGAGCACAGTTCAGTTCTTGGCTGGGGGGCCTCAATAATCCTTATATTATACTTCATAAAAGTTTCTCCTTACAGAAGCAGAGACGCTTCTAATTTCGGGCGAGGCGCCTCCACTGAATACTACATTAAATGTTGCACTTGAAGCAGTTCATCATATTTGATTAAGTTGATGTACTTGCATGATTATTTACTCCACATGGTTGAATGCACTTATTGTAAGTCACTTTGGAAAAAACTATCAGCTAAATAAATGTAATGTAATGTAAAGCACTGTGGTAACCCTGAAAGATGCTGGGTTTACAGAGTTACCCACTTAAAACTTATGTCTCTCACAGTGTTGGTTGGTCTGGATGTGGATTTTGCTGTCACTGTGGCTCCAGAACCCAAACTTAGTGTCTGCTGCTCAGTGTTTTACTCTTTTCTGCCCCCAACCCAGCTCCTACTTCCTCCACACTTTTAACTCCTTGTCCATTCAAATCTGGGAGAAGCAAGTCAATTGGGTTCTCTCCTCCATGTGGTACCAGGAAGAGTGAACACTAACCACAGCCAAGTTCAGTAAATCAAACAGAATAAATAAATGTCATGAAAAATCCAAATCCATCTGTCGTCCATAAGTTAGCATCATTGAATTCTTAGCTGCAAGAGGTTGTTGGTTTTTTGCTGACCACCAGTCAATTTCCTCTGGAATAAAAAGGATTTCCATGAAATCATTCAGAATCCATGCATACCAATATTTGCCTTTTAGTATAGTCACATTTGAATTCAGTCCAACGAATTTAACTTGTATTACACAATGTCTAACACATGTTAAACATAATGTGATACCACATTAAAACAAAACTTACTTTAGTGCTGTAAACAGTGAGGTGTTTAACAAATGAAATCACATTAAGAACAGATTTTAAACTGAGAGCAGTTTCACGGTGGGTTTCTAAATGTTAATCACCCCAGACCACAAGTCAAATGGAAATGAAGCCTCTTATAGTTTTCTGTCACATGGGAAATTTCAAACTGTGATGATTCTGTGTTCACACAGATTAGCTGAGATCCCTGTTAGCCTCATCAGTTCTCCTTAAGTCAGCTAATGTTATCACAGCGGAGGCTCAAAGATCTATCAATTTACATCAATGTATGAATTGTTGATGTACCAACTATAATTTCACATTCAGTCAGACTTAGCGTTAAAACATGCAATGATATGTTGAGATTCATTTCACATTAATTCTGTTCTGTCATGTGGCCATGTATTCTACTGTGACTGCCTGTGTGTGTGTGTGTGTGTGTGTGTGTGTGTTGCATAGGGCCTCTTTTGCATATGTCTTCATGTAGGTTTATGCTCTTGCAAGTACTGTTTCTGTATGCTTATACTACATGATATTTACCAACCTTGACAGTCCAATAGAAAAAATGAGATCGTTGGAGCAGTAGCACTTTCTTATAAAAGCATGTTTTATTTAGAAGTCATTACGAATAGCTTCCTTACTGAATTACCACTTTATTGATCTGGAATTAGCCATTTGTAAAAACAACTTTAGGATTGCTAGATTGTGAAAAATGCCTTGTACTGATTTAGTGTATATCACCCTCCAGCACAATTAGCTAGTGGAAGAATATATACTAAACAAAATTTAAACAAACTTAATTGTCACTATAAATGTTTAACGATAGCCACATTTTGGGGTTTTATTTAGAAAACAACAAATCTTTAATGCCTCTTAAATGTCTCAAGAAGACACTCCTATTGTCCTTTGGGAGTTAATAAGTGTGCTTCAAAAACTGCACAATCCATTACTGTGCAGCTTCTTAATCCATTCTTATCACACTTACACCATGTATGCATGTTCCCTATGAAAAAAAAGAAAGAAAAAATATTTCTCCCACAGTTAAGAAAAGATATGAGTCAGAGGGCCAATGCAATTTTCATAATATGTGCCTTTGTTGCAAACAAATACATCTCCTTCAGTACCCCAGCACCAATCCCCACGTGTTTCTTATTGATAATTCAGTGTTGAGATTCAGATTTTTTTGGGGAAAAAAATCAATGAACATTTATGTTACATGAAAGAGCATTCAATAGTGTCTGCGTGTTCAATGACATGGCTTTGGGGAAAAGGCTACAACATAAACATTTCAGTACTACTTGAACATGAAATGTGTTATCTCTCCACATATTTATATGTTTCAAATTCATGGGGACTGACTAAAGGGGGTCAGGTGAGGTGGATTATGTGTGGTTTACCCTCATTGATTGTTACAATTATGCAAGATGAGGTTACCAAGAGTGCATGCACTGTGAGAGACATGAGCCTTTTTACACAGAGATCTCGCAATACTGCCGTAAATAAGAGCCATCATTACACTGGCTTTGCTTTTTTACACTGAACCAAACAATGCCGGCATAATGCTGCCCCAGTGTGTGATTTAGATAGCATGTTCCGGAAAGTACCACCTTAACGTAGGTGAATCTGATCATCATAGCGACGTTATTCCAGCAGTTGGGAAACAACACACGGGAGCTTTACTTTGGTCTTGAGAAGCTGCAGCGTTTATTCACTGACAAACTGTACGTACTGTAAATTTACTGCCAGACTGACAACTTCACTGCATCGCTCGCATTTACCGTCATTCTCTGCCACTCTCTCTCGCTCATCCAGAGACTCACTACGCACACGTGTTCCCCGTCCTGCCGACTCACCTTTTTTACACAGACGTCGATTCGCCTCTGTTACTACTTCCGCTGCTGGCTCAAAGGCAGAACAACAATGCCCCAACATTCCGTGTTCGTACGTTTTATACAGAATGGCGAGGTGGAATAACGATGCAACAATCCCGCCTTGAACAGCTTTCCGTCATCAATCCAGCTTTTCTGACTGTAAGAGAGTGCTAGATTTACCCCTCATGGTTGTTAATTCTCTCCTGGACAGTTGGCTGGTCTTCAGAAACAGAACTCAGAAATAAGAAAGGCTTTTTCTTGAGGCTTTTGAAAGCTGATGCAGTGGAGTTACACATTCACCACTTGCTGAGCATAGCTAGAATTTGGTTTCTTGCTAGCTGCTTCATTATTTCCATCATTAGGATGCTGAAGCTGTGTCTGATGTATTGCCCCAACATGGGGCACACAGCTGGTATGTCTGAAATCGACAGTGTCGGCAGTGTATTCTCAGAGATCGAAGCCTCTGTAAACCCAGACAAGCCCCTTTAGGACAGATCAGGCACTCTGGTAGGCACAGGTATCTTTGTCATACTCACAAAAGCTTGTCTAACAATAAGAGAGCGGATAGCTAGCACAAATCCCACTGCCACAAAGAATACAAAATTGGGTGATATCAAGCACTTCTCTTATGACCGGGACAGGATAGCTCTCTGTGTTTGTGTGTCAGGACAAAGGAAGGGGGGAAAAACTGGTCATTTGAGTAGAGCCTGGCAATAACAGTAAGTATAGTATAGAGTTAGTGGGGAAAAGAAATCCATTTATCTTGCTGGTGGTTGCAGGTGTCACTTCCTGCTTATACAGTGGTTATCTCTGGAATAAAACCTGGTGTTTCGATCAAGAAAGTATTTTGTATGCACAAAATGAAACTGTTATAGGTTACATTCATCTCTTGATACCAAGTGCTTAGTTTGAAAAAGGACATGAAAATTGAAATAAAGCCCATACACAGAAACGCCTCAGCACAATGTGAAAAGCCTTTTCTCCCCATTCTGAATTAAATCATACTGATGATTTCCACAGAAGAATTTATATTAGTGTTTAATAAAATGTTTGGAAAAGCATACTCTGCTGTCAGACGACCCTATAAGAAAGGGTCCTGTCATGTGCCAAATATAACAAATCCAGAATGTTGCCAAACTTCTGTCAAACATCAATTTATCTTAAAAAGATATGATTGAGAAGTGTTGTCTCCTTTTGCAATGGACTGGCAATATTATCTTAATTATAATCTTAACATGTTTATATATAATGTCTGCAATGTCTATTGTATGTTCCTTACACTGGCAGTGAGACTCAGTTCCTTGTGGTACTGAGAGGCCACAGCTTACTGCACTGTTAGCCACTCCATTGATGTGCTGTTTGCTAACATGCCTGCCTCCTAACAGCGAACTGCCAAATAAGGCCATCTATCTTAGTCCAAATGAAAACTTTTAGCCAGGTCAGTGGCAGCAGTGGCAACCAGCCTGCTGCTCACATCAAATTGTTAGCGCCAGGAGCTCGACTTTGATCTCCATGAAAGGATTGAACTTACAGCACTCCTGTTCCTGCACAGTGGCTCCCTGCAGCTCCCTCACCCAAACACACATACACACTTGCACGCATATGCACACCTTCACATCTGTAGGGCGGAGCAAAGCTTCTGACAGCTTCACTGAACAAGCAGCATCCCTGTGCTAGTTGGCTGTAGCTTTAGGCCAAGACAGGTGGTGTTTGAATGGGTGTGTGTGTCTGTATGTTAATAAGGTTCAGGGACGCTCTCTTCTCTGATGTCTGGTCTTTCCACTTTAATATCTCTCATTCTGTATAACTTAAGGTCCTATAGCATAACACTCAAAGTTCCAGTCAAAATTTAGCTTACTGAATAAAGCAGGCCAGACCACAGACAAGAAAAGGTCATTTTTGGATAATATTATCTATAAAGCAAAATTGGTTTATTGCATTCATTCTTGAGCTCATATTTCTTTCAGTTCAATTAAATTCAATTGGGCTTTATTGGCATGTGAAACAGATGTTAACATTGCCAAAGCATGTGTAACGTAAAAACATACATAAACAGAATTATGATATTAAAATATATACAGATAAGTACGATAGGATAATAATAATAAATTGTAGACTTGCATCTTCTTTCCATCTCCACTGTTTATTCACTATAGTTTGCAATATTACCAAACACCTAGACATCATAAAATTGTGCTTGAAATGAAAAAATAGTTTCATTTTTCAGAGAGGCCAAGAGGTTTTCTCTATGTATGTGAGAGCTCTTTCAGTACATTGGGTGACATTCAGGGTCAGGTTGGGCTGAGAGAGAGAGAGAGAGAGAGAGCAGGAGGAAAGAGAGCATACAGTAGCACAATGCAAATTACACATGTCATTTTAAAATAATAATAATGTAATGGTAGTGGTATTATTACAATAATAATAATAATAATGATATGAATAATAATGATAATATTAATAAGACTAATAATAATAATTGTAGTAGCAGGTGTTGAGCAGAAACGTGGGGGCAATAGGTGGCCCGCAATCATAGATCCAGACTCTCCAGTTCCGGAGGCGGAAATACCAGCTGGAAATGACAGAAGGAGAGACGAGAGAGACGAGAAAGCACAAAACTATGGGAGAGAGAAGATGTCAAGTTAGTAATATGCCTTAATAGGATAAGAATGCATACAGATGTAGAGGGGGAGGAGGAGAGAGGTGTATCATGGGAAGTCTTCCGGCAGCCTAGGCCTATAGCAGCATAACTAAGTGATTGTTCAGGGCTCACCTGAGTCAGCCTTAACTTTAAGCTTTATCAAAGAGGAAAGTCTTAAGCCTACTCTTAAATGCGGAGATGGTGTCTGCCTCCTGAACCCAAATTGGGACTTGATCGTACAGGAGAGGAGCTTGATAACTGAAGGCTCTGGTTCCCATTCTACTTTTAGAGAATTTAGGAACCACAAGTAACCCTGCATTCTGGGACCGCAGTGTTCTAGTTGGGTAATAGGGTATTGTGAGCTCTTATCAGCTCTTTAAGGTACGATGGTGCCTGACCATTAACATCTTTGTAGGTGAGGAGAAGGATTTTAAATTCTATTCTGGATTTTACAGGGAGCCAGTGCAGGGAAGCTAATATTGAAGAAATATGATCTATTTTCCTAATTCTTGTCAGTACACGTGCCACAGCATTCTGGATCAACTGGAGAGTCTTAAGGGACTTATTTGGGCAGCCTGATAAAAAGGAATTGCAATAATCCATTCTAGAAGTAACAAATGCATGGACTTTTTCTGCGTCATTTTGAGACAGGATGTGCCTGATTCTTGCAATGCGACGTAGGTGAAACAAGGCACTCCTTGAAGTTTGTTTTATGTGGGAGTTAAAGCACATATCTTGATCAAAGACAACTCTGAGGTTCCTTATGGTGGTGCTGGAGGCCAGGGCAATGCCATCTAGAGTAACTATATCTTTAGTGAATGAGTTTCGGAGGTGTTTGTGGCCAAGTACAATAACTTTTGTCAGAATTTAACATCAAAAAATTGCAGGTCATCCAGGTTTTTATGTCCTTAAGGCATGCTTGAAGTTTAGCTAACTGATTAGTTTCATCTGTCTTGATTGATATATATAATTTGTGATTTATCATCTGCATAACAATGAAAGGTTATGGAGTGTTTCCTAATAGTATTGTCTAAAGGAAGTATGTAAGGTGAATAGAATTGGTCCAAGCACAGAACCGTGTTGAACTCTGTGACTAACTTTGGCGTGCATGGAGGATTCATCGTTAACATGTACAAACTGAGATCGATCTGATAGATAGGATGTAAACCAGCTTAGTGCCGTTCCTTTAATAGCAATTAAATCTTCCAGTCGCAAATCTGCATGCCCCAAAAGCCACACATATTGGATGTCTGCACACGGCACAAGAGGAGAGATGCGACCCTGGCGCAGTTGGCAGAAGAGCTGAGGACTGTGATTACTCTGAGCAGCATGCATGGGAATGAATATAATATATGAATACATTTCTCGCCTTTTCCCTGATGGTCTGAATAGGTCGCTAAATTTGTCACTAGTCACTTTTTTAGAAATAAAGTCGCTAAGAGGGTCTGAAAAATCATTAAATCTAGCGAGAAAGTCACAAAGTTGGTAAAACAGAAGCAGCACAACCAGAAATGACAGAAAAATGTGTCTCAGCATGGCTCCTTCAGCTTAGGCGCTGTGAAAAAACACTTCAGCACTGTGCCCCAAGTCTTATATTGGTAAAGAAAACCCTGTTTATTCTGGCATCATGTTGGCTAAAATGTTGGTGACATTCTAATGTAAACAAACACGCATGTAAACACAACGGGCAATATCGAGGTCAGCAAAAATGATCGAGGTCATGTCCATATATCGTACAATAAGTCGATGACGTAATTATCACAACAGGCCTACAGATTGATCAACTCTAGTAAAGAAGTGCTAACAAAGGGTAAAAGTTCTTTAAGCAGCCTAATGTGATAGGGTCTAAGAGACTGGTTGATGGCTTAGATGAAGAAATCATTGAAATCAGTTGGAGAAAGTCGATGGGAGAAAAGCAGTCTAAATATATGTTGGGTTTTTCCGCTGTTTCTAAGTTTCCTGTCTTTAAGGATAAATCATTACCGGTACAACGCGTGGGCACAACGTGATGAATTTTGTCTCTAATAATTAAAATTTTATCATTAAAGAAGCTCATGAAGTCATTACTACTGAGGGATATAGGAATACATCACTCAACACAACTGTGACTGTCAGCCTAGCTACAGTGCTGAAAAGAAACCTGGGATTGTTCTTATTTTCCTCTATTGGAAATCTCTTTCGCAATCTATTGGAATCTATCTATTCCTCCAGTGATGAGTGAGTAGTAGGCTGCTCTGGCATTACGGAGGGCTTTTCTATGTTTTAAAACTATCTTGCCAGACAAAATGAGATTCTTCCAGATTGGTGGAATGCCATTTCCTTTTAAGATGTTTGCTTTACTTTGCGGGTTTGGGGGTTATACCATGGAGCTAACCTTCTCTGTTATTATCTTCTTTGGGGTGATAGAGTTGAGTGTTGTTCGCAGTGAACCTGCAGCACTATCAACAAGATGATCAATTTTATGGCATTGAATTAAATGCCGATGAATTCATTTCCTTAAATTTAGCTACAGCACTATCAGAGAGACATCTCAACGCGTTCTCATTTGCAGGCTGTCAAACACCAACGTTTTGTCACACCCCTCTGTGTCACGCAAACACACACAAGGTACCCTATGGCTATAAGAGATGCCTTCAGAAACGATGTTACATCATGTAAAAGTGTGGTTAGGTTTAGGGAAAAAAACACTTGGTTAGGCAGTAGGAAGTCACGTGACAAAAGTCATGTAAGTCACGTGACATGTAATATAACTTAAAACATTAAAGTCAACGTTAACTTTTGGTTTCTCACAGGACACGAATCCCAATCTCCTGGGTGAAAGTCCTGGGTTTGTTTCGCTCTTTGTCGCGCTTTACATTACGTCACCTGATTTCATAAAGGTCTGAAGCAGTAAAATATCCAAACATACATACATGTTTAAAAATGTTTTGATGTGAACAAGAACTAAGTTTCTGTCAGTCTGAACAATGTTTGGCCTTTTAATGACCCACACATAGGTGATGTGAGGTTAACGAGGTTTAAAGGCCATGGATTATTCAATTTTCCCAGACGTCATTGGAACAGGACAATGTAAGGACAACTTCAAGACAGCTGTTGACTTTGGCTAAATATCATGTCTCCTCCAAATGCCTTTGCCTCCAACAATAACACAGGCAGTGATATGATTCACTCAGCTACCTACCAGCAGCTGTACCAAAGGTGGCTTATAAGTCAGGGTAGCAACAGGGATCTAAGAGGTGTATTGGTATTCAGATACAAGCCATTCCCTGTCTTCTGGGTATGCTGAATGTTGTTCCCAGAGGGGCGGCTGTGAATGCTGGAGGCAAATGCACCTTCACATCTCCAGCTGCCACCAAAGGTATGAAGCCATGATAACATAGGGTTAGTGGTTTTCTAGGGGATTTAATGAAAAATATATTGAAGGGGTAGGGACTACAATATTGCTGTTTGTGATTACTAGCTGTTCGTAGGAACACAGAGAGAGTTGGATAAAATTGAACCCATCAAGAAAAACAACATTTGACAAGGAAATTAATGAGGTTTATGAGGTTAGTAGCCATGTATGATGCCATGTTTCAGTGGTGAGCTTTTAGGTTTTTAAATACACAGTATCAGAATAGTAGAGAACACCTTGGATAAAATAACGTGGTTAGTGATATTAATTTTAGTAAAGATGAGAGAGCTGTTTGATTTTTTATATTTGAGACTTTATATTCCAGACTCAGAGACTTAGCTGGCAGGAGGATAAATACCTACTTCTATGGTTCACAGCAGCAACAAAGCGATGTCCAGTCAATTAAAGCCAAGTCATATTAATATTCAGTGTACAAGGAGAGACACAATCCAGGTATAAACAGACTAATGGAGCCCCCAGTAATGATTGTTTGTTCCACAGAGGAGGATTTTTTTGCAGTCAGCAGAATTTTTGAGTGAGAAATAAAAGCAGAGATGAATCAGGCAAATAGATAGGAGTAAAGTGGTAAAGCTTGACAGCCACCTGGACCACAAACAGCAATGTAAGACACACCAGGATGGAAAGGCAATTAAGCTAATTAAATGGCAGCATCTCTAACCCAAATGGTCTTTGCAGCTAACAAGCATGGTACTGCTTTTGTGCAACATGTCAGCTGCAGTGTTGTTTCTTTACTGTGGTAGTCACGCCGGTGTTTACTCAGGTATACAGTATCAAATTTTCCTCATGTTCTCAGTCCTATAGAGTGTTGGTTTAATTACTGTAAGAGCTAGCAAAACCAATAGTGGTTGCACATAGAATGCTAACAACACCCTGACTAACAATTTATCTTGTGACACAGAACCAGTGAAGTGGCTTTGCTTCATTTCAAGTGACTAAAACATTTTCCTAAGATAAGTTCATGATCTGTTTTTTTTTTTATTTTGTAACCATGAAGTTTCCCAGCTATAACTGCACCCTTGAAAGAGCCATTTCATTTAGAAGGTGGTAAAGGTCATAAAGGTCTGGAGATCAAGATGGTTACTTCTCCCATGCTGTTGTATTCCATATTTAATGTGTGTAAGCTCTTACTAAGATGCAGGTTGTTATTTCTGAAAATGGTTTAATTGGTAAAAATGTCCCAAAAGTCATTGGTAAAACAGAGGCACTTGGCAGTATTTTTCTGGACTGAAGTATTTTTGTTAGCAGGCCAAAGGGTCACTTTGCAAAGGGAATCAGGACAACTAGAGCGAAACTAGAACATGTTTAAAAAAAATCTAAAGGAAAATGTATCTGTCTTAAGACTCCCCAAGAGAGGTTAAGTAGTTGTGACAAAAGAAGAATACAATGCAAGGTAGATTAAAATGTGGTGTCTGTCAGCCTGCACCTCAGGGGCCAGAGCCCCAGCATTACCACAAAGTCTCATGGGGGAAAAAGAAAGGCGAAGAGATAAAGGGAAGAGCAATGTAACATTTCAATGAGTTTTGCATCATTTCCCTTGCTCTGGGGAAGGCAGGAAGCTTACAGTAGTTATGATAAAGAACCAATGCAACAACACAAGTTCTTGATTGCGCAGTGATGCCTAACTTAAGTCTGAAATGCCGCTGTTTGACATCACATGTAATGTACTTTACAATGTAACTGCAATGTTCACTTGTTGAGGCTTACAGTCAAATTATCAAGTAATTTCTCAGTGTAGCACATGCAATGGTGAACAGAAGATAATTGTCACATATACCAGATGGGAAAAGATGTCATTGTTAAAAAAGAGGCAATTTGCAGTTTTTTCGGGACAGAAGCTGTTTTCGTAGTAGGCCAAAGGGTCACTTTGCAAAGGGGGTCAGCCCTTTGTGGAGTCTGGAAAAAGTTGCTATTGCAAAAAGAATTGCGTAGAATAATACATATGGCCACAAATGCAGCAGTTAAATAAGGCTGAAATGTTACTTTCCACATATTATGGCTCTTGGACTGCTAGTGTTACACATACATCTCACCTCTGTATTGTGTCGTAGAAACTGAAGAATAGTCTCTGTTTAGGTTAGATCTCAAATACCAGCCAACCCAATATTCTCTGGTCTTACAGACTCTTTATTGCAATACCTAAAGTTACATATGCATATGGATCTCAGAGTCACAAAGACAGAGACCCCGAGCAGAATATCACACAATAATTTATACTTACAGCCATGCCCATAACAGTTATGCTTCTCTACCCTGTTGTGCTGATAAACACCTCTTTGTCTAGACATGATGTCACTTCACCTACACTGACATTTATCCTGGACACTTCACCTCAAACTGACATTTAGCTAGGACTTCCCAGTTTCCCGTTATGCATGTATTTTGGGTAGTTTATCCTTAAGTCAAGTTTCACATCTCCATTAGTTAAAGATTCTGTTCAGTTCATCATCAAAGCACACAGTTCACAGGTCATACACAGGTCATCTAGTACGTTTCTGCTGATCACGCAGTGTGCACACAGTTTCTGTGTTCTTACCACATTACAACATACGTACAGGGCGTAGGTTGTTAGATTGAGATGGTCACTCACCTGATAAGCAGTTATATATCTGAATGCAGCCTAATACCATAAATTCCATTGCAGTTGTTAATTTTTAGTCATGAAATGTTATTAATAATGTTATTAATAATATATTTATTCATGTTTAATTATTTGCCATGGTCAGTCAGACAAGATGTGATCTTACAGCTAGATTAACTTGTCTTAATGTGTGCAGAAAGGCCAAACATGCAAATGTGCCACTGTTTGTTTTACCATATTTCACCATACAAATAAAATATATGAACATGCAGTACTGTATATTAAAACAAGACTCTGTAAGCAGCTCATTGTAAGATATACTGACAGACCAGAACAATTAAACACTGTTGTTTTCACATGCAGTGAAGTTACCTTTTTCAGTCCGGCTGCTGTGCATTTAATGTGTCTTCCACTCACTGAACGCAGCTGAACTCTAGCCACAGCGAGAAGGTGGACTGCAGATTCACATAGTTTAATTGCCAAAAAGTGGCTTGATTTGTTGTTACTGTACGTTTCTTTTCTTTAAAAAAAAATTAAGTTGTTAAAGGGGTCTTAAATTCAGGAAATCTAGTGACACAGTTGGTAAGTGGATTGTACTAGCGCCTTTCTAACTACTCATATCACATGCACGGCAGGTGCATCAGTTGAAGGAAACTAATCATTCACACACACTCAGTGTTCAGTGTCTTGCCCAAGGACACTTCGACATGTAGGCTAGGGGAAGCTGGGATCGAACCGCCGACCTTCCGATTGGTGGTCGACCTGTTGGCAAAACTTACCTGAAAACTGCACATTTCAATTCTATTTTGTAAAGGTGTAACACTCGTGGTTGTACTTTGCACCTGCCAAGAGTGAATGGGAAATAACAAAATAAATATGAGGCTTTATTGCTGTAAATACTAAGCAAACCTTCAATCCTAAGCTTTGTCCCACATGAAAAAGCAAAAAGCGAAATTTAATACAATATGTTTTTTCCTAACAGGTGGGATATTACTTCCTTTGTAACCACTCGTAATTGCTGCTGCTGGACAGTTCAGCATTTGGTTATGTAATCAACAGAGTATCTAGATTTACACTAGATACACGCTGTTTTGTTAAGTCAATGTTTCATGTGAAGTCAGAGAGTTGAGCTTGTGAATGTTAAATTTGCCATGTCAAAATGAGGGATTGGATTGAAAAATATGGGTTGCTAAAATGAAACACCCTCACCTCTATTGTTTGTCCTTGAGTGAGGCACAACACCCCTAACTACGCCAGCTGAGCTGTTCACTTCACATCAGCAGTATAAAACTATGGCTGTACTAGCAGCAGGTGTGAATGTGGACTTAGATGAATGTAAACAGAGTTGGCAGAAGAGCAAGTACGCCCAGTCAACTTTCTTTGACTTTCAGCAGAATTATGTTATCGTCTCTTATATAATGTTGGCCGTAATATTCATTTCAGTTGTTTCAAGCAATGCAAACATGAGCTGAAGTTTAATGCTTGTTGGTTGTGCATGACAAAACACGATTTAACAGCTGGCTCATTCAATTTTCGTCAAACTTTTTTGGTTTAGTTGTCTCCTCTTTTACTAAATTTTCATGCTTGCTTTCAGGCTATATTTTGTCATCACTCAGAATTTCTTTTGTTATCCTGGTTGATTGCAGGAGGAGAATATGCTTGATAGAGGTGGGTTAATGTTTGTTTTCGTTTATTGTTTATCTCATCTCATACAAAGTTAATAATAGTCCAGGTTGTAGGGGGACAGCTGTTTGAAAAAGTTCAAAGTTCAGAACCCAAACCCTTTTTGCATGCTTCCATGGGTTTTTCAGTCTGCACTTTGTTTCACATCAGAAACAAACAACATATGGGCAAACTGTAGAGCACAAATGTTATTCAATTAAATTAAGTCATGCTTGAGTCATAACTGATTGTTTTTAAAGTTGTGTTATGCTTGTTGTGTTGCACTGTTTGAATAGCCTTGATGTGACAGTTGGCATTAACCATCTGTTAGGCACTCTACAGACTTATTTTAAAATGCTCATCAGGTGCAAAGCAGCTCAGGTCTACCTATGAATTCACCATAAATTCACAGTTTTGAATCAGTCCTCACTGTTTATTTCTAAATTTTTTTCCACTTGGGAACATTCAAGAGAAGGTCATGCTTTTTGACACTGAGTGCCAAGTATACAATATAACAAGAGAGAGAGAAAAATCAAGAAACAAATCTGACTAAACTAACATTTGCATCTAGAGGAATCTCATCAATCAATGCCGCCTTCCTGAGCATACTCCTAAAGGCCAGGTTGAGAGTAAATAATTAAATAACAGCTCCTGACCTTTTTTCAATGCATGTGATTTATCCTCTGACTTGACACAGACAGCCATTTGAATTCAATGACTGTGCTCATCCCAACATTTACTGTGACATTTATATTTATAAATGATTATATCAGACAGCTGACAACATTTTTCACTCTTGACTGTGACAGTGGCTTCAAGATAATGCTACTGGAATGAGGGGGAAATCACATGTGACTTGTGACCTTGTTGTTGTGGTTGTCTCATCATTCAGATTTGACTTTTTGCTGAATTTGTAACAGAGTTCAGACAGACACAAAAGTCATACGGATGTAGCAGACTAAAAGAGGCACAAACACTAGCACATATGCACACAAACACACACAGTGTTAGGTCATATAAGGGGACATTGCTTTGATTTATATGTATTTCCTTGAGGCTCATGCTAGTCTTAACCGTAGCTGAAACCTACCTTAACCTAATGTCAATGAAAACTTCAATCCATCCATCCATTTTCTGAACTGCTTATCCTGTTCAGGGTTGTGAGGTTGCTGGAGCCTATTCCAGAATGCAATGGGTGGTACACCTTAGAGTGGCTGCTAGTCTATCACATGACTAACAGATATAGATAAACCCATTCACACTCATATTCACACCTACAGTCAATTTAGAGTTTCCAGTTCACCTAACCTGCATGTCTTAGAACTGAAAAAAACGAAGCACCCGGACAAAACCGATGCATACACTGGGATAACATGCAATGCAAACCTTCTTGGTGTTAGGTGACAAGGCTACCAATGAGCCACTGTTCCATCGCCAGAAGACAGAAAACATTTAATTTGTGCTGAATATAATTAAATCATAACTGGGGGAACTCTCAGTTTTGTCCCAGGTTAGGCAAGTTATGATCAACTGCCTTAACATACCACACGTTTTCCCCACATGTGGCATAGTTCAGAATCAAACACATGCACATGCAAATACACATATTACATATACTCATTTATACAACAAAGCAGGCTTGGTAGGGAATAGACTACCCAGCTATTATATAAGCAGCCTATGTTCCAGATGCCTTCATCTCTCTCCCTGCCAGGCCAAACTGCAGGACAGGAAATTCCTGGAAGATGCCGTTCTACATTTAAACATCACATGGATGATACTTCAAGGCACGCATCAGTGCTTTATGTCTGTTTGAGTGTGTTGGTATGCATGTTTGATTCTAACTATAGTGTGTATATGTAGATGTCCCTAATAGAACAGAAAGATGAAAGAGGACTCTATCGCTTATGTGGGTATAGTGAGGAGGAGCACTGCAAATTCAAAATTCTGCAAATGTTACTTATGAAACAGTGGACCATGTCTGTATTTTTGTAAAGACATCTGAGTATCCTTGTGCCAGGAAAAGACTGAGATCACTGATGCAAGGGGTTGAAATTAGTTTCCTTCACAGGGTGAGAAACTCGGACAGCTGTAAGGAGCTTGGAGTAGAACTGCTGCTCCATTGGATTGAAAGGAGTAAGCTGAGGTGGTTCAGGTTTCTGATCAGGATGCCTCCTGGATGGGTGCCTGTGGTGGTAGTCTAGGAACATACAACTGAGATTAAACCCTGGGGGTAGACCCACAACATGCTGGAGGGATTGTTTATCTAACCTGGCCTAGGAATGCCTCAGGAACTTCCAGGAGGTCCTAGAGGAAGTGTCTGGGGAGGGCATCTTGGCTCACCCTGTTGCCACCACGGCCCGTACCCAGACAAACAATGGAAAAAGGATAGATGGTTAAATGTGAACAGGGTTTTGTCACTGGTGATACGTTATCCCCGTGTCCTGTTATCACCAAATATAATATTTCAACCTCTCAAAAATGTAATAATTATGAGTGACTGGCATCTGTATGTAAAAATGTATGTCCAAACCCATTAATATATTTACATTTCTAAATATATCTCACAATATATATGCACCTTTGCAGTATGTTTGTGTCTTTGTCTTGTATGTGTTCTCCCTATGGGAGTGACTCAGCTGTGTGCTTGGGTGAGTCACTGGGACCAGGGGGGAGTGGACAGCCAGTGGAGGAGATATCAGAGGCACGCAACCATGGGCCTTCAGCCCTGTGGGGAGAGAGAGATCCAGTTTTCTCGGCTAGACAGGTCTGACGCTGGAGCGACATCGCCTCAGGGAGCCCAGGCAGGGGTGGTCACATGGAGAGAGGTAGTGTCAAGGGCAGTGTGGTCGGGAAGTGTGCTCCACCAGCCGTCTAAGGCATGCACACACATTTAGGAATATAGACGTGGAAGTGTATACACACTAACACCATTCAGGTAGAAATATGCAGATAAACACACTGCACATCGATAAAATAATCTTACAAAAGGGTTAGCTTGCTTTCATAATTTAGATTTTTATCCACTTGAATGTGTCAGGACATAATCCCCATTAAGCTTTTTTGATTTGGCTCCCCATGTAGACAAGTGATTTATCTGTCTTAGCCCCCGCTCTGTGAGAGTTTTGAGACTATCTGGTCATTGCTCTTCTATGAAGTCTAACTGCACTGATTGCCTCTTAGTTGAAACCAAGACTAGCCTACAGCTAAGGCAGTGCTCATTGGTTCATATTTTGGGAGGGTAAACAATGTTAACAGCTGTTTCTAGAAACATTGTTTTCCCCCACTATTTGACAAATGCATGATGAAGTGAATCTGTAAACACACCAAAACTTAAAACACTGTGGCAGTGCTTTCTGACAGTCCTTTGTGTGACCATCCCCTGAACCAAGCCAAGACCTGACAGATCAGCTCATCTACTCAGTTGATAGATTAGAAAAGCTAGCTGCCGAAGGTACTGTAAGACAAGCAGTAGACTGTTTGTGTGTGTCTGGTTGATGTGTATGTGGTGGAGTATAAGCATATCTTTCATGAACCTCCTGTCACAGCATGTTTCATCCTCACAAAATGTCAATGTTTATTTTCACGTATGCTCAAAGGCTTATTTAGCATTTGCGTGTTTTTGCAGGTCTCTGTATGATTTTGTCACTGAATTTGCAGATGGTATGAGTATGTGCACTATTAATCTGACTCAGCCTAAATTAGGGCCCATACATTTTCCTCTTGATGGCAGTGGATGGCTTAGGATGGCAGCTTCCGGAAAAGAAAAATTAACCTGTTGTCAAGATGGCTGAAAACTCATCTGATGAAATGTGAACCTTAAGGGCTAGACAAGAACGCCAACATTGGATGATTCTGTAAAATGTTTTTTTTTTTTTTTTTCATGTACAATTGCAATGTTTTTTTAATTCTCGCTAAGACAATATCTGTCCAAGGAAAAATTGGTTATGGCATTGGTTGTCAGTGATTATGGTAAATAAACTATGGTTATGGCATGGATACAGTTAGGCAACTAAAACACTTCATTAAGGTTATGCAAAGATAGAGGTTTCAACGTTGGCATTGTATGAAGATTGTGAGGTACGGATATAGATTTAATTTCTAGGGATAGTGAGCTGAAAAGGAAAGCATGAGAAAAGTGTAACATTGGTCACGCCTACTCCCTGTACAGAACACTTACTTGCTATACAATAGTTTACAGTTATATGTATTGCAACTCTTTGGTGATTTATATAAAATTTTGATTTTTTTAAGAATTTGCAACATTAATAGACAAGCCATCCAAGCATCACATTTTCTGTATACTGGCTGAAAAGTTACACATCTTAGTGGACTAAAATGGATAGGGTTACTGCACTATATTCCTAATTGTATCTGTAAACAACACTCTCATCGCCGACCTGTGTTTTATTTTTTTATATTTGTGTGTGTGTGTGTGTGTGTGTGTGTGTGTGTGTGTGTGGAAGGACATATAAACAGCTCTCAAATGTCTCACTGTCACAGCACGTTTGACTCTCTCCAACAATTTATATCCTAGTACAAGGTGATGTGTTTCTGTTGCGGAGGGGAAATGTGTATAACATTGTGTCACTCCTGTCTGCACGCTCCATCAGTTCTGTCAAAGCTCATTGCCACAGTTCATCTCGAAAGCAAACTGTGAAACAGGCCTGGTAATGGTATTGGCTTGACTTATCAGGCTTTGATTATGTCTGATAGTCACTCGATGCTGAGCAAGCAATGATGTGAGGGGCCTGGGTCTGATGTTTCACTCTTATGTCATTACTCATAAATACCAATGAGACATAAAACATGATGCTGCAGCTGCAGGAAAATGAAATGTGAGGGATACCTGCAAGACCAGAGAGTCTAGATGAAATAAAACACCAGAGCAGGTGGCTGCCCCACAGGGACACGGAAAGCTAATGTGTCTGTGCTACAAGTAAAGCGTGGATAATTTGAAATCACAGGGAAAACTCTTAAAACTTTTATCATAGCTATAAAACACAATTTATTTTATGGGAATGCAAAGTAGTTTCTAAATAAGGAATGTCTCTAAACTTTTCTAGGCTGTTTTAATCAACATCAACCAGACTGTACTCTTATCTGCAGAGTAACCCACAGCAACAGAGTGTTCTAATTTCAAAGATTTAGTCACAGTGAAGAAGTCAGTCACTGTGAGAGATTAGAGATTTAAACATCTCTACACCTGCAGCTTTCTCTCCCTGCAGGGCCAGCATTTCAAAATGAAACAGAGTAGATGCGCAGGGTCCATGAGGCTCTGAGGGATAGTAGGAAAGTGGGATTATTCACTACAAAAGAAGAATTACGAAGAAGAATTAAGTTGAATTACTTTTAGCTTCCCAGTATATGGCTACTAATCTTTTGAACATGACGGCAGAGTAAAGGCATACGGTAAATTACTTCTGTCAGGACTGTTGTAGGTCATAAAGCCACTTTATAACTTCTTTGATGTCTAATGTATATGTCTTTTCTAATAACTCTTGCCTCTCACCATTGTCAGTTGTTCTGATTAGTTCTGATGTGTCTGTTTTAACAAAAAGTCGTGTACTGTCAATGACCTCAACAGGTGATGCCCGTCATCCCAGATCCCTCTTGTGCCAAATGAAATGCTTACTCAAATGCTAACTAATACTGACTAAACTAATACTTTCAAGATGAAAATAGCAATTAGAAATTTTCGTATTGCAAGGACCACCATTTTACTTGGGCAATTAACAATGTCGTAACCCCATGCAAAACATGTCATTATCACTTCCACTGGTTATGCTGACAATTGTCTGAAAATGTAGACAGCTGTAGCTCATAAACGTTCCAAACAACAAAATGAAACTCTGTGCTGGTGACTGTACTATTTAGACTCAGTCAAAGATGGTTTTTGTTGAAACACCACTTTTTAAAAAAAAAAAGAATCATTTTGATTGTTTAAAAACATAGATAGTAGACCATTCAAAAAGACCAACAGAGTGTTGAGTCTTTCTTTAGAATATGATCTAGCTGATCACATTATATCATTTTCAGACAGTTAGCAAGCAGCTAGGATGGTAGTTTGTGAATGTAACATTAAATGACTGACAGTTGGAGGATAGTGAATAGGAGTCTGAATCTTCGACTGTTAAACTTTTAAGCACATCATATTGTTTTAAGCCCAACACTGAATAGGGATTTGGTTCTGTGAAGTCACTCATCCTGTCAGTCTGCTGAGCTAGGGCTCAGTATGAACAGTAGATGCTATCAATAAACACAACACCACTTTTTAATAACATGATTATATTTGAAAATCATTAAGTAATTTCAGACCTTTAATGTAATATCTTAGTAAATGTGAACTAAATTGATAAGTTTACTTAGACAGTCAGATATTTTCCTCCAATCTCTCAGCCTTAGTCACTTGACATAAAAATGAAATCTGCCTTCTATTTTGTTATAAGAACATGAATTGACTGTATGTTAGAAATCTAAGCCAACCTGCATCTGCCACTGAGCTGCTGCTATCGCTGTGATATAAATAAACATGTATGAATAACATGAAATCCCATTTGAAGTTAGTCAAAGCCAGCCAACCATTCATCTATATATAATAATCTGAAATATAATGTGCATGTTTCCCTGCCTCCCGCTTCCCATTGTTTTCCTGTGTTGAGAACAACACCTGAGGCTTCCTTGACAAATCTGAGACCTTAAATGACCTTATTTTATACTGTATGTGAAATACTCAGCCCAAGCAACAACTTAACAACTTCACCTCCACCTCATACTTCAGATATGACGAATCTTTAATGATCCCTGAGGGGAAACTACCAACAGGATACAGCAAAGAAAAGTAGAATACAAAATAGAATGGAGAGAGAGATTATACTGAGGGAGATAGATGGATGCTGTAGGGAAGGCTTTTTAATCTCACTTCCTAAAAAGTTTACATTTAGCACTAGTAATGTGTATACAAAACTGCGCCATACTGTGTGCTAAAGAAAAGATGTAATGCAATGTAGTTTCAATGTACACTGATCACATTCCAACTTGGATAAGGCTGTTTGGGAAGAGGTGTCCAGTACAGTCTTATGACTGCTGACAAGTGTGATGCTGAAAGTTGTGCCTTGGAGGGAAGAAGAAGACCAATGAAGGTGATAACTTTTGAGGGTGTGGGAGTTGGGTAGATTTCTGTTCAGGAAGCAGTACAGTCCTTGTTCTCACCTCTATTGCTGCCTGCAGGGTGCCAAGCTCAGCCCCAACAACAGATCCAGAATTTTCCATTACTTCCAGACTCCTCTTGCCTCCTGTTGGTGGTAGAGACAGCCTTAGTAAAATTCACCATGAACTAATAATAATATAAATAACTAAAAACAGTAAGGTATTAATAAAATATGGCAGTACAGTAAATATGGTTTGCACTCTGGACTTGAAAAATGCCACTGTGCCACTTGGTGCAGTATAGCAAGATTTTGCATAATAACTATGTATTGATGCTGTAATTATAACATCATCACATGCATTTTCCTGATTTGTCCTGTTGTGTTTATCCCATCCTCTTTCAGTGCATCTATTTAAGAAGCCTAAAAATGCTTGCTGTAAGCAGATGTAAATTCTGCTGAATTTGCTAAGAGAGAACTGGTTGCAGTTGGCTAACTGCTAGTGGTGTATCGGCCAAGATTTATCCTCTTGGCTATAGGTGACCATCTGTACATGACCTTGTTTTTCAGCTGTTGGGTGTTTTTCACTAGCGTGTCAATGTTCTGCTTCAAAATTAAACACTTAGGCTAAATTGACGTTTTTGGATCAGAGAGAACATAAGACTTGTCTTTCTACATGTCAACTTTTTTTACTGAGAATGCTTGTGTAATATTTTAATAGTAGAAGACGCATCAGTAATATTTCATGTTCTCAGATGAAATCTACACCAACAAATTGAATCTATGATTTAATGTCACATCAGCTATGGTACACACATTAACATCTGATATTTCAGTTTATCCCCGGACTTCACAACATCACTTTATATGACATGTTTTTGAGTATTTTCAGTATTTTTTTTCTTTTATCTAAATTAACATAAATATGTAAATCAAACCCAAACTTCAAAAAGCATTTCCAAAGCTTCAGGACGGTCAGCTTAAAAGTAACTTTACTGAAGGACTATGGGAAGCCTAGAGTGTGCAGCTCCAAGCATCAAGGGTCATTGAACTTAAGTTGCCCATAAAGCCTGTGCTTTCTGGTGCTTTCACTTCCTGGTAAATGTACCTTAGCTTCAAAAATACATTGTGCAAGGTTGTCATACTGTGTTGGATCTTAGCTCTTACATTGAAAATAAGAAGATATAAGACTTTTTATGTCGGTCAGATTTGTGCTCCGCAAATGGTGAAGTCAAGTGCCTATGGTGATTTTTACTCTCAACTGCACAACATTTGTCATGCACTTTTGGCAGCACATCAGCTGCTGTACACTTCAGATAATTTCAGTGGCATTTAAAGGTACAGGTGCTTCCAATATGGCTTGTTTTTGTTTAATCCGAGTCATCAGAGGCTCAATTAGCAGCAAAAATATAACCTGAAAACACAACAGGGATTCTTTCTGAACTTAGAACACCTAGATGGCATTTCAGACTATGTTTTGGGGCATTATTGCTTGACTGACAGCTTTCTCAGCCTATCACAGTCAGCCCTAGTGGCTGCCACTTGCTCGCAGCTCCACACAAGTTGCTGCTCCATCACTTTTTCACACGACACTTTTGGATTTCAGTAGTGCAGTAACTGGTAAAATCACTGTGAGCAATAAACTCAAATCAAAGCTTCAACATGTCTCTTCAGAAACCTTTGGGTTTTTCTGCCATGTTTTTCCATGTCTATGATTATGTAACCCTCTCTTCTGTCAATTACTTTATGCATATATTAAACTATTCTGCATTAGTGATTTATGTTTAGTGCACGTGGTCAGCAAAAAGTGAGGTTGGTTACAGTGGTAGGGCAGGACAGAACTCTCTTTAGCCCGAAGAAAAGATTGCTGAGAAATAACAATGAATAATGAAGAGAAATAACAATTTTTACAAATACAATGCATCTTTTCTATTGTTCGAATGGGCAGAAATGGATTGAGGCTTTAACTTAAACTAAACCGTTCATTTATAAACCAAAATAATTTACAGGAGATATGGTTCAGGTTTCATTACTGCAGAAGAATATAAGAAACATAGATATCTTTTGGATTTGGATCACTGTAAAAAATCTCAGCTGAATATGTGCTGTTATGAAGGAGACTGCAGGCAGTTGCAGCTATAAGGAGTAAAGCTGTGTGGGAATTTAAAATGCATGAATGTCAGAGGTCTCTACAGACATTAAAGTCTCTGCTAATTACCGAAGTGAAAAATCAAATCTCTTCTTATTTGTCTTTTACTTATCCTGAGTCTCCCAGTTTGTCCTCTTTGACCTTTTGAAGTTGGAAATATTGAACGCCATTGTGAGATGCTGGATTTTAGAGTGGTTGGCTAAGTTCCATTTATTCAATGAGAAACTTTTACACATGGGACTTCAGCAGTGAACAAATAAAATGTATGTTGTATTTCTTTCATTAATGTGAGAAATGACAAAAAGTGATGCGGGTGTGTGCAAGTGCATACTCAGTCCCGGCGCATATAGGATCATCTGCCTGTGATGATTGTGAATTGGCGTATCTTGACAGTAAGACCAGGTAATTAATCCCTGTTTACACAGTGTCTTGGCTAAAGGAGGAAGTTATGCAATCATCCCTTTGTTACCCTGCTCACACTGTTACTGAGCCCAAACAGATTGCATTTAAGCTGTTAATGAGGGAAGCAGAAAACTAGACAGAAACATGCACACGCAGTTAAATACATGTCACAAACATAGGCGGCAACATCAGAAAAATTCCACATGCAGCTGGAAAATACCTGGAATCACATACATGGATGTTGGTGGTCACTCCCACCAGCCCTCAGCACTAACACAGGGGGTATAGTCTAAATTAGTGTGAAAGGTCAAAATATTTTATGGCTGACATTTTACAACATGCATCACTGATTGAACAGTTCAAAAGTCGTTAAATGTCATCGCTAATGAAGTCTGTGGTATATTGATGTAATAGGGTGGTATCTTCAGTATCATGGCTTTTTAAACATTGTTGAAAGAGGTCACTATCACAGGCATTGCAGAAATCTAATTTCTTAGTGGCTGCTGTTTTACCTTATGTGCATGAAGGTATGAAGGAATCAATGGTGCTGACTGATTCGAGAGAGTTCACTTTAAAGTAGGACTATTAAAAGGGCTCTACATGTTTAAATGCAAAGTCATACAGCTAGACCAATTCTCTTAATTTACAGTTGGTCTGTTGGCCTACATTTGTCCCTTTACTTGAACTCCCCTTTTAATTTTCCACGACTCTTGAGTCAGTGTTCCATTGATCCATGTTTTGTCATATGACTGAAATGCCTCTATGCTCTCCTTACAGTCTAATGTATAGCCACTGCAGGTTAATAACATGTGACCCTTACTTGTCATGTATGTGCTGTGACACCCTTCCCCCTGTCTAGGAGGCTGTCCTGGCCAACCTCAATGGCCATGTTAATGGTTGTGAAATAACATGTTACCCAGTGCAACTGAGTAGCTAATTGATGTTTTTTACATAGTTTTCTTGG
Organism: Siniperca chuatsi; assembly: GCF_020085105.1. Classification (NCBI taxonomy): domain Eukaryota; kingdom Metazoa; phylum Chordata; class Actinopteri; order Centrarchiformes; family Sinipercidae; genus Siniperca; species Siniperca chuatsi. Next base: position 18,869,034 of record NC_058055.1, read on the forward strand.
TCAGCAATGGAGATATATGTCACAGAAGAATAGGCTATATCAGGCTTTGGATACACAGACAATACTTATACACAATACAATACTTATCATTGTTATATATAATGAAAAAATATAGAATATTGCCAGACTACAGTATATTGAAATCATTTTAGATAAAATAACAGGTGAAAAAGGAGTCAGGAGTATAGTAATTCATATTCTGGATATCTCAGTCCGCGCAGTAAGGAAAGCATGAGGGTGAAGTCCTAAAAAGTAAGCCATGTGCAGACTACATTATTCATGCAGGACTCCCTGCACTCCCAGCTCTGCACTCGCTGAAGAGCTTGTACCTCAACTGATGAAAGGGCTAGCTATGATGGCACGGTGCTGTGGTACATTGCAGACGGTTGTGTAATAATCAGAGGGATTCACTGGCTGTCCTTTGCAGCTGCCACCCTGCCCAGTGGAGGGAGAGGTGCCAGCACAGGGGTCCATCAGCCAACTGCTGCTCTGTTTCAAGTGCACTTTCCTGGAAGGAAGCGAGTCACTGGAGAAGAGTAGAACAGGCTGTGCTTTTCCTATATAAAAACTGGCCTATTAAATAAAAATATGCTTCTGGTAGAGTTATGTCAAGCCTAAACCAATGTAAGGACATTGGTTTAGGCTTGACATAACTCTGGTTCCTGTTTACCTAAAGGCATGTTAGTACTAAAACGACCTTAGTTTATTTGTATATCAGATAACTCAGTGACACATGTTTTGCAATTATGCTTCAATATTGACAAGTGAGTGAGTGAGTCTCATTATTAGACTGTAGGTGCAATACACATTTTAATTCCAACAAATATAACATCCACCATCTGCTTCTTCAAAACCTGTGGTGGCTGTAGGGATGCTGGTTACCTCAGTCTCAGAAAAGAAGCAGTTTCAATTTTGACAGCTCATCAAGATGAGTGACAAATGTTGAAGTGTAAATTTGGCCAAATGACGCAGACGAGGGCGGGACTATTAAATGTGTTTTACTTCCACAAAGGGGAAATAAGTATGACTTCCATCAATCCATTCTGGACAATTTGCAGACATGGCTATTAAAATGCCTCAACATGTCCGTTGTCATTTGTAACATGTAATTGAAGTGACGCCTTGACAGTTGATCAAATGACAATGAAATTGGATAAGTATGTTCATCGTAGTCTACTTCTATCACAGCTTGTTCAACCACTCTTTGCCTGAGATTAAGTTCAAATATGAATATTTAAGTGGCCATGTTGTTGGTGTGGGTGTAAACACTCCATTCGACAATTTTTGCGAACGTTAGTATCCATGCCAGGACTTCTACTTGGTGCATATCTTGTTTTACCTGACTGGATCAAATTAACTAATTTATCTGTACCAATATGTACTGTTCTGGCTGAAGTGGAGGGTCTGTTTACAGCAGAATTCATGCACATACAGTGTTTAGTCTAACATAAATCTCCCTGACTTGAATTAATAGTAATGTCAAGTAATATAGATTGATTGAAAACGATAGATTTTCTTAGTAAATCAGCATTAGCGATTACTGTACGTTACCATTTATTACTACATTGTGCTTATATAATGATGTAGCTCTACATTTATATCTTTTATAATCTTAATATTTGGAATTCTACAGGAGTGACATCATCTATCAGCATCAACCTCTCCTTTTCATCATACTCACACACTGCAGTGCTAGACTCTTGGGCTTGAACTCCAGAATTGTTGGTGACTGTTGTGTAGGGTTCATAAAATAATGGAAACCAAGTCACAGTTACATGATAGCAAATGGTTAGATTGTTCCTTTAAAGACTGTCCTCTACAATTTTTCATTAGCTGAAATTTATAGTCATATAGTGCTTCACAACCGGAAGGTTTTTCCTGACAAACTCTGATGTTTTTAGTGTAATTGTGTAGGATATGACTGCTGCTAAGCAATCTGAGCTCCTGACAAGTTGTCAGAAAAGTGGTGGAAAGAAACTAAATACAATTAACTTAATAAAATTACAAGTACAAGCACTATATTTAAATACAATTTTGAGGTACTTGAGTATTTCCATTCCATGGAAATATTGTACTTATTACTCCACTACATTTATCTGACAGCTCTAGTTACTAGTTACTGTATGGATTCAGGTTGTACATAATCAAACATAGATATGCTTGTGGCTTGTGACCCCTTATAAAAAAGCAGTATCTTGGGGCCTCTTGTCACATTTCAGAGTTTACATACCTAACTGTATGTAAACTAGTTAAAACTAGCTCCACCTTGTTTGTGCATAATGGCACACGTCTGTAAAAATATAGATTGCCACTGAAATATTACTACTACAACTATTAACAATACTACAAACGATACATAATAATAATGAACCTATGCACACTGATAAATGCAACCATTTTATTGTAAAATTCCACAGCTATGTGCACTTCCCTTATGAAGAGGATTTTTTCCAGAACATGTATAGTATGTTATGCAGACCCTAACAGAATTGATCAACGCCCCTTTTATACAATACTCAAAGAAACATAGATGGCAAACAACTAACATACTGTTTGTATGAGGATCATATGAAATTTATTTTGTTCTTTCATACCTTTTACTGAACTCTGTAATTCCAGTGCGTATTATTTTGTTTTCTGCAGTTTGACAAAATACATAACAATAGAAAATATCTACATGTGCTGTTCATATATATGTCTCATTTGTGGGTCCCAAAATAAATAAAATCACTTTGGCAAAAATAAGTACAGTGTAATAAAAGCCCATGTCAATGCAGGCAAAGGACTGAGACCAGATGAAACAATGCTTGAATTAGTCCAAATTCTTTAAAACATCCCTGTTTGACTGAAAACATATTCAACATGCACACTACTGAATATAAACACGCTTCAGTATCTCCCATACACCTTTATATCTCTGCATTTACAGTAGAGTGCACAAAAATATAATAAACAAATAATAATCAAGCTTTTATTATCATGGGAAAAAAAGTGTATTCTGCACCACTGTTCAAACACAAGACATGCTCGGTTATCAGTACGATGGGTTTGTAAATAAAGTCAGATACAGTCTGAATCAGAAATGTCTTCCAGTTCACCCTGATACAAGAATTTGTTTTTATTGGTCTGGTTTACATTTGAACATTTGTCCTCATGCTTTTGGTTCTGTACCATATCAAACAAACAAACTAAAAAAAAACAAACAGAAAAAAAGAATAAAAATGTCTGAGGGAACATCGGTGTGGCCAACATTCGTTGTATAGCATTTCCTTCCAAGAAAACACTCACCTTTAGCATATGTTTTGTATTCCACAAAGCAGTAGTGGATTCACAAATGATATTATCGTTTGATATTCTCTATTGCATGTGTGTCAGTTTGGCACTTTATAAGATGTAATCACTCTTTCACACTTAAACTACTGAACACTGACGATGACCAGTCTACATTGCTATTGACACACTTACGTTCCTAAAAATGTGAGTATGTGCACACTGAAGACAGGTTTAGACTACTAAGTGGCAGCTTCGGAACACAGCAGAACCACCATTAAATACAAAAGGGAAAGAACTTCAGGAAATATGAGATAATCTGTTAAATGCATATGTTAGTGTCATCATTGATGCTTTATTAATGATGGCAAATATCAAGACCAATGAAAACTTGTGGCGGTGGAAAAAGTGGAAATAATTAATAGTCACTTAGACAAACAAATGTTTTTCTTCTGGTGGCTGGGGAACATGTTTTTTTGTTTTTTTTCCCTGAAAATATTTAAAAGTTTACTACTCAGAAGCTGCACAACAGGTAATGTTGCAACTCACTAATTCAACAGATATAACAGTTTGACAGGCCTTTGTGAGAGTAGTGTACATCGATCACAACATAGAAAACACAAGATAAATAAGCTCAAGCTCCATTGACACATCAAACAAAAAATGTATCTTTGATATAAATGACAGCATTCTGTGTTTCTTTTCAGGGGCTATATGAACATAAAATACAATTTCTTTCAATAAAATAAATAAATAAATAAATACCATCAATGAATAAATAAATAAATACCCCATTACCCCCAAGTATTCTACATGGTCAGTCCAGCATAATACAATAAGTCTAGTATACTGTATGATGATATACTGTAACAATGCTGAAATTACAAAATATATACCCTTTTACAAAATCCCAAGGGCTCAACAAGTGTTTTCTTCAGTTTATAATATATATACATAGACAATGTGATTTACACCTATTCCTTGTGAGTTTACAAATCATACTGAAGCACTATCTCCATTTGTTGCATCTGGTGTCTATCAAAATTGATCTGTAAGGGGCTGTAATTTAAGTGCGTTACATGTTATCATACACAACATTTACAATTCAGATGCTTTCGCTGTGTTCTCTGCTCTCTTCACACATTACGGCATTCAAAGCAAATTTATATTAAAAAAAAGAAAATATCAAATAAAAAATATAAAGAAAATTTTCTGCCCAGCCAGTGAATCAACGTCCTCATTATGTGATAATTTACATTCTCAATGTATTCAATCTTATCAGAGACAGGAAGTGAGATGCTTGATAATAAGGCTTACACATCTGTTCTCAACATAAGCAGATGCTTTTTTACTTGAATGAAGCTTTTTATTTATTATCAATTCATATTTTTTTCAGTTTTTCTTTTTTTTGTTTGTTTTGTTGCTCATCTTAGAAGGATGACATAAAATGAACCCTGTTCTACTGCAGGGATTTCAAAATACCCTTCAGCTGTCTGTATGGACATTTGCAGTAAAGTGTAGATTAGTTTAAATTCCTCTATTTGAAGTTATTACTCTGCTAATGTAAAGGGCAAATAAAAGATTAGTTTTTATAAGAAAACCTAACATGTTTTAGCACAGTTTCTCTTGTAAAAGCTTGCATAACCAAAATACAACAGCAGTGTGTCATTATGTAAATGCTCGCTTTTAACAGCAAATGGAGAAGAGGATGAGAGGTCAGTGTTGTCTATACTGTAAGCTAATGGCTGCGAGGAAAATGATTAAACCCGTCGTCTGGCCTGAAATTCTGGGCTGATCCTCCCACCTGTATGCAAAGATGATTCCTCAACTTAAAAAGATAAACTGGGCACATTTTTATCATTTAATTTTCCAATTTTTCTAGAAAAAAGTATAATTAAATCCTGAATGATAATCAACAGTGCTCATATTTTAGTTTCCATAGCCAACAATAGACCATAAAACATGTTGATTTTTGGCCTGAAAGGTGCATGCAATAAATGTAAACCACTATGTAATAGTAAAATATATACAGTGTCTGTACAGTTGAGCATTGTCCATAAACAGTATCATCTCTCTCTGACCACACATGAAAAATACAATGTCTAATCGTGCCAACACTTAAGCTAAATAAATTGAAAATAAATGAACTGAAAATAAATTAGCATCATCAAAATGATTTTTAATGTCGCAGTCTAACACATCTCTTTTAGAGTTCTTCAGATTTTGTGTTTTAGTATGTTAAGGGGAAAAAAATAGTGAAAATAAATTTAGGTTTTTCTGATAGGTGTTTGCTGTGATCTGAATTTCTATTTATTTAAACCGTTTACTATGGAAGGAATATATTTGTCTAAAAATAAAGCAATTGGTAAAAATCCCATTGAGAAGAAATTCACAGGAAATTACAGATAAAAAGTCCAAAATCAAATCATGAAAACAAAAACTAAACTAAGATTCTTGTTAATTGCTCACACAGTCAGTGCTTTCACAACACACTAAATCTCCTCATACCAGTTAAATGTAATGCTACAACATTTGCAATGTCTGTCAAAGTAATAAAATGAAATGACAAAAATTCAAAGAGATTCAAACTAAGGTATTAAAGGAATTGCTTTGAATCAAATCGTTGGGTGTTTCAGTGGGTCCCTCCTTCAAAATGTCCCTTGCTGGCACAGAGCATATGTAGAATGTAATGAACTATATGATAAGGCTGGATGCACACCCAGGCCTAAAGATAGAGATAAGAGACCCAGTAGACCAGGTTGAAGAGACCAAATGCAGTGGGGAAGAAGATGCGTGCATACGAGTCTATCTTGGCGATGCGGATATGCAACCTGCCGTGCCGCCAGGCTCCGGAGCGGCAGTCTTCGAAGCAGCAGAAGAAGCTGGTGCAGTCCTTCCCATCCAGACACTCATAACCATACTCCTCGTCTCGCTCCTGCATGTGTGTGGCGTTGTTCATCTGAATGGCTGTGGCTGAGCGTGGACGGATGTCTACCGTGGGTGTCTGCTTTTAACAGGACAAAATGACACAGTTAGCCATCAGAGTGTCAGAGTGCCCTAATGAAGACCTCACTAACATAACAGGGGACCTAATTTGAGCTGCCATTTTCTCCCACTTTATTTTCTGTCATTAGTCAGCAGAATGTAGTTTGCACCTTCAAACAATGGACCCTTTTAATGTCAAGAAAATACATACAGACCCATAACTACCACCCGTGGTTGTAATTAGTGACGTTCATAGTGACAAAGGGTCAGTCCCCATGGAGTCCATGATGCAAATTATGCCTCTGGGCTGGGGTATAGTTGGCGACTGAGGCAATCATAATATTTTTAGTACAGTAGTCCATATTGCTTTATTTAACAGCTATATTAAGCTAGTGCTGGGCAATGTCCCTCCATTTTTATTGTGATTATGCTACTGCGGCTGCACAACATTTAAGAATGCTATAAAAACATTGTAGCAAACAGATGTGCATCATATGTTCTAAGCAGTTTTTTAAATGTTCTTAATGCCCAGTGACTCAACAAAATGTTATAATTTGGACCTATATGGTGGTTGTAAGCAATTTTTCTGAAATACATTTGTAGGATATGCTTTAACTGGCTTATGATGCATCATAAAGCTGAGCTTAGGGAGGAGCATGTGTTGGCAGATGTGCAGCACACAGCTCAATATTTCTCCAACCCACTCTTTCTGTCACTAAATGGGTTAAAATAAACCTCCTTTTCAAACTGTGCTCACCACTGGAGGGCACATGCCTTTTATCTGTGAAGATTCCTAAAATAGGACAGTGACATTAGTGAATCTGTGGCCCTGTCACTCTAAAGGCAGACAATTAGTATTCAAACAGACCGTTTTCATCAGCTTTTATCTTGAAATACCATGCCACCTTTGCACAAATTGGAATTCTGGCTGTTTGGCAGATTAAATGCTTTCCCCCCCTTTGGCAGAAATGGAAGGTCCCTTGACCTTGCTGATAAACTAGGGTGTCAAGCTCATCATTTAAAAAAGACACAACCAGTCGAGCATACCCCCAAATTCAAGTTCTAAGAATTTCACATCACCACTTTCCCTCAAAAAAAAAAAAAAAAAAGCCAGTAGCTGTCATTTAAGCTGTTCTTTATGTTTCCGTATTCATAACATAGGAACAATAATCTATGTCTAATCTATCTAAATGACTGCACTAGCACTCCAAATATGTTTTACAGCATGTATTTATGCTCTGTGTTGTGAGAATATGAGATACTTGTTAATATTAATCAGTTCTCTTTTAATTGCAACAAACATCACAAAACAAATACTTTTTTTCTTTTGCCACATGAATATTTTTTGCCCCCATGTTTATGTATCTACAATAGGCATGCTTGCTGCAAAAAAAAATAGGTCATTGCAGTTTTAGTTTGAACATAATACTATCTGCTGTAAGCATGCATCCTCAAACAAGCTTAAAATTCTTAAACTTGATTGAACTGTTCATTCCCTAGAACTTCTCATGTTGCCCAGCACTAGTGCATAAACCTGCTGTCCCTTTGAAAACGATACATAACCACAAACAAAACAACATACCGGTTAGTTTCAGCATTTATGTCCTTATTAACGGACAGTTTATTAATGAGGGGATTAGCAGAACAGGTTATGACTCAGTTCTCAAAGGGGATTGGTTGCACTGGAGGAAGCGCAGTTCTCAATGGGGATTGGTTGCACTGGAGGAAGCGCATTGAAAGCTCAAGCAGAAGGAGCATTAATAGCATCCTGCCGCATGGCCTGGTCAAGCTGGACTGTGCTGAGTCGGTGTTAGCAAATAAAAACAAAAAACAACAAAGAAACAACACAGTGGCATTAGCAACTTTAACTGGCTGAAAGTAGACAACCTCTCAGAGAAGACAAAAGGTGGAAACATTCAGAATCATTACTGGAGGATCCCTTGGTTATCTGGCTTAAGGTGAATATTTGATGGTAGTGTTTAAATACTGCAGCTGGATTTTTCAGCAGTACATTTAGACTCATGTCTAGGCTAAAAATCTAACAGATCTGACCTTAAAAATACTGATGTGTACCTCTATGTGGAAAAGCAGATTATCTTGGCTTGACTTGTATGTTAGGTTAAATTTAGATCTTTGCTAGCTCCCACCCACCCTGGATGCTTTTTGGGTGTTTAAAGATTAGCATGTGTTAATGAATGGACCTCCAACTCTAATTAGACTTAACACAGTGCATGGGTTGTCTGTTTCAGTCTGTTAAGGCTCTGCTGACTCTGTAGGAAGCGTCAGGTTGAGAAGCCCAACAAACACACAGATATAGATTTACTGGCAGGAGAAGGGAAAGAAGAGGAAGCTATTGCAGCGGCTGCTATTTCACTGTGGTTACAACAACAACAAAGAGTGAAACAGGACAGAGGGAGCCAGAATGAGTCCACAGTGAGTCTGGACTATTACATTCCTCTGGACACGGGATGTGTGGGATGCTTATTTGAATTTTACAAGCTGCATAAGTTCGTCTGGCTGGCTGCCTCCGCACTGTGCACTGCAGAGCGTCCCTTTTTAATGTTATCTCTGATACCTATTTAGTAACTGATGAGGAGTACAGTAAGAATGCAGGTAGATATAGAGGGAACAGAGAGAGGCGTATCTGCTGTAGAACAGACAGAAAAGCAGTGAGGTGCTGGGGGCTCAAAGAGCCAAAATGCAGCAGACACATGCAGTCAGACACAGGCAATATACCTTTGAGGAAAAGAGCCGGAGGAGCTTTTGTCCAGACAGGAAACAAAGAATATGTGGAATTGAAAGAGAGTAACAAAAAAAAACAAAGAATACATGTAAACAGAGAACAAAAAACATCAATAAAAATAAAAATAAACAAACACAAGATAATGTGTGAAAATCAGAAGCACTGTACTGTCTAACTCAACATGGAAAGAGAAGAAATATACTGTAGAGAAACATACATGTTACGAACAGACACGGGGAGATGCATGGTGGGATATATGTATCTCACATGCTTCTTATGCCAGCATCACCTTAGGAAAAATGTTACAGATGCAAAACTAGACAGATCAAGTAAACACTATCCATAATGCAGAGTTCAAATACTCCCTGTGAGTGTGACATCATTACGTTTTCACATGAAGTTGGAAGCATTTGTCTTACACAGCACTTCTTCAAGCATCTTCAGTACCAGTATGTGAAATTTAACAAATGTTGTGGTAATGTATGTCAGTATTCTTAAAGAAACAACATAAACTGATAGGAGGAAATCTGATAATCAGAAATCCCTCTGTATTTTAAGAATAAGACTTAGATTGCATGGAACCAAAACATCTTACAAATAGTAAAATAAACAAGTTCCTTATTTATATATTCCTCGATTTCCTATTATTTCCATATTTTTAACAGTTCATGAAAATTTAAACAATTTCAGTCAAAGACCTCCTTTTCTTGCATACTTCCTCCTTCCTGCATCTTGGCAAGTCATGCAGAGAACCTAGCAAAGTCCCTCTGAGATGGCAAACTGGCATTACACCTTCCACATCATTAGTCTTTCATTCGTCCGCGAGACAGTTAGACCATGTGAAAAACCTTAGTTACAGAGGCTGAAACTAGAGCGCCCCACTTTCCCCAGTTCAATACTCCTGTTCACCCAAGCACAGTATACTTTGAGGTTTAAGATTTAATATCTTTCAAGTCCAATTCCAAAAAAATGCCATGACTTAAAAGATGGATTTCAGTTACCTACAACCCTTTAAATTTAGTTTAGTTATCAAAAACAAAGCATACATTTTTTTTCCATTAAGTAGACTTCAAGTGGTAAATTTGAACAAATTTTCATACAAAACCTTCATCTCTAGAACCATTGGCCAACTCTAGCTGATTAGGGAGAAGTGCTAGTCGTGCTGTTGAGATTAAACGTACTCGGCTACGAGAGATCATAGCCCTTCAACCGAGCTGCCATGATCTCTTGCGGGATTTAAGGCTCACGTGAGCGAACAAACTCTCTTGTCATGTAACATGGGTCTAAATTACAACTGTAACAGATGTGTGGAGGATTAGGAAAAGGTTCAAGCTGAGTAATTGAGTAATTTGACGTGGTAGTCCCTGGGAAGATGCTCCCTTAGAGATACTAAGCAGTGTATAGCTTTTTTCCAAGGCGTATCCCAGTACTGTAATACAGTGGGGGAGGGACAGAGAATGTGTTGTGAGTACTTGACCTTTCACCTAAATAAAGGATACTTCAAACACTGTAAAGATATTACACAAAGATATAGTACATAAATCAAAATAATGTTGTTTGTAGCTACATTGTTAAATTGAGCAACTTTTCTTGGTCAAAAACTAAAACCTCAAGAAATATAAAAAAATGTTATCCAACAAAAAAAAAGTTCACTTCAGTTAGTTTTAGAAAGACGCTCACCGGGTTTTTCTTCTTCTTGTCCTTTTTGGCACTAGGCTTCCTGTTGCTGACAAAGTAGTGCAGCGTGCCATACTCTATAAGCGCCGCAAAGACAAAGATGAAGCAGACAGACACAAACAGGTCCATGGCGGTCACATAGGAAACTTTTGGAAGGGATTTCCTGGCAATAGTACTCAGCGTGGTCATGGTCAGCACAGTGGTGATGCCTGGTAATGAGATTGGAGAGAGCAGAGAAAATGAGACTAGAAATGTTTAAGTTCAATTATACTGTACTCTTTTGCACTGCTGTATAGATCTCAATGGTGTCATTTCACATTCTGCATTCCTATTTCATCTAAAAAAAATCTATATCTCTCTATAATTTGGTTATTATATATTGTAAAAGTACAATTTTCCCTACATCAAAATGTTATGCTACCTGTCTTATATTGTGTCTTATCTGTTGTTAACAGTAGCTTTCCATACTATATATTATAATATTAATGAAAGGCAACACAATGATAGTTATAATATTAATACAAGTATCTTGAAGTATTTAATGTGTTCTTAAATCTGTCTAAGTTGAACATGATGCACATGCTGCTCATGGCTTTATTCAGACATTTATTCAGGTGCTTAAAGAAGAATTATTAAAATGATTGCATGTGTTACTAAGTCCAAGTTGTGATTCAAACTCTGAGTGGACATTTTAAAGATTTTTCACAGATCGTGCACCAGTTTTTCAATGTGTTAAAACATTTTCCAACCTAGGAACACATGTTCACAAGAGGATTGATGATGGCTGTTTACTGGTTCATGGTTTAACTGCCATTGACCACCACACTAACATACTACATTCCTTTATCCACCATCTGGTAACCCTCTCCCCCTTTACTCACTCTGTCTCTGTCTCTAATGATGATGTAGATGGTGATGGCACATGACGAGGAAATACGTTTATAAGTACACTGATACAACAGAGTACCAACAACAGCGTCACAACTCCCAAACACCAACAAACAAACAACTAACAAGACCACCTCCTTCTTTTAAATAGACCATACATGTAAAGAGACTTGCCTTGGAGATGATTTATGTTTGTGTTTGTGCTGGCTAAATTTGTGGACTGAAAGACATCAGTCTGCGTCAAGATTAACATTGCAGTATTGTGAGTGAATTGATACATTTTTGGATGGCACTGAAGGATTAAGAATTATGTCATCTGCATTAATCCGCTTCCTAACCACCTGGCTTCCTGTACCTCCCGCATCATCTTTCATAGGAAATTAAGACATTTGACTCTTGGTACAATTTTAGCAGGGAATTAATAGTGTTATTATTTCAGCAGCAAATCATGTCTGGAGCTGCAGAAGCAGGAGAAAACAAAAACAACCTATTTTAAGAGGGATTAATGATGGACAAAGTAATGATGATAGTGAGGTAGAGTGAAGGTTTCTGCCTGCAGGGACTGTTTTACATTCAGATATACTCGCTAATGATCACATCACGTGAACTTGAGGTCAGGATTTAGAGCCTTAAGGGGCCAGAAGGAAAGCTGACTAACGAATATGTATGTAACTGCATTACAAGTGAACTTTTGAGGATGTCCACTTGACGCCAAGGGCAAGTTCAAAAGCTGACAAATTCCTTTGAAATCCTCACTTTTTGCCCACTTCTTTCATTCCTTATCCCTTTATTGCATTCAGCGAAGATGCCACCTGCATTATTATTGTGCTGAGGCTGCATCTCTGCATTTCCCCTGCTGTATTGCATAATTAATGTCTCATTAAGGCATGCATGAAAACATATGTGCTAGGATAGGCTCCTCTAATCAAGATGGACTAGATTCCTAAGCAGCTGCCCTGTCTCAGAGGGGAAAAGAGGAGGAGGAAGGATGGTGAAGGCAGGAAAAAGGAGGCTCAAGCAGACTGCTTTTCAGTATCAGGTGGTGTGTGACCACCACAGGGTTCTTCATGTGTTTCATTGCAGTAATTAAGGCCAGGATGGCTGATGGACCTTGCTGGTATAACTACAGCATATGTGTGTTTGGGCTAGATGGACTGATTATAAAAATTAACTAAAGCAAAGGCTTGATGAGCAGTTACACAAGAGAGGGTTATGGAATCTAAAAGAAAAAATAACATAATTAATCACATAAAATCTAATTCATTCTGCTAATTGACTTTTTATGTTTTTCATTTACAACAAATGATCATAATCTTGTGGCAGAAATAACTTTTCTTTTTCTTTTCACCTAATGATGTCCTGGCTGGTACTGCATCCTTGTTGATCCAGAACGAGACCCAGGAGAGGACAACAATCAGGGTGCATGGGATGTAGGTCTGAATGGTGAAGTAGCCCATTCTCCTGCTCAGGTCAAAGAAGACGGTCAGCACCACATAGTCTCCTGGAGAGAGATAAATTAAAGGAGAAAAGAAAGGAAGAGTGAGGGCATTGTGGAATGCATGATAAAACATAAGGGATTCACTTTATTATGTAAGTGTAAAAAAAGTATGTGAGTATCAATGTTCACAATCCACACTAGAAAAGTCAATGTCAAGATAACATGTAGTGCAATGACAAAGTTTAACAAGTACTATAGGAGGTTGACAGTATATCCAGTTTATTAAATTATTTCACATTATCTTACTACAGAAACACCAAGCGTAGATTTAACTAACTGTTACGTCATGGACTGATCAATACATAATGTTGTGTAACCAATGTCTTCACTGCGTGTTTGCCCAAGGCAACTCGAGATCTAAAATGAAACGGAGCGATTCAGAGAGCTGGAGCCGGGCTTGCTTGGATACACACACAAACCCTCGTCTCCTGCCAGTAGTTAGCTGGAACATGAACACTAGCATCCAGCTGATGATGAGCCATCCCTGGGCTGGCTGTCTGACCCCAGCAGATGTTAGGTGTTAAGAGGTTGAGGTTAGCTGAGCCCAGATCGGCCTGACCCCGACAATATGGATCATCAGGCCTGCCTGTTTGAAATGCATGAGAAGGCATGCATGCACATACGGATGCACACATGTGTGCACCACACACACACACACACACACACACACACACACACACACACAAACACACACTCTTGGAAATGTGCTTCTAACACCCTTGCAAGAAGGGTTAATTGAACCAGGACCAAACAGAGAGACAGGCATGCAAAAGAACAAACTCATCACACACACGCACACAAACATTCTAGTAGCATCCCTGCCAGCTTGACAATGCAGCGATGCCTGCCAATTCTTACTGTCCTTTTAGCTGTCTACCTATGTACCTGTCTGTCTGTATCTTTGGGTTTAATGACAGTTCACTGCTGGCCGCCAGCTCAGTCAGTTGTCTGCTAATTGATAAACATCACACTGTTAATAGTGTCGGAAACCTCCCCTGGCCTTGTAACCTGCAGGGTACAAACCTACTCTCTCTCAGCCATGCATCTACAGTATGTCTATGTGAGCGAGTGTGTGTTTAAGCACACACCCACAACACATTGAATAGTCTCTGCAGCTGGGGATTGAACAGCTGGCTAATAATTTTCCTCATGAGAAAGGGCGCACAACACATACTGCAGTTTATTGAAAAACAGCCAACATCTGTGTATTTGTGTGTTAATGAGAGACAGAGAGAGAACGAGATGAGACTGTCAGTGTTTATTATGTCAGCGTACATGTGCGCTCTGTGTGAGTGAGTCCTCGCAGTATCTGGACAGGGTCCAAGTCTTTGTGATTCATCCCAGCATGCACCTCCGTTCACCCAGCCATTGATAGCATCATTAAATAAACCAAGTGCAATAACCCCAGCAGCACAACCATAACTGTTCATATCACCATGTGTGTTTTCTGCTGATGCAGGCAGGAGCACGGCATATTACAGTGCACTGCCCCGGTTTGTACGAATACAGGAGACACATGAAGGCTGCTCTCAGGGGTCCCGCAGCCCACTATTTTGTTTTTATTAATATTACATTAGCAAGGGCCCAAAACCGAGACCCCTGACAGCTGAGAAACTGCCGGTTAAAACATTTATTCCAGCTTGGTCAGCAGCACAAATCCTCCTTTACATTACCTCAGACTCTTAATGATAATGGGATTTCCACCACAGGGGTGAGGTCAGCCTGTGTAAGACCCTCCTCCCATACGCCTCTCTTCATCTGTTCGCCAGTTTCATTACGGGCCACAGCGCTTGCCAGGAAGATGCTTTGAGGAGGTGTTATCGACCAATGCCCTCCATTCTGGCAGGCTAATGTATCTGTATCTGCCTGCCTGCTATTATGACTCTGTAGTAATGCATCAGCTTCTTAATGACTTCCTGATTCCGCTCAAACCAAAATGGTTTCCAGTTCCCTCAATGGTTTAAGTGTTTGGGTGGGATTTCACAACATTACTGTATGGGGAGCAAATAGTTTAGTGCTCTAAATAAACAATCCCAACAGAATTTGTGGACTGTGTGAACACTTTACATTACACAGTTTTGTTTTGCATGTTGTGTATTTATACTTGATTGCCTGCTTGACTGAAGTGTCAAATTCTTTTCTGCCATCTTTTCAATTATTATATGTTTTTGCAAGAAAAGTATACAATCCTGGTGAAAACTGGTGCAATCTTTGTGTGGGGTGGGTGGGGGTGTAGCGGTGTGTCAGACATTCCAGAATCTTACACATAGGGGTTTTAAATATTAATATTACCCCAATTGTAAAAAGCAGTTTATGGAGCTGTCCCTTCTCCCCACACTATGTCTTGTTGTCGTGTGACACCTCAGCAAGCTTAACACCTCCAAACATACAAGCAAACAAATGTTGCTCTTGTCTTGTTATTGTTGTTTGTTTAATTAGAAAACATGTTCACATGTGTACGAATGCATGCCTGTGTTTGGGATGAAAGGTCCCTGTTTATTTCTCATAAGACTGCAACTGGCATATCAAAGCATCCAAGCCGTCATGCCTGGGTTCCTCCTAATGGGAGCCCTCAAACTAACCTTAGCTATAACTGCGCATCTGTCAACGCCAACAGATGAGGGTGTGTTCACACTCTATCTTCACAGGGTCTATAGAAAGCTCTCTTTTTCAAGGCTGTTATCACTTAGGTCGAATGTACCCTTCTGTTGATCAATAATGCATATAAAGAAGCTGCCATACATGATGCTATGATCTCACACTCTTTCAACTGTAGCAACGGCCACATCTCCTGTGATCCTACAGGCAGCTTCACTCCTAACTCAATATTCATCAGTTCAACTTCATGTGCTAATGTTTCCGGTAACCAGAACACACTCAGATCTCTGTCGAGGCCTCCCATTAGGCCATTGCTCTTTTCTTTGCTTCTTTGTTATCAAAATTCCTAAAAGTTCAGATTTTTCCAATCCTATCATTTTATTTCTATAATTACACTGCTATCAATTCAATTCTGTTTATAATTCATGAATGAAAAATGCTGATGACAGCACAACAACTATGCAGACAACAGCTCAAAACTATTATAGGTATTAAGATATGGTTTGAAGTATTTTTATTAGGATCACACATTTCCCTGGCAAAAGAGATTTACTACAAACTGATGTAATCTACGGAAAGCAATAAAAACTTGGCGGGGATGATCATTCATCAGAAAACAGTGTTGCTTTGTTGTTAAAAGCCGCAGAGAAAACGCACTCAACAGAATTAGACACACACACAGCAGAGAGGGGGGAATCACTCTTCCAGTATGAGCCTTCTACTGTGGTGGAAATACAAGAGAAGATGAATGCTTTATTATTATTAGAATACAGAAATTGTTATAACATTCTGTATTTGTTGGGAGAGTATTTAACCTACGAGAAGGAATGTTGATCCCAATGTGGCAGGGGAGTTCATAGGAATGAAACATGGTAATTCAGGATTGCTGATCAGAAGAAAGAAAAAAAATAAAACTGTCACATGAGAATATCGTTCTGCTGGCAACCAGGCTGTAAATTGGTGTGGATATGGATGGGCAGGAGAGACCTGAGGCACATGCTGGCCATCCAATGAAGGGAGACGAGCCAGACACATTGCAGAGCTGCTGACAGGCTGTCGTACTGAGCTCCTCTCCTGTCAAGGGTCATCTATATCAGAGGTGACAGCGGATGCTATTGTGCATGTGTGTTTGTGAGAAAGACAGGAGCTTTGCTAATGACTAGGGTTATGCCATGCTTGGTTGCCAGGGTCAACAATACTTACAGAGAATGTTAACTCACCACTTTCTTTGACATGCCTAGGGGCTATATGCGAGTGATTAACTAGCTACAATGCCTTATCATTTTGCCTCCACAGGCTACTGCAGCTATTCCTACCCGACAGTGGGTGGCAAGATGATGTCACGGCAAAAAAGACACAGCATTGTCATGGTGAGTAACTGCGGCAACACAGCAGCATGATTAAACACCAGACAGGAGTCTGCAGAGTTTGATTGCCTTGTTGTTAACATTGTGTTGAATGTGACAGAGACAGATGATTATCACTCTCTCAGACACACTAATAGCTCTCAAATTATTGAGAGCAAGGCTGTTTATGGGATTTATGACAGGTAGTAAGAAGCTGCCAAAACTGCTTTCCTTACCATTCTTGGAAGAGTTTAAGAGGAAGTGTAAAAGTTAGAAAAGCAAGTTTAAAATATTTTTCTAGACGATGTCACATGCTATTATCAGGGCCGGATTAACCCACTGAGGGGCCCCCAGGACAATGTAAACTGTGGGCCCCTTTTGAGCCCTCCTCTTAAACACACACACACACACACACACACACACACACACACACACACACACACACACACACACATACACACGCACACACACGCACACACACTCCCAACCCATTTTGCCCAGAGCCAATATTTCTACCCCGGAATACTACCCCGCCCAGGTTTGCTGCATGTCAGTTAGTCAGTGATACACATACACAAATTGGTAAAGATTACACACCAAGTAAGTTTACATCTTATTTCAGTCCACAAACAAACATGTTTACTTCTAGTCCAAACTCCATCAGTGGGTTTATTTCCATCACATCATATAATTAAAAACAACACATTCACAAGCCACTTCTCTCACTTCTCTCTGTCTCTCTCCATTTTATCCGTGTTCCAGCTTACGTTGTCTAAAAATGGCTTCATTATTTCTTATTCACACACTGAGGAAAGATGCGATTCACACTCATTACATAAGCTCCAAGTTCTAAAATTCAACTCTCACTCTCCTTTCTCCCCACTAACTATTTTGGCCAGGTGACAGGACTTAAAACACTGACGACGCTTGATGGCTAGACTTACTGTAATTATCCTACTTGTGCTTCTTTAAAGGGATAGATGAGCTGCAATTCAAAATAAATACAGCTAATTTGGGAAAAGTGAAAGCATGTAGAGGAGAGGAGAGAATGTGATGCTGTGGTAGGGATGGAAAACTGCCGATAAACACACGACAAAAAGATTTCCAGAGGCCACTTGGTTGGGGATCTATTCGGCTTAGAAAAACTGAATTAATTAGAGAATACTTGCACCATATAAATATCTATTTCAGTGATACAACACAAGAGGGGGGGCTTCAACAATAGCCAAATTATGGCTAGCTTTACCTTTTACCTCCCACATGCTCCCTTTAGGAATCACAACAACAAAATATAAACTGTAATTTTCTGATGTGATGTTTTAGAACATTTAAACTGTTAAACGGCCTTAGAGCTGTGCAGATTAAAGTCACTTACTGCACTGTCAAGGATGGAAATCTAAACAGACATTTGACACTATTTTAGGTTGATTAAGTTGAGTCAGATAAACACAAGTTTTGCACAACATATACCAAGAGGAATCAGTTAACATTTCCTATATCTCATCTTATCATCTTATTGTAATGTCTACTTTAATGAATCATAAGTGCTGTCAGAAAAAAAGCTCACTGTTACAAGATATCTTCAGGATAATCTTCTAGTCATTATGGCACAATGTACTGGTCTTTACAATGGCAACAATGTAATATAATCTAAATTCGATGGATAAGCTCAGACAAACGCTGTATAAGCCAAGACAATCAGTCCCCACTTTATTGCCAATGGCTTTGCGCTATTACAGATTAGAGTTTTGGATCCCTGGGTTTTAAGCTTTGAAATCTAATTAATCATATTCAACATACTGACAAAATTACCCAAAACTACAGCACTGATTTATGCCTGTGCATACTCAGACTAAGTAGAATTTTCTTTTAAATAACTTAATAATCACAAAGCTTTGCCAAAACAGCACTCCCACAAAAACACAACATGGCTTCTTGTGTTAAAGGGACTGTGAGACTTTCTCTTTGTTGGCTGGCTGATGTTCAGTGTGTGATATTTTCAATGCAGTATGCCTTATAAGCAAATGTGCTCATACATGATCCCAGCTGTCCAGCATGAATATTAACAATGGATCCCTTCATACAGATTCATGGACAGTTTAATTGAAGGTAACACATGTCCAAGTCTAAGCTTAGATTACTTGAAATTTCATTTCATTGTAGACTTTTCTAGACTTACTGGTAATAGGCCTCTGTTACATTATAGTATCTGTGACATGTATTAGCATAATATGCACAGATAAGACATACTGGCTTAAGACTTGGTGTGGTAATAGCACATGCCACATATGACATATAAATATTGAATCTGTAGAGTTCTAATAGCACAATAACAGAAAAAAAAAATAACTTTAATAAGTGTTTCCCTAGAATTTAGGTAATGTGCTGTACAGTGTCATTATGATTGCTTGGAAACTGCTTATTCTGTTTTCATTTCATTCGAGATTTATCCTCTTATGCCATGTATTAACCAATCAGACACATGATGTTCCACGACTACTCTCTCCTTATTTCTTATGGCTAATTACTTTGAAACCCTGGGTTGCAGAATATTACGAAATGCCAATAAGCTAAGTGCGAAGAGTATCTAGGACCCTAGCACGGAACTTTATAACAGTTTATTGAGCAATGAGGGCTTGGCTTAGGAATAATAGCTCCACAGAGTGGCATCAAGTCCGTCTGCTTCAGCAGGGTTGTAAGAAAATTGTTAAAAGTTATTTTTTTGTGTGTGTGCATGCCGATGCGAGCATGTACAGTACATCCTGCACATCTCTGAAAAAAGGAGCTCTCTTGTTCCACTTTACAATAACACTTTTTACAGAAATACTGTGTACTTTCTCAGAGCTACACACTAGCTACTTTATACACTTGCTATTCAGGTACCTGTGTATTGTGTATATATAAACAGTATATATAGTAGTTAAATCAATGAATCAAAAAAAACAATGATATAATATACAAATAGGTAAGGAGCAACTCATAATGTGCACTTTTACTTTTGATACTATCTAAGTACATTTATCTGATAATACTTCTGTACTTTAACTTAAGTAAAAATTTTAATGCAGGACTTGTCATTAATCTCAATTAATTGTTTTGTTTGTAAAATTTCAGAACATACTGAAAAAATATCACAATTTCCCAGAGCCCAATGTGACAAATTCATATTGCTAGTCCTGTCAAAGCAAAACCAAAAAACTTTGAAATGGTTTACCAAAAATCAAACAACCTACTCATAGATCTATTATAAAATATCACTATTTATTATACTTGTCACACAAATATAACCAGGTACTTAGAGAGAGGCAAGGCTGCTGAATTTACATACCAATATTCCACAGATGTAGTAATACTGGAAGTAGTAGTAGTAGAAGAATTATTATCAGAAGTAGTAGTATTAGAAGCATTAGTAATAGCAATAACAGTAGCAGTAAAGTTAGTTGTAGCACCAGCAAGAGCAGTAATATTCGTCAAGCATCTTATAGAACATTTCATCATGAATTACAGTGTATGTGTGGCTATCTCCCTTCCTGCACCTTCAGGCTTACAAAGTCTCTCTCTTTCCTCTTGTCAAAATCTAAGACCAATTCCATCAACTTAAGTCTGACCTTCATACTGTTATAGTGAGAATGGAGTTTCAGAATGATGGCTGTACCAGTTGACAGCTTTGACCTGTTTTGGTATTGGCTGAGCATCCTCTTATTTGTTTCTCTCTACCTTTTTTTTTTTTTTTTTTTTTATCCTTGCATCTCCCCCGCCCCGTGACCTCCATATCTGCCTACCGGCATCTCAACCGAAAAACAGGAACTAACAATAACCTCACTTATTTACGTCCACTTGCTTTCCCCATATTTCTCTCTCTTGCAAATTAGATGACTTTAATTGTGTAGTCAATGTATTCCAGTGTCCTAGTTTAGCGCTCTGAAACTCATGTTGCAACTACAGTTGTTCTGTGGAAAGGTTTGGTGCCTTTAAAGTGGATGAAAAAATATACATCATGAGGATATTTATATTCACATATTAAAGTAGAAGAGGTTAGGACTTCAGTAAGTTGCAGGATTGGAGCAAGGTGCTGCCTTTGACACTGAATATTATTCTATGTCTCGACCGTCACCCTCTTTCTTTAATCCATATTCCTCTGTGCTTCATGGTGTGTCCTCCAAAAAAGAACAAACATCTATACAGAGCTATACATACAGAGGACTATACAGAGGACTGATAATCTAACATACCACAAAGACAAAAAAGACAATCTATTTCTCTAAATCTGTGCTCCTCTGCTGTGCACCACAGGCACTCTTTTATATGCAGGTGGTGGTCGATGGGGAAGAAAACAAGAGCTTTATTTTCCCAAAGCAATCTCTTCTCCTATGGCCTATCACAATTCCCTGTTTTCAGGTTTTAATTACTGGCTTATTAGACTGTCAAGTGAGAAAGGCAGACAGAGAGAGAGAAAGCAAGGGGGGGAGGGGAGGGGGGGCTTAAAAAGTAGGACACAGGAATACACCGGCCACAAAATCAAAATCATCTCTTTCACGAGAGTGAGCAGGGAAGAAGGGGTGGTGTGGGGGGGTTGTGTAGAGCAGACACTTGTAAATGTGAATACTGTTAGTGTATGGGGCGGGTTAGGATGTGTGTGTGGAGGATGGGAGAGGGGACGGGGAGGAGTGTAAATTGGTATTTAACTTCACAAAAGGAGGATTCTGGCTGAGTCAGAGCATTTTTCCTCCCACTCCTGCCCATCACAACTATCACCCAGAAGCAAGAGGGAGAACACACCGAGAGAAAGGGGGATGAAGGGAGGGTGAGAGCAGCTATTATAGCAACAGAGTCGCACCACGGCTAATGCATTGTTTCAGCACTTCTTAACCTTTTTCCTTCAGCAAAGATGGAGTGATCCTCATCTGATAAAAAGGTGCAAGGTATTATTACCATGATTAAATTACTGTAGTCATATCCAGCATAAAGTCATGGATAACCTATTGTGTAGTATTTTCATTTGTCCGATTTAATGCTTTCTTAAAATAAAGGGGTTTTTAACCAACTTTAATGCATTGTACTTTATCATTCACAACAGACCATCGCTGATATACTTGACATTACAGGAAACCTATGATACAAAATAATATTTGAACATTTTCCTAATAGTATGTATCTGCATATTCCTTGATCTCATATTGTACCTCCTTTTTTACATTTTTGTGAATTATTCTGAGGATGAAGTATTACTCATCAAGATAATGTATGCATTGGAAACTGAAATAATACAATATGCTTGAGCTTTCACAGGTGTTTTATTTAATCAGGGATGTAATGTCTCAGCAACAATAAAAAAACTATTGGCATTTTGGTGTTATTGCTTTCTGTCTCCCTCCATCTTTTCTTGATTAAACCAGGCAGGTGGTGACAAGCGTGCTTGTCTCGGTGGCGTCATTTTTTTCAAGGATTTTGATAACATTTTCCCTTTAATTTGCTTTGGATTTCACAATTGAACCCAGTATGTAATGTGCCCGTTACCACACTATCGCTGAGGGATTTCGCAAACCTCCTGACGCCAAGACAATATTACCCAATATGCCTGTCCCACCTCTCTTTTAAGTGGATTTCCTTAAAGGGACAGCTTTTCTGTTTGGCGGTGCAATAATAATGCAACACAGCCTTGATGAAACCAAACTAATCATTACATACTCCTGACACAAAACACAAATGTTATCTAAGGACCCAATAAAAAATAATTTCTTCTACCAAGACCCCTCTCTACCAAGAACCACTCTATGCAACTGAATAACCAAGGCATAAAATGATTTCTTCGGGGCTCATTCTGATGTGATTCTTCACCTTCCATTATTTTGTTGCAGCAGAACTGTATATCTATTCTAGTTGTGTGTAAAGATAGAACAACGATGCTTTCTGCTATGCTATAAGAGGAATCTTTTGGCATGTCAGAGACTGACTGTGCTTACGTGTGTGTTTATATATATATATATATATATTCATATTCATGTGTTTGTTTCGCTGACGGTTTCCTCTTGCTGGGCCACATCTTTTCAACCACAATGCCTCCAGATTCGCCCTATCAAAGAATCATCTGCAAACTGTGGAGCTCCGTAATCGGCAGAGGGCCACTGATGTGTCCCTGGGCTTTCTCCACTCAAACTGAATCACACAGGCGGGCGCACACAGACAACAGGGCTGCACGCCATGGCTTTTCGAAGGTCACTCTAAGAATAGCTTTCAATACATAAAAAAAGACTAGTATCCAGTGGAGAGCACACACTGAAATGTGCATGCAAGCAAATGGACACATAGGAACATGCATTAATTCATGGACACATGCGCACACCAAAGCACTCTGAATACTGCCAAACTCAATCAGATATGTAGCACTGGCGTGAGAGTGAGAAAATGAACCACCTCATGTCCTGCTTAAACCATGATTCACTGTTGAGAAAAGTGAGGCTAGTTGCAAAATAAGAAAGAAAGACAGCAAATTTGACATCGATTCCCTTTATGCTCGAAAGGAAAAGCTTCTTCCAATCTAAGTGATGCGTTTTTAAGCTGATTTGTTCCACTAATGTGCTCTGAAGATGGTTAACATAAATGCACCACACTGGCTACATTATTCAGCGGCTTTAGACATCACGCATTTCTTGATAAAACAAATCGCTCGTTCATCTTGGTTCTTCTCTCTCTTCTTTTACTTCCTCTCTATCTATCAAACACTTGCATATATAATGTATTAACGCAACCACTGGATGCAAATTGGTGACCACTGATGTTTTAGATACTATAAAAATAACAGATTTAGTCTTGTCAAGCTCTGAGAGTGTGTTAGTCAATTTCGATTTCAAGCTACTAGATCTATAACACAGTGCATATATTACTTCCCAAGTCACAGATACTTTTCAGAGTATCTGAAATGCAGAGTCAAACCTAGAAAAACTAACCCATTTCTAATTTTCTGATCATTTTCTTGTAAAAAACAAGTTTATAACAAGTTGTATTGTTACTGAGATCTAAGTCACCAAAATATAACCTTGGTTACAGTAAATCCACACATTTTGCTCCAAGCCTCACATCCTTACACACTGGACCTCTGTAAACTGGCAACGTGGATTCTGTTCTGTAATTTTCCTTTGCAGGATCATTAAAATGCCATGACTACCATCCCTTTCTATTTTAGTCCCTTCACCCTTATTTATCATTTGTCTGCACCTCCTCTTCCTCTGCTTTCTTTTTATTTTCTCTCTGTCCTTGTCTGCACTATAATGTTCATCCATGAACTCCAGCCTGACAGATGGGTGAGGACACAGCTCCCAGCATCTAGCTTAACCCAGTCAATGAGAGGTTAACTTTGAGGTTAACTTAACAGCAATGTTAGCTGTGTACCTAGTGCCTTGGCTGTCCTACATTGAAATCCTCTGTATCTCTTTTAGCTTCTCTCTATTCTGTCCACTGGTGTCCTTTCAAGGGTCCTTGCTTGTCATAAGAGGCAGTCAATGTTTGTTTTTTTATTTTAGGCTTGAGACTGTGTGCGTGCATGAAAATGTGTGTGTGTGTGTGTGTCTGTGTATGTGTGTGTGTGTGTGTGTGTGTGTGTGTGTGTGTGTGTGTGTGTATGTGTGTGTGTTTCTGTGTTTGTAAATGCAGGTATAGGCTTCCAGGCAGTACAAGCAGTCCTGATGTGAAGTGACATGTTGAGAGACCAAGCCTTTGGACACTGGCTGAGGGAGGGAAGAGAAACCAAATAAAAACAGACATAGCCTTTATAAAAAGCTACAACACAACTGCATCAGAGCACCAGATGGCATGTCACCGCCCCAGCCCCTTTTAATTACAATATCACTCAATCGTTCTTTAATCATGCATCACTTTTTATCATCCTTTTTTTTATTAAAAAAAGATACTTAGTGAATACGTGCACAGATACATTAATGTAGGAGAGTAGTACTGTGACAAGCTGAGCCTTGGAGAAACTGGCTTGTCTCATAGAATGAGAGGGAATCTCTTCCTCTGACTTTTTGCTACAGTCATCATTGTCTGGATCAGGCCAGTTCACCTGCCTGCCTGTCTGCTTAGCTTACCATTATACTGTATGTCCCTCTGTTGCCTCACCTGACCCATTTCAACCCATGGTGATCCAGCATATAGTGCTTCAACTGAAATACTGTAAAAACGTTAGTTTTTAAAGAATAACTGTAATTAACTATAACCTTCCGGCAGGACAAAGACACAGAACACGTTAGCTGGCAGGGATTCAGTATCTTGCTCATGGACAGCGCAGTATGGTGCGCACTAGCAGATGCTGAAATGCTGAGAGCTTGAGTCCACGGTCGTCTGGTTGAAGGACAGTCTCCCCAGTCAATACTCTATAGCCTACAGGCCCCTGATACCAACACACCTTCAGTCAAGATTAGAAAATGCAGCAGTCAACACAGCAGCAGTGGTTAAGTTTCACTCTAGGTCAATGTACAACAACAATAATAAAAATTATTATAGTGTTTCTTATATACCCCCCCATATTTGTACTATGTGTATGGCACCTTTCACACAAAGATGCAGCCCTAATTGCTCCAAATTACATGATTAAAATGAGGAAACAAAGCTATCATACCACTAGATATGATAAATATATTTATTTATAGACATATTTATATACATTTGGATAAAGCCATGAATTCAATTTAAAAGCCAAAAAAATCTTGAATTTACTGCATGAAATGCAATAGTGTCAATAAGCATTTAGTTTTAAAGCAACCTTAGCGGAATTCTAGTGTCAAATAAGTGAATTTACTGTATCATCTCAATGATCAAAGAAGTAAAACAGAAACATCAAAATCCCTAGTACAACTGCTTATTATTATATTGTTCGTCTACACATGAAATGCACAAAAGGAGCTGATAATGATACAGCATATTAAGTAATGTGTCTACATTTCCAGCACACCTTTCAGGAGCACTACCCACTGCATGGCGAGTGCTTGAGATGACTAATTATAAGGCCCTAACTGACTGCTTTTTGAGACAGATGTTGTGTTCATGAATCTTGAAGCAGGTCAGATACCCAAACTGACTGCAAAATGAGACAAGAGGTCTCTCAGCCACAGTCAAGGTTCTCTGCTCTGACAAGAGAGCAGATGGCTGTTTGTGGAAATAACAAACCAGATCAGAGAGAGAGAGAGTCAAAGGACGCTGCAAATTCTCCACTACATCTCATCCTCCTCCACAGATTGCCTTTTCATGTTGTCACTTGAAAAATGTTTTGATTAAAACAGAAAGAAAATTTATAAGCAGTTTGAAGCATTTGGTCTTGCAACGCACATGTTTTACTGCACACACTAAAACACTCCCTCCGCCTCCCTGTGTGTGTGTTAGTACTGACGTTCCAGTGACACTCTGTTGAACTGTGGTGAATTACAGAACGACTTGGGGAATTCAGTTACTCCCATAGCTACTTTGTGTACGCGTGCATACAAGCATGTTCCTGTGTATTTCTGATAGAGCTTGGTTTGTTGGCCACCACTGAAAAGTGAGCATTTGTCTGATTATTTGTATCTGATATGATTATTTATATTGAAATATTTAAAATAATAAACTACATTGCAGAGGCCAATGCATTTCTTTTAATGTATGTAACTAGATCATCAAATTCTACTGTGACATTTCTAAAATGTGTTTTCTGTAAAAGCTGATGGTTCATGGTGTTTTGTCACAGTTGTGTTTGTCACCATCATCAAGCACTGAGATTACCTAACAGGGATAGCAGCTATTACACCCTTAGCAAACATTCCAAACACAATATTACCTCCAATTTAAATGTTTATCATAGGAGAGCTATGTTCATTAGTTCCACCGCTACCAACTGGCAGTATAGCCACATTTAAAGTATGCTGAATATTCATACTTGCAGTGAAGCTACACCTGCATCACCAAAAAACACATACACATGTTTAAAACATTGAAAACTGTATACAGTATTTCTTTCACTTTACTACTTGCCTATTTAACCAGCTACAGTGTGTGCTTCTCACAAGACAGCCTATATTGTGAAGGGTAAGCAGTATGCTAAACGACTAGATATACTGAGCTGCAAATTATAGCAAGAATAATGGCCCTACTGCCACATGCCTGATACAATGATTTTACTTTCTGTAGCCTTCCAGCCGACAGTTTATTCTAAATAGATGGAGTACAGCCAAAAAACATCCATTCCCCCTGATCAATACTCACATAACAGATAGAGTAGGATGAATTGAATATCTCATAAAAAGGAGATAGAGTTGATGCTAAAAAAGAAAAAAGATTGCCACCTTTATGTTGGTGTTATTAGAGAAACACATGACAGCTTTTCTGTTTTAATCACTTTTAAAGTTGCACGTTTAGGCAAATAAATGCAGAAATAGCTGTGTTTCTTTCTAAGCGATTTAAGCAAACAGTAAGATTTATGAGGGAATCTTTTACTTGTACATATATAATAGACCCTTATTTAAAATTTTCAGTCAGTTCCTCTGGATATTGCAGCTGATCTCTGGCCAAAGTTTATCTCTGCGGCAGGCTTTGTTTGATTCACACCACAGACAAGTGTAAAGAATACATACATTTCCTCGCAGAACATTACATAGGTAAACATAAACAAACATAAGTATATGCATGCAAACACCATTTTTATTTTATATGCAGTATATGCATGCAAACACCGTTTTGGCCCTACAATGTCCAGGGAAACCAGCTGTTTTTCCTTAAGCAAACATTCAAATTCCTGCATCATTCTGAATGGAATCCAGCCAGCACACCATACAAATACTGCATGAATGATGCATATAATAGGCACCACATTCTTTAAATTCATCCACCCTTGTTGGAGCATGCCACGAAGGACAGTTGACTCAAGTATAATAGCAGAGAAGTGGGAAATAAATGAAGGTGAGAAAGTCAGTTTTACTGGCAAACAGTATTTCTATTTTGCAAAGAAAGGCTTTTAAAATGTACTATAACATTTATAACTAATCCTTATTGTGCATTACTTTCTTGACAATGATACTTAGCAATTATTTTATCTTTTTAGAATTTCTTAAAATATGAAGCAGAATAGAAGATGGGCATGTAAAAGTTTATAATAATATTATTAAATAAAATTATAATTGCAAGTCCACTTTTTAGTGTTGGTTTTAACCAATTTAGGTAGCATACACGTTACATACGTTACGTTACATTAAGATAATGCAGATTAGTCACTCAAATGCATATTTTCAATTAATTTAATTTTAGTTAATTGCATTTAAAATATATATATATATATATATATATATATATATATATATATATATATATATATATATGCAGAAAACTGTCAAATTTAAAGCGCATGCACTGAGTCAACACTGTTATCTCTAGGTCTTACAATACATTCATAGCTCCTTGAAATGTGCCATCCCACTCTGCCAGCAAAATGGTTTTCTATTGAAAATCTGTCTGTCCAAACCACAGGGGAAGTGATATATACAGTAGGTAGCCCTTATGGATTTTACTTGAGGCAATGAGAACTAAAAGTGGATAAAAACATTACGGGTCATGTCCCTGTTTGTCTAAAAGTTACCCCTTGCAACAGATATGATCAAACTGACTTTATTTTTTAATGTCTTTAGAGTCACTGGCATGCATGGTTAAGCCTGTCTCTCATATTTTCATATATGAAATTCCACCATATTGTCACACCCATCAGATCAAATATATCATGCCCAACATGAATGTCGTGTGGCGCCCATGGAATCCCTATTCCGTTGCAGCCCTCACATGTTCAAGAAATCACTTCTGTCACACATACACACACACGACTGTCCAATGACACAAGCAGGGTGTCACTGGCAAAGACAATGTGTATTCACTCAGCCTTTACTGAATAAGAAGACTAATTAAAAAAAAGAAGAGATTTGTAGAAAAGAGAATAGATTTGTTTTCTTACCTGAGACAGTCCTGACAATCTCAGTGGTGTTCCTTAGGCCCACAAAGGAGAACTGGTAGAGCCTCCAGGAGCGAATGTCACCAACCTCCACTGAGCTCCTTTTCCACTTGTACACAATCTCCTCCCTGGGGTAGCCATCTGAACAGGAAAGAACAGAGTAACATGGAGCTTAGTTAAAACAAGGAGAGCAGAGAAGAGAAGCGTGGTGCGAAAATGACACAATGTTTTTCAAATCCATCCATTTTAGGAAATAGACTGTTTCATGATAGAACCATTATATAACAGACTCCTGCACAACATGTTGACAATATATGCAGTCCATCTGTGGGGAGAAAACTTATTTTTCTGAAACACTAAGCTGATTTAAAAACCCAAATTACAGAATTGGTCCATGGCTGACTATGAGTTGGATTTCAGTAATTGTATTACCTAAAAAGGATACTCTCTGGTTGTGAGAATCTCAATAACAATCTTACTTGTCTGATGCTGATTCACTTAGATGAGCAGATGTATTATCCTAGTCAAATTTGTTATATTGAATTTATGTCTGGTATCCAAATTTGGGAAACAAAAGGCATGGTTAAGCCTCTTATAAAATAATAGCATGTTGAATTTGGAATTGGGCTCCTTAACCTGTGAATGGACCTGACTAAATGTTCCCCAGGACAGGGCTG
The DNA here is from genome assembly GCF_020085105.1 of Siniperca chuatsi. Taxonomy (NCBI): domain Eukaryota; kingdom Metazoa; phylum Chordata; class Actinopteri; order Centrarchiformes; family Sinipercidae; genus Siniperca; species Siniperca chuatsi. Next base: position 18,898,675 of record NC_058055.1, read on the forward strand.
AATGTAATGATCTTCAGCCAATTCTCTCGATTTCAGTCTAGTGCTGTCTTCAGTCCAGCCAACGAGGAGATGGCTTGAATAATGCACATAAAACTTCCTTAGTGCAAACTTTAAATGGCTTATGACTAAAGTGCTCTCAGACATCCAGTAATGCTGGACCTCAGGGGAGCAGGGGATGGAAGTATCTGCCCATTTGCCACATTACAGCCAACCAGGCAGGCAGTCTGCTCCTTCACTGGCAATGCATTTGGGACACATTATTGATTCAGTGTCCTTTTGGGAAGCTAGAACAACAATGCTCCCAGAGGTCAATGCCATGAATTCCCTTTGGAACTAGCTGTGTTGTTGTTGTTGTCAAAACTGTTGCTGTAATTAAAATATTAAAGCTGAAATAATATACTGTATCTGTACATCATTCTCCAACTCTATACAGTGTGATCTTATCCTGTCTGCAAAATAAGCTGCACTGAAAAATCTACAATGCTTTGTTGCTTTGTGGCACGTGTTGAGAAAATATGCCGCGTGATAAATTGCTGCACACTGCTCCGCCTGCTGCTTCTGAGATTGAGCTCATGTACTGTACATCAAGTGATTTTCAAAGTTCTGAAAACATCCATGGCTTTCATCAAATTTAAATGAATGCTTCTGTTCCATTTTTAGGCCTGCTACCCCCCTAGTTTCTCTTTCTTGTTGCTCTGGAGCTATTTAGGAAGCATTCTCTCTGGAGAATATCCCATGGTGCATCTCTCTGTAGATCCATAACGGCCTCATTAGCATAACTTACCCCCCATCCGCTCCCCACATGGAAGGACTGACTCATTTGGACTCGTGTCACTTTTTGAAATGTCCTTTAGAACAGTTTTGACAGAGTGCAGGAAAATCAATCAGTACTTTGCTTTTGGTCGAGTTGGCATTGACACATCTATTATTAAAACCCTTTACTGAATGCCAGTACATACTGTGAATGAATGGTTTAGCAAATGTTTTTGTTCACATCTCTCATATTGTAACACATAAACACATATTCTAATCTATTACAGAGATTTTTAAAGAATGAGATAGCCTTTTAGCAAGCAAAGAGAGCAAGATATTCTGTACATACCATACACACATACACACTTTCATATGTGCATAAGGAGATTAGATTTGTCTGAAAGAAACCCTAAGATAACTGCAGCTTGAGTTTGTTGATTTGGCCTGCATAATTATTCCTTAAATTATGTCTTTGTTAGGCTCATATGTCGCTTGTTCATGGCCACAGTGTGTGTTTGTGTTTGAGATGAAACAGAGGAAGAGAAGGAGGGGTAAGACAGTGGGGTATAAGCATATGGCCAAACTTACAGCTTGAAAACTCCAGGGGACATGAGTGCTCATCCATTGGGAAGTTGTTCAGTTTAAGCTGGCACTCGGCATCGATGGTCAACCTGCAGAGACACAATATTTTGATCCACTGACTCAGTATAGTAAAAAAATACGTATGTATACAGTAAAAAGGTATATGTGTAAATATAGAATTTAAATTACATACCAGTCTATCACAAAGCAATAGTATATATAAAAGGGTGTGTTGGAAAAGTCAGAATTAAACCCCTAACCTTATCGGTATTAACAAAAGGAATTATTTATTAAAATTTCACAAAACCAAATTCATGTTTTTCACAGCAACACACTTGTCTCTTCTTTTCACACTTGAGGGAGTTTGAAGGCAAAGTCATTAAACTTCCCCTTAATGAGAGAATGACCTTAAATGACTTTACCCATTCATGCACTCGCTATTGTCATGTATCATTGTCCTCCCAATCACAGCGGTCATCCTAATTAAGCAATGGTTAAATTCTGAGTTCCTTAACAAATTAATGAAGTGGAGAGGTAGTGTTCTGCACAGCAGAACATCCATCACAGCTTGATTGAGTCCAGAAGAGTTCACTTTCTCTCTTATTATCACTGATGATATATTGTGGTGTCAGTATAAACTTCCGCTGAATTTATGATGGCATGCAAAACATGATAATAAGCACAATTAATATTTCCCTTTAATCAATCCACCTGTTTTACACATTTTACATGTTTCTTGTTAGTTCCATAGGTTTTACACCCACAAACAGTATGCAGTCATGTTATTATTGGGCAAGCAATAATTTTACAATTAGGGGGCTAAAAGGCGAACATTGTCTAGTACTGCCAACCCATCAGAGCAGCACTTCCTGGCTACTATATCTGTTCAGTCTGAAGTTTTTCAGGCAAGAACTTTAGACAATATAGCAATACTAATAATTAATATAATATTTATATTAGGGCTGCCAAGTGCAATATCCCAATTTTTTGATAAAGGTAAACTGTGTGACAAAACAGCATTATCATAAACTGTAGTGCTGCAGAGATTCCCTGGTCTACAAATCTTGTTCTCCAGATGTAAGAAAACATGTTTGTTTGGTACAGACCCCAACCAATGTCACATCATCATGATTTCAATAATTTTTCAGTGAAAATGAAAATTATAATGCAAAAATAATCATTCCCACTAATCGTGAATCATATCGCAATCGTAATAGCTGTCAAAATGATCGCAATATGATTTTTATTTTACCATATCGTGCAGCCCTAATTTATATTATTTAAAAAATAATAATCTTCCTAAGCATTTCAGTTCCTAAAAACATCAGTTTGGGGCAATGTAGTTCCAGTGTTCCCTTGTCACTAACAACTTTCTGCCTCATTCAGTAGGACAAAGTTCCTGCACACTAATTAATGTCAAATTTAAAATGCTAAAATCTAAAATTGCCCAGGGCCTGTTCAGGATAATCAGTACCATGAATCATTTATGTAGAGAGGTCGTAAATTGTTAGGTACTTTAAAATGCTTTCTAAAGTACACGCATTGCTTGCTGCTTGTGGTGGATTCCAGGAAGAGGAGGAAGCAACAAATTGATAAATAAAATGCCTCACAGTTGTTATAGGTTGTTAGTCCAACTTTAATGCTCAAATTGTTGAGATGAGTCTAGTTACCATGTATTTGTACTGTTATCTATTGTTTTCTGCTTTGTTCAGCTGAGAATACTAGAATTAATTGTTTATGTAAATAGATTTTGAACTCCCCATTATCTTCATTCCAACATAGGGAACAACATGCTTTCCCCCCACTAAATCTGTTAATTAAAAGCTCTGTCTTTAATGTTTTGGTTTAGACACACTAACATTAAAACAGGATGCAAAATGGCAGAGGTAATGATAACTGACAATTTAACCTTTCAATATGAGAAAACGGTAGTGATAACTCAGTGCCACCCAGTCACACAATCAATCAAACTGCGGGTCGCAGATGAATGAGAAATACCCAAATCAGTTCTATAACTAATATCTCATCTCAGGCATCCCTGACGTTTTACCTGAGGGTGTAGAGTATTCGACCGTCATTCCAGATTCGAAGCATGCGATTGGGTGTGGTGATCCAGTGGGCATCAGCCTTCTTCGAATTGCGGAAAAAAGTGTCTGGGATCCAGATCTTCCCAACCATGTTGCTGTTGAGACGCAGAACCTTCATCGTGCTGTTGAATTTTAACCTTCTGTCGTACCAGGTCTGAGCAAAAAAGATGTCGATGGTGTATTCCTGAAGAAAGATAAAACACAGTTTTATCGGAATTGTTATGTTAAACTTCAGTTTAAAAGCTGAACATGCTTTATGTAACACACAAGATAGCAGTCTCTGTTTGTCAGGAAAACCTTGCAAACAGTATTGTTTGCCACCAGTGCTGTCACCAATGTGTAGCTTTTAACTGTGAGATGCAATGAGATCAAATTGAAATGTGGGCTGCAAAAACACTCCTCTGTTTCTTCTGTCTGAAGGGAACTTTTCTATGCCAGTGGAAACTTAATGCTGGAACACATTTGCAGGCACATTTTCCTCAGACAAGATGGTGTCTATTCAGGCCAAGAAATCCTTTTGTCCCTACTAAAGAGTTCTGTTGAAAAAGACCATCTTGACGCCCTCAACCTGAAAATTAAATGTTCAACGGGGCAATTAATAATTCCCCTTGTTTGGCTCAAGTATTATCTAACCTCATAACCTGCTGCCTTGGCAGCACTTTGTCCTGACCCTGACAAAACCCTCTGTCTCCTATTCAGTGCCTGTGAGAGCTGTGTTAGAACATACATATGAGGGATGAAAACATAGGCGATAGAGGCATGTGCAGAGTTGAAGAGCTAAGCGTAAAAGTGAGATGCAGTCTAATGTGAGAGGGAAAGGAGAGGCAGTGAGTTAGAGGGGAGCTATCAGTCTTTCCTATATATATATATATATATTGTTATTTGAAATGGTTGAGCCCAGAGGTTCAAAGTGAAGTACAGCAGGAGAGAAAAAAAAAAATCGGGGGATTTGTGTGCAAGAGGGCATAGAGGCATTAACTTCCTGACAAAGCTTAGCCCAACAATAAAGCCTAAATCCATGCCAAAGAGTACTAAACGAGATTTGAAAAACAACGTTTTCACCAGGCAACATTCCCATCCCTTCAGCATCCTTTTTTTCACAAAGGATAGACAGACAGTTCAAATCCAATGATGAGAGAAAGATTGAATGCCTTAGGATCTTCATCTGGGCCCTGCTGAGTGGGATAAACTTCTATTATTTTTTTCTTTAACCTATATATACCCTGGGATCTTTCACAGAATCGCACCTCTTTCAATTCAAACTGCTGCACGCATCTAAGAACAGCTACGAACTGCTCAGCTCTAGTGGCTGCAAAGCATCAATTTATGATTCGTTTTCTTCTTCACACCTTGATCTCTCCCTCTCTTTCTGTCTGTTAGTCTGTCCCATCCCTTCCTCCTCTTTCACATGAGTTGTAACTTTGCCATATTTCAAAGATTCCTAATGCATAATTAAAACTTTAAAATTTTGTTCATGCTTAGATGCTCTTCAGAAAATCTACCAACCTCACCACATTTGTCATGTCATAGTGTGAAAACACTGGCCCAGCCACGCTGATTACATATGAATGTGAATGCTTCATGTCAGCGTAATGCCCACACACACACTCACATGCACGCACACAGACTCCCTAATGTGAGCACAAACACACATTTTCTAACTGATCCCATCAATGCTGCTCTTCCAACTTCACTGTGACTGCAGTTATTGAGAATGGGTGTTTTAGCTAAGACTAAGTGAAATGGAACGCCACCAGCATGTAGAGCAGACTGCTCTGCAGAATTACAATAGAAGTGGGTTCTCAGCGGGAACTTGCAACAGAAAACAATGACACATAAAACAATGCTGATATGAGATTTTTCTAATCCTTCTTTCTCTCCTACAAACATTTTTCCTCTCCACTATCAGATGACCTGTTCTGACTTATTTTGTTCATCACTGCAGCACGACGCTATATATTCTATTACTATTCCTCAGTTTTCAAATATAGAATTCAAGTGTTATTGTGCCTTGTAACAATATTACCAGTGGTACTCAAAAATAACATGTGTTAGGGTCTTCCTATCTGAATCTAAAATTTAGTATTTCCAACACTTTCAACTCTAAAATTGTTATTTTGATTAATAATACACTGATATGATTTTTGGAAGCTGATGCTGTACAATAACCAGTTCTCTCACTCATGTTGGCTGAAACTGGTGTGTATCATTGTTAAAGTAATATAACAAATGCTATACAGACCTGGCTTTGCAGACATAACAAGCTTCTTACGTATTAAAGTAATAAAGTGGTTAAAACAGTAACATGATTTTATTTTATTTATTCTATTGCTACTTTAACAGTTGTATTATATACACCAGAATATGTTGTGTGCATACACTAGAAGAAATGATAACAAAAAATACCAAATCCACAGTCATCCAGATTCTGACAGAAACTATTATTGGACCATGTGCATATACTTTTTAATAGCAAGATTAACCTATATATCACACAACTGCAAGGTTACTTCATTGTTCTTGTATAGATTATTGGAATAGTATTCAAAGAAAAGAAAACTTTTATTTGCACATTTATTAATGAAATGTTTATTGAAAATAAACAGCACTTCAGTTGGTGAACACAACCAAATGTAGTGCAACCAGCATGCAATTTGAATGTGTCACTTTGTCACTGTGACACCATAACAACAGACAGAAATGATCAAAAGCCTTGTCTTCAAACCAGATCCAAGGAAAATCACAAATTGGTATATTTATTTGAACAACCCACAAAGAGATTGAACAGGTAACACCTCAGATTGTAGCTGATGCAATTCTTGGCAACTACAAAGCAAGAACATTTTAGGATTTTACAAACTCACGCAGCCCTTTCCAAATATGCTGCTTTGAGATCTGGCCTGTGTTTGTAGCAACACAACTGGTTAACTGTTTATCAGTATTTCTAATTCAAAAATAGTAGCTGTTTAATGCAACCAGATGCGTTAAATGGACCGCATTTATCCACTGTGGTTCAAAGGCCAATGCAGCAGTTAAGTAGCTGATTGACGCCTGCATTGTGTTGCTACACTAAAAGGGCAGTGGGGTAGCATAGTGATTAGGTGGACCAACCAATCCTCCATGACAGCAAGCATCTGCCCTGCTGAAGTGTGCTTGAGCAAGACACTGAATCCCTGCCAGCTCCAGAGGAGAGAGCTACTCTCTGGATCATTATACGGTCACCTCCCTGAGGATGAAGGCAGGCCGAACACAAATTTGGGAATAGATAACCTTCCATAGTTATACATACAGTTTCAGGCTGATTATTAATAACAATGATGACACAATAACATCAAATTCCAGTATTACTCACCATATTGATGGCATTTACTGGACCGATGCTGTTGACAAACATGTCTGTGTGGATCACTGTCGGCTTGACTGCAAAGAAGCACAGGAAAATCCATTTTAGAGATGAGCAATGATTTATCATATCACGTTTCAGGAAGTTGTTTATTAGTTTTGTCTATAACATCATCATCATCAGTGATGAAAAACAGGGAAATAATCTCTCTGTTGTGAATGTGTGAATAGAAGCTGCTGGAAGCTGGTAAATCATATAAGTTTTGTCTAATACACACCTTATAGGCAGGAGTGTGGGATGAAATCATGTAAAGGAAAGGTTTGAATTCCTGAACACTGTCCACATTAAGTTCAGTCGAAATGCAATCATGGACCTTTATCAGACATCAAATTCACAGTATGAAACTGTCAAGCCACAGGCTGAAACAACCAATCGAAAAAGCAATCAAACACCATCAATAATTGTTAAAATGAGACACACAATCCATTAAGATCCATTTAATACAATAGAAAAATGCAAATAAAAAATAAAAAAACTAGATGGGCAAAGCAAAGTAATTGATTTATATCACAACAGATCCAATAAGGGAGAGGGGGGAGGAAGATCTGACAAATATTTCAAATGTCTTCTAATGAAGACAAGGATAATCAATTACTTTTAAGGAAATATTAATAACATAGCATAACATATCATTCTGATATTTCAATGCACTACTAATGAAGGCAAATGTAAAAAACAAACTTGAGATTTTGATTGTCTCATTTCAGGGATCTTTTTTAATCAATTATTAATATTGTTATTGTCTCAGATGTTTGTAATTTGGTGTTTGATTTTTTCATTGGTTCTTGCAGCCTGTAGCTCAAGTATAAAGATGTTGGAGATTTTGTATTGTCAATTTCTGGCCTGCATTTCTACCACTACATTACTACAACTACTACTGCTACTACCGCTACTACTACTAACAATAATAATACATATTATATTTATAAACAGAACACAGTGACATCCATTTTATCTTTTTGGCTTAAGACATCTAACTGGGGTGGTGTTTTTGATTCTTTACTTCATTTTAGGTCCACTTTAAAAGCTTATAACATTCAGTTCACTCAATTCCAGCATATACAGTAACTTACTAAAATCAAATGATCCCACTTTACTTTTACGACACTATATTACATTATCAGGATTTCACCTGGTCTAAGATACATCCAGTAGTGCTGATGAAATAGAAACCCTGGCTCAGATTTTTCCATTGTCTGCGAGGAGACTACATGAAGGCCTACAGGGCCAACTTCATCTTCAAACAGGCTTCCTGCCAATGTCAGAGAACCCCACTTTGTCTGTATTTACAGCCAAACTCTTGACCCATTTACCAGAATACCTTTGTGCCCTCTGCAACATCCCATCCATCCCTTTTTCTGTCCTTCCATGCTTCAGGCATGTGAGCTCCTCTTGAAAGCCAATCAGTTACTCTCTTTTCTCACAGACCTGCTGCTGCCCGGCCCTCTCACAGAGACGCACTTTTAGGTTAAAAGTGCCTCATAAATGTTTTGACTTGACAAGATTTGAGGAAAGATTACAATTCGTAGCCCAAAAGAGACCACCAAACCAATATGCTACATAACATTTGAGCAGCAGTTACATTCCTTGTAAGGAATCTAGTGCACACACAATTAGTTGCATGTGCACCTTCATGTGCAAATGAATTATCTCTGCTTGTGCACCTGCATATTATCTGTCCACCACCATGCATTACACCTCTTGGTGTCTACTGCCTTTAGTGAGATGGACAGACAGACATCAGACAGAGTATGGGTGAGGTAACTGAACAGCTTGGTTCCAAATGGACGTCCATGCTCTGTCAGATCCTCCAAGACAGCCTGGATCAGCATCTACACTTTGCTATCTAATGCGTATGTTCATGGATGACTGGACATTATGTCTGAGAGGAGCGTCAGGTTAAAACTCAACCGACATCAAGGCTTGATGTGGGAGCTATAGTGAGTGTGAGAGATAGACAGAGGGAGTGAGTACAGGTTTGCATCCATTTTTCATGTCACTCACAGGCATACATGAGCGTACCCCTGCACACACACTTTAACATGCATGAACAAACTCGTGTGCGCACACACACACACACACACACAAAATGCTCTTACTGGTTTATACTTGATCTCAACAATTAAGTGTTGCTTTTGGACAGATATATCAGTGAGTGAATAGTAGTGCATATTACTGCATTGGCATAATTAGAATTTATGTAGACTGAAAATATAGAAATATGAAATATATAAACCTGGACTGGATTATTAGTAAAATCACACATAAAGTTACGGGCATGGCATAAATAGAATTTTAATAAATAAAAACTAATTTGTCTTATTTTATACAGCCAACTGGAAAGTGGATGTCTTTCATAAATGAACAAGCGGATGCCAAGAAAACATTATTCCAAGATGCCAGTGAACATAAAGTGGCTAAAATTTCTAAATTACTGTCTCATGCAACATAATACATGCCAATACACCCACCACAGGCATCCTGGTAAAAGGCTGATCAAATTTGCTCATAGACTCTGACCAAATGCAACACCATGCATTACCAATCATTTAGATAAATTCATTAAACTCATTGTACAATAACTTTATGTCCTTGCCGTTGCTCTCCATATTTGTGAATGCTATGAAACAATCTATTTATTTTTCTAGAAGGCAATGACCTTGATCAATGAATGCCATGGATGTATTATGAATTAAGAATAAAGGATTTTCAAATGATCTCTCTCTCTTTCTCTCTCTCTTAATGTCTCTGTCCTATTTGCTTCAGTTTTCAAATGTACAGTAGACTCCAGGGGCATTAAAATTAAATGAGCATCACAATGGACTTCAAAGGGAAGCTGTGGCACAATCAGCGATGAATCTAAATCCACAGCATTTCGGTGCTGAGGAGAAACTTTGCTTTGCCTTGGTATGGTTGGTTGGTTGGTGGATCAGATGACAGTATAGCCAGCTAATTATAATCCCTCTGTAGCTGTGTAACTTGGCAGCAGCTGGAAGACCAACGCTGAGAGAGCTAGATCATAGCGTGTTTGAAGATGATGGTTAAGACGGTGGCAGCCAGCCGCCCAGCTATGCAGCGGATCTCTGGGCTGAAGCTGCACCTCAAAGCAGATCTGAGTTGCTCTTCAATTTATAGCACAAGCCCACTTCTAAAGTCTTAAGAATAAAGATGATGCCCTTCATGAAATGTGTCACATTATATGCAGCATTGTACATATTGTAGAGTATAGAAAAAAAACATGAAAGTAGCCGAGTGCAACAGATTTACAATATATATCATGTTACTCAGTTGCTTTCATCTTATGTCATAATTTTTGTCAATTCATTAGTCGTGCTTTAAAGCTATCAGTTCCTGGCAGTCGTACCTCCGGCTTGGTCATTTTTTTCCCACTTAAAACAATTGGCCATGTTTGTGGTTGGGAAGCCAGTGAGGGATTGTGTCCTTTTTGTTGCAACAAACAGTGGAGTCAGCAGGGACAAAGACTGCAGCACATTCCAAACAGAGATAACAGCGAAAAAAATGCCAAAAACTTAGCATGGACATCTAATTGAAAGCTTGTTATTTGATTCCCAGAAATCATGTAACATCCCATATGTTAACCGGTTAACAGAATATGATATCATTTAAAGCTGGCTCATCAGTTGGTGATCACTTGTTTGGCAGAGATAGAAAAAAGAGTTCAATATTTTCTCCTTTGGAAGGAGCACTTTGTTGCTGCTGTTTAGGGTGCAGGTTGCACGTTTCAGTTTTTGTTTCCTTCTTCCTGTGGGTGTACTTTATTACAAGACACAAAACTTAATTTAGGCAAATAAGACAAATGTAAAGTGTCTCAACTGTAACTCTGTGACATAGACTGATAAGACTGCATTTTTCCAAACTATTCTTGCCATTTGCAGCTTTAATACAGCACTACCCAGTGTCCCTACAGTGGGTGGAGAAGTAATTCACTGCTAGTAAATAGAGTGGTATATCTTTATTATTCTACAAGAGTATGTGACAGATAGTGACTTAAACCAGTTTCCCCAGGAATACTGACCCATGAATCAAGTATTCAAGGATACTGAATATCTCCCTATTCTGTTCTTGCAGATGGACCTGACAGGCTTTAGGATATATGTGCACTTGTGTAGATAAGGGAGCCCTGCCCATCTGTCAAAATGAAGGGAGTAAGCTACTTGTCTACTTCTCACATTGACAAGACAAGGCTTGCAGGACCATGACGGACTGCTATCCCGACCATAACACATGCATGTGCATAAACACAGGTACACAAACTTTATAGTCAGCCTGGCTGCCTGTCAACACAGCGCAAACACACACATATAATGGACATAGGCAAACACACAAAGACACCTTGTACTACCCAGCATGGTGTAATAATAAACTGTATGCTGTGCATATTCTCTCTGTGTTCAATTTCTACAGCCTGAATGCCGTGAATATGCACAGGCCATCCAGGCACAGCTGGCCTACCATTTTCATTTCATGCCATTAAAAAGTCATTATTTCTTATCATTTTACAATTTGCAGCAGATATATTCAAATATGTATCAGGTGGCATGACTAACATTATTACTAGCTGCCACCACAGTGAGGCACGTCACAAGTAGGTCTCAAATCTTAGCTATGAAGTCCCAAGACGAGTCCAAAATTTGTATTTACTACTTTTAAATAAACTTCACAACATTTAGGAGCAAACTGATCAGGTGTACCTTGGTAGTCCTGTGACTAGGGATGGGGTTTGATAGCACTTTACCAAATCTTAATCCAGTTTCAAATCCAGACAACAGCCAAGTTTTATTTTGGTCTTTTGAAACATATTAGTGTGCATTAGCTGCAGGTGATGTGTCATTTAAACCAGCAAAAGTGACAGTCAGCACAGGCTAAAAATGAGATGCCTGCCAAACACACTTTTCCCTCGTATTTGTGCAATGTGACTGGCTACTGGCGGATTAATTCAAAATATATCTGTTATATATATACAGTATATATATACTTTTTATAACATCATTATTAATCTTTGGGCTTTGGAAGGATGTCAAATGATTCCAAGACATCAGGCTAGAGTCCAAGTGAAGTAACAAGTCACTGGTGTTAAAGTCAAACTGCATGTCTTTTTTAGTAAAGTCAACAGTTTCGTTACTCAAATACTGTTGTTGTGTGAGAAGCAAATTACTCCAGTAATGGTGATCTTCACTGAGGGAAATGTCTGACCTCTTGGCCATATAAAATACATAGAAAGCTCCCTGAATAATGACAAAAAAGCATTGTCATCATTCTAAACACAAGGCTGTTTTCTCAGCTCCCTAAAAGCTGATGTGTTTTTTATTTTAAAAATGAACCTTCTACAAATCAGTGGATGACATCACAGACGCTACAGTGAATGGGTAAAGTGCTTGGATATAAGCATGTATGTCATTTAATGAGTGCATATATGTGTTTGATTGCAAATCTAGCCATAAATGTGGGTGTATTTCTTTGTGATTCTGTGACTAAATGGATCATCAGTGAAAAATCAGTGCCCACCTCCGATATCAGGTCTGAGTTTGTTGTCATAACCATCTAGTAGGCTGTTTAGGATGTGCGTGACGTCACTCTCATACACTTTGGGAGTCAGCACCCACGTCTTGTTAGACACCTCATCATCGTCATCAGTCTGGAAGGAGCTGCGGGGAGAAGAGAGAAAAATAGCATGCAATCAATAACTTCTTAAAAGGAGAGCAAGGAGAGCAAGCAGCATCCTTCATAGTGTGCTCTGCTTTCTTTATAGAGAAATATTAGGAGATGAGAGACACAGCGAGAGAAGTGTTTTGAAAATCTCAATCCAAGGTCAGGAGTTAAACTTGGGAAGATGTTCAGGGCTTTTCATCACCACATCATTGCTACTGTAGATACACTGAAATATATGCGATTAATCTTCCCTTTCCATTTTGCCTCTGTTATTTCTCATGAAACTAAGTAGTTGCATCACTGAAAAATGCTAATATGAGTTACAGAAAAGAGTGAAATAAAGTGGTCATTATATAGGATTCACATATGAATCAACTATGGTACACATTCAGTGCAAAACTTGTGATGCAGAGCATGCATTTTCTCAATTTTTTCACACTATAAGTTTGCCATTAATCAAATTAGTTAAAGATTAGTTAACAAGTTAAAGTCATGTTGCCCACATTATGTACCAGTCTACAATATACAGCTTTTTCACTGTGAGATGTCTAAATTCTTGCGGCAATGCCATTTTGTGCATATATTGTAATTTGCAAAAAATTGAAAAAGTGTCTCTTCAAACATGCCCCTTTAGTTTGATTCAGATTGATACTCCTATCAGATATTTTAAACTTAATCCACATCTAGGACAATTTAAGGCACAGTGTTTTGGTAAAGAACCCACCGGTATTTTGAGACCAATCCCATCATATATTCAGACTATATCAGATAAGACAAGTAAAAACAAACTGTGTGCTATCTGATGGTTGATGTGAAAATGAGATGAAAGGGCTGAATTTATTTGCTTCAGATCTTTGCATTCCCTGCATGGAGATGGCATCTTGATTTATTTATTTTTTTTCATAATCCCATGGTTCTCAGTCTTGCTCTTGCCGTAGAGCACTTGTACAAGATGCAAAAATTGCAGAACCACAAAACAATCATAGCCTGAAAAGGCTTGTACATTTGCTAATCTAAGAGGATATAAAATAGATTTATAGAGAGCTTTTGGCTGATGGGAATCTCTGAGGGGACGTGCCATTAGATGATTTAAAGGAGATAATTCATTATCTGAGTTTTACATTTTTTTGTTTATTTTCATTGGAACCTACATCAATGCATATTAGTGTGCACCACCACACCAGTTGAGAGCCACTATAATCTATGTGACACATCGCTTTCATCATTAATTTTGTCCTCCTGGAAGCCTTGTGCACACTTTTTCCCAATGGAGAGATGTAATGTTTAAAGTAATGTGGTTAGATAGTCAGCAAGTAAATTGGACAGAACATTAAATTCGCACCTGGACAGATTCATCATAAGGACTCATGAATTTCTTCTTCTCTTAAGATTGAAACTTGTTCAATAATAGTCACTCTTTCAAAGTGAGATGTTTTGCCTTTTGTTTGCTTCCATCCATGTGGACAGCTTTCCCCAAAAAAGCTGTGTGAGAGAGCTTCTCAAGGGTGGGGGTGGGGTGTCAGTTTTCACTCAATAGAAGTTGGAATTTGACAAAATGGCCAGGCCAACAAGTGAGTCAAAGTAAACTCTTTTAAACCTCTTTCATGTAACGGCATCTTTCAGATCGTAAGAATGGACACATTCTAATTTTAATTTAATTGAAAGGTCTAATATTGAATAACTGAATCTGCTGATTTTTCTATTATCAATATGTGTGTGAGAGAGAAAACATTGAGACTGTTGTTCACAATTGTATTGACAATTTCAGTCGAGTTCATGGTTGGATCAGACATCACATTCCTCGTGGTGTTTCATCACAAATGTACAAAATCATCAAACTTCTTTAAGTATGTAGCTGTGGTCTTACTTATCCAAATTTCTGTTCATTTCATAGCTTTGTCCCAGCACCTGCTACAGTCGCATACGTTCTTAGTGACTAAGTGTCAAGTGTCTATTGACCAATGAGACACGCTTGTGATGAAGGACTAGATAAATTAAGACATTAACTTCAAAGTACTGGGTTTTATTACTGCAAAAAGTAAATTTTAACAGTGAGAAACAAACCAAAATTAATTTCAAAGTCTTCCCACTGTTTCTCAAAATGGCCTTCACTGTATAAATGTGACAAAAGAAATTTAAACATATGGAAGAATGTCATAAACTCTTACTGTCAGGCCCAGAGTTTGAATTACGATCTCCATGATGACCTTCAATAACAGCAAAAGCTCTTCTTCAATTTTCAACTCAGTGACTCTACAAAAATAATGAATAAATTCCAAGATGGCAAAGTTGAGGAACTTGTTGGCAGAATTGTTTGTCGTATCATAAAGACGGTTTTTAGGCACCCCAAGCTTCCGTGACAGCTGGAGAAGACCAATTTTCCTGAGTTTACTTCCTCACCTCAGATGTCTCAAACTGAAAGGATAATGATGTCTCGAGAGCCCCTGACCACAAATACCACCACAGCGGAGCTGTAAATGTTTTTCCTGCTCTCCCACAGACAAGTATGATCTTGGTAAATTATATGTCTGGAATGAAGGTTTATTCTTTGTTACAATAGATCTTTTTTCAGGTTTGAGACCTAATCAGAAACTAGAGGTATGTGATCTCCAATGATAATGCATTAGGGCAAATTAATATGCTAACAATAATGCATTAGGGCAAATTAATAGGCTAACAACAGCATGCACCCATCGAGTAGGACTATTTTATGTCAGGAGACTTGGCACTACATAGTGCTGTCTGCAATAAGAGGGAAGGTTTGTACTGCCAGTGGCAACCACGTAGGTGGCAAGGTATGGCCGTGGCCACCGAGGACTGAAGCCAGGCCTCCCTATAGGCCACCGCAGTCGTAATTGTCTTCTTCGGGCATTTATTATTGGGCAGAATAATGTTTTTTTTTTAAGAGGCGGAACCATATCTATACAGCCACAACACACCTGGGATGCATTTTAGGTGTGCACACACATCCACTTAGGTGGTCCACGAGCGCCTCTGGAGACTTGACTTTACAACTTAGCAGTTAGCGTTAGCTAACCTTTTTATGTATCATGCAAAAACCTAAGGTAAAGCTATCTCCCATAAGTGAACTGTTCAGGAGGCACAAAAAAGATGTATCGTTACATTTTGAGTCATACCAGTTTAAGTCAAATTATATTTTGAATAATTTTAACCAGGGAAATTGGAGACAATATTTATGGTTATGCACGATGCTGACCTAGTGTTAGTGTATAGGCGTTTACTCACTGCTCATTAGTGTATGTACAGTATGTGTGCATTTTGTTTTATTTCAAATCGTAAGTCACCAGTATCATTTCTGCCTAGTAGGGGTCTGTTTTTAGATAATCCAAACAGAAGTTATAGCAAACACACATTCTAACCTCTGCTAAAGGATACATTCATTTGCTGCAATATTTAACCTATTGCTACAGTAACTTGATTAGATTAGCTACATTGAAATAAATCATAATACTCATCAATCTTAATATAAACTATACTATACTCATCAATACACACTAACCAATCATAATATAAATCAGACCCACTCTACCACTGCACAGAAATTAGGCATTTTCTTTTGAAAGTGGGTACCAGTGATTACAGACAGCCATGTTGAAAAAAAAGAACTATACAAACATTCTGTGAAAAGCCTCTATTGTGATTTACTTTCAAATGTTTTTGCAGCTTTTTGAGATGTGACATTTATTCTGAACCAATAATTCTTGGCTTTATGTATATGTTGATTATATTTATTGGTTACATACTGTATAATGTAATCAGACAATACTCCTTCTAACTATGTATCTGTCTGTCTCTGTATCCCCGATGATATAGTGATAGAGAATGAGCTCATAGTGCTGCTGAGCACCATAAGCTGAGCTGAACATCTGCTCTCAGAACAGTAGTACTGTAATACTCTGTAGTTTGGGACATTTGTACTTTGTACCTATAGTGTAAGCTTCTTTATTACTTTATGTGCAGGAATAAGAAGAAAAAAATGTTGGATACACTGAATATTATTTGATCTATTCCACCACTGCCTGAATTCCAAATAATGTAGAGTTACATGTTGTAGGTGCCTAAAATAGGCCCTTATTTTCTAGTTAGATGCATTTTATGTTCATATATCAGTGATTTCTGTGCCACCCCAAAATGACCACTGGTCCCGTCACGTCCCTTTGAAAATTGCCTGGCTCTGCCACTGGCCAGTGGGCAGGGGTGAGATGTGTATGTAGGCTACTCTGTAGGCTACTCTGACAGAAAGAGAAGAACAGACAGAAAAGCATGTACGTGATGTGTGTATGTCAGTGAAAGATACTGTAGGCCAGAATTATGTACATAAAAGCACAGGGCAAATCTGCGCTGCATATTTTCATTCAATTTGTGCTAGCACTATCTGTGTATCTAATTAGTGTGTGATTTACTAAGACAGCAGTTCATTATGCAATCAGTGTCTGGGACTGCCTTCTAGACCTGTTTAGTGCACGAAGGGACAGTTCAAAAAGTGCAGTTCAGTGGTGGGATTTTCCTGAGATTAGCAACCTCAAAAGGATGTAAAAAGAAGTGACAAGACAATGTTATGTGAAGAAGTAACAACATTTCAAAATACGCAAGGCTTACTAATAAAATGATTAAGGCTTCTATTATTGATCAAGTTTTTATCATAATATTATCAAGAAAGGTTTAAGTACTCATACTACTGTCTAAGGAACTGAAAAAGCTATGGAATGACAAAAAATGGTGCAAAAGAAAGCATGTCTTGTTTAAAAAGAATAGATATACTTTTTATGTATCTTGACTAAATATGGAGGAGCAGTGTTTCTATGCACCACATTTCTCACATATCTGGGAAAATAAAACTCCCCGAAAAACTTGAGGTCTGTTCCAAATTAAATTTCTTTTAATTAAATGCCGTTTGCCAGTGCCTTTTACTAAATTAAATCTGGGACTATTCATTCATATCTTGCCCTCCACTGTAACTGCACTGTGCTCTTAAATCAGTTTCACTATTGTATTGTATTTTTTATATGTGTTTATATGGGTCTTTAATTTTTAAATATCTTGTCTTAATGCTTTTTTATATCTTATGTAAAGCACTTTGATTTATAGAGAACCATTCAACAACAAGACAAATTATCTTGCTGGTATCTACAATATCTCAGCACTGTAGCAGCTCAGGTGAATGTCAAGCTCAATGTTTTGTTGATGACAAAGCCATAACTCCCAATCCCCCTCTGTAGACAGATTTTGTCATTTATTTTTCTTAATTTTTTAAACATTTTTTTTTTCTTGTCTTTAAGCTAATTGTTAAGATTTCTATAGAATATAGGATAAGTCTAATTTCATCTTCCCACTACACACGCTCTTTGAAGGGAGCTAATTTTCCATGAAAATATAGACTGTAAATTCAAGAACCTGGGTAATATCCAATGGAATGTACAATCAACCACACATTTCATATCTCCTGCTATCTGTGCAATCTTCCTTGTGCGCACATGCATTAAAGAGAGGCCTACTTCATTAATTACATGCAAGATGTGCCTCAGATGACAGCAAACTTGCATTTGCGGCTGTTTGATAAATTTGTTTAGGTGCACAATGCATCAGAAACAAGGTAGAGGGCAAAAAGGAAAAATTATAGCACATTTTTTCTGTTTATGGTTTTATTTCACACATGCTTTGGCAATGTTAACATCTGTTTCCCATGCTAATAAAGCCCAATTGAATTGAAATGATAGATGGAGGGTAGATACAAATAGAAACAGAGATTCCAAGGAAGAACCACTCTTGCAGTTGTGAGCTTTCAGCAAGGCTTTAGAGCATCCATCCATCCATCCATTTTCTACCGCTTGGTCCCGTTAGGGGTCGCGGGTGACTGGAGCCTATCCCAGTGACTTTGGGCCTTAGGCAGGGTACACCCTGGACAGTGGCCAACTCGTCGCAGGGCTAACACAGACACAGACAAGGACAGACAACCATTCACTCTCACATTCATTCAATACGGGCAATTTAGAGTTATCAATTAACCTACACATGCATGTCTTTGGACGGTGGGAGGAAGCCGGAGAACCCGGAGAGAACCCACGGTAACACGGGGAGGACATGCAGACTCCACCCAGAGAGATTGTGTGATGTTGGTCTGGTCCGGGAATCGATCCCACGAACCCACGATCTCCTTATTGGGAGGCAGGAGCTTTAGCCGCTCTGCCACCGTGCACCCCGGCTTTAGAGCAATGAGAGGAAAATAGACTTCTTTATGAAATAATAAAGAATTAGAAATGGTGAGAAAAAAAGACACTGTTTCCATGGTAAAGCACAAGGATAGAAGCCCTAATAGCTTTCTCATGTTCTTTGGCTGGGCGCGAGGAATAATGTTTTGACCAGCACTCTTCCTTAAACTGCATTAAGTGCCATTAAGTGCCATCCATCTCCACTATAACACTAGTGCCTAAAACATTAAATTTTAATTATTTTACTCAGGTGGACTCTTTTAGATATGCCTTACTGGATGTTATAAAAAATATATCCAGGGAGTAGTACCTGTCTCTGGGACAGATAGATAGATAGATAGATAGATAGATAGATAGATAGATAGATAGATAGATAGATAGATAGATAGATAGATAGATAGATAGATAGATAGATAGATAGATAGATAGATGATAAACAGGGCAGAGAAGGGTGTGAGAACATGAAATATCTGGTGTTTTTTCAGGTTGCTGCAATTATCATCTATATTCATCTCACAGAGTATCTCTGTGTATATGGAAATGTTCCAAAGACGAGCACATCAAAGGCAGAGCCATGTGTTCTCCACTGCAGGCAGATCTGAGGTTTTGCCTACTAATTTGGTACCTGAAGATCCACAGAGAGGTCTGCGCCAGTGTGCGTGTGTGTTGCACGCGTGCGTGCTGGTATGTGTTTGTGTCTGTATTCGTGTTTGTTTTTCATGCATATGTATGTCTGCGACTGTGTATGTAATGATGGAGAGTACTGGAGTTAAGTGTTGTGTTCACAGTTACCCTCAATGAGGACAATCTGATAGTTTCATATATTCTACCCCTTCACATTTAGCACCATCATCAAGAAGCACTCTCACCTGCTCTATATGCAGCAGTCAAAACCTGTCCCTACTATTGAACAGGTCTCAATTCAAATCATATCTCAGGTTTCATGTAAAGCAGCAGAAAACTGTTCCATCCTCTGCAGTTTTACATGTTCAAAAGTATTTATAAGGAGGGTAAAGATAGCAATATCAGCTATGGAAACAACTATGTGCCTACCATTAGCATCCACATGAAGTTGTAATAAGGTAATCAAATCTTTTGAACCCACATGCTTATTATTAACCAACTTGAAACTGGTCCTGCCCATATGGCAACAGCACAACAAACCACTCTTGCACATCAGGTTGTTGCTATGACCTTCCTTTCATAAGCTTTCAAAATAACACAATGCAGTGGTGACTTTTTACTAATGAACAAACTGTAAGCATTTAGAGTGGATCAGTCAGGTTGATCTGCAGTTATGGTACTCACATACAGGACTGTACAACCAATTGTAACAACCAATCACCTGGACACCTGTCAGCTTGCTCTACTTAACGGACCTCTGGCAGTGAGAACCAGTGTTTTTACAGGTTTCACTCAGTCCAGTCTTAACCGGATCAAATAGATTAGCTAATATTAGCATGCAAGATTGACTTTCAGTTTCTCTCAGCGGTTTAGTACAATAAGGCAGATTAGGCCAATTTCTTATGTTGCCAATTTCGTGTATCACATTAAAGGCTCAGTCAGTAATTTCTTGTTATACTGACATATACAACAGAAATGTTTGACTTAAAGATTATGTAAACAAACCCTTAACAACAACATAAAATATTAATAACTCATTAAGATGCTGTCTAGCGTTAGTTGGTGGATTAAAAAGCTTCTCGATCAATAAGAGAGTGATAGCAGGATTCTATGTTTTAAAGTCTGATGGTGGGATGAGCTTTACGACTGCATTCAAATTGCGGTGCTTATAACTTTTGCAGTAAGCCCAAATGTAATGCAACATTGAATGTTTAATGATAAACTATCCCAAGCACACAAAAGAAGGCCATATATATTGCCACGGAGGGAAACAAAACATTGGCAGACTCGTTTTAAAAGTATCATAAATTCACCTGCCGTGTACTTGTGTCCTTGGAATAGGAATGCACAAACCCTTTTGGATTAAGGGTAGCCAAAAAAGATCTATATTTGTCCACAGAATCTCTTTGGATAAAGATAGAACTACTGTATCAGGACTGAGACAGCAGGGATGGTGATAGTGAAAAGACTATAGATAGGAGACTGTCTTAGGCCTTGTTCAGACTGTCAGCCCATATCCGGTTTTTGGCACATCCAGATTGTAGCCAGATTGATTTTTGAAAGTCTGGACAGCAAAAAACCACATGAAATGTGATTTTTGTAAATCGGATCCAAGCCACATTTTGAAATACGATTCCAATCGGATTTCTACAGTCTGGACACTCTTGCCGCTCAAACTGGATTTCAAAGTGTCTTTTGCGTCATTCGCAATGCGACACACAATGACGACGTCAAATCCAGAGTGACAAAAGTGCCACGTATACAAGCCTCCTCCGCGTGCTCCTCCATCGCACCAGACAAACTTAGCGATGGAGGAGCACGCGGAGGAGGCTTGTATACGTGGCACTTCCGTTCTGTTCTGCACGGCAACTTGACAGCACAATTGTTTGGAGGGCGAGGTGATGGATGGATTTCTTTCACGTCGGAAAGCCACATCACCACCGTAGGTAGTTACTGATGCCAACGTCGTTACCACAGCAACCCATGCAGATAGGTTGGTAATGTCTGGACACACAAATCCAATCTGATCACTTGCAGTGTGGACAGTCTTAAAGATCTGATTTGACAAACAAATCGGATTTGCCTGCAGTCTGAACAAAGCCTTAGACATGTTATATGCCAAAAGCCATGACCCTACTTCAAGTTGATTGTGATACTTACTGAGCTGAGTAAATGAGAGTAAATACCACTGCTGTTAATTCACACCCTCCTCACTGTATCTCAGAAATATGAAATCGCTCTGACCTCAATACCTCCTTCCTGACGAATATGACAGAAATTGTAAGCAATAGGCAGCTATGAGCTTTGACTGTCATCTTCTACTGTTCTTTCAAACTGTCTTAAATCAACATAGGAAAAAAGAAGATTGACATCTGCTTGCTATCCACTACATTTCACAAATTCTGAGACATAAATACATATGGTAGTTATTATGGGATACATGACAGATTGACAGTTTGTCAGAATTATACAGCCCAACCCTTTCCAAGTGATGACAAGAGGCAGATAGCGTATGAGGCTTGATTGAGTCCACTGCATTGTAGTTTCCTATTTAAAGGGATGGGATTTTAAAGGAACTGCAGTTACTTATAAACAACTCAATTCAATTAAATTATATTTATATAGCGCCAACTCATAACAGAAGTTATCTCATTGCACTTTTCCTATAGAGCAGGTCTAGACCGTACTCTTTATAATATTAATTACAGAGACCAAACAAATCCCACCATGAGCAAGCATTTGGCGACAGTGGCAAGGAAAAACTTCCTTTAAGAGGCAGAAACCTTGGACAGAACCAGACTCAATGGTGGGCGGCCATCCACTGCTGCCCTGTTAGGTTTTGAGGGGAGGGGGGGTTGCATTGTGATGCACAATGCAAACACTGGTCATTTGATGATAATTAATGCTGTTTGGGGATAACTAGAAAACAAATAGTGGCAGGTTGGACAAGTGCCAGTGAATCGTGATTACTCAGGATTGAATTCACAAAATTGCCATAACATTTGTTCTCTTGTGAAATTTGTCCCACATCATCCACACTTAGAACTAAAGAATACTACAAATCTAAATTCATTTTTACCAGTTATGATCATTGTTATGTACTTTTTCACTACTTTCTATGGAGAAATTACATAAGAAATGTATTATTATTTGGCAGGCATTAGAGGAAAATATCTTTCTTATTCAGTATAACCAAATGTGAAAATTTGCACTGACATGTATGAGTTAATGAAAGCTTAAACTTAATGGCAATCCTGAAATGTGATTGACTGTAATGTCCCATGTACATATATCAGTGTCCTTGTCCATCAATCCAATATAGGCTCTTGTTAATCAATGAGAATTATAAATTAGTATTTTAATATTTGTTCTAGAGCAGTTAATGTTAGAAAAATAAAAACTGAAAATCTGCCGCCTAAAATGCTTGAGGTGAGTTTGCAGAACACTAAACATCACCCAGCCTAATAGAAAATCTGAGCAGCGCTTCCTCACTCTGACATCACTTCCTTCTGTCATGGCCATGATCCCATGGTTTACAAACTCTCTAAGTGGATCCTGGGCCTACATCTCAAGCCTACTTATTGACTATATTTTACTACATGCCAAAACATTTGCAACAAAATATCTGCATCTACTTACAGGTTGTGATGCCAAACATGGATGCTGTGATACCTTTGATGTAAAACAGTAATAAACTGTGCACTGGGGTTAATGTATGGTGATGCAATCACTACACATAGTAACTGCCAATGAGTCACAAAGTTGCATAGATTACTGAAAGCATGCCTGAGGCCTTGAGAGACGTCTTATGTAAGAGGTTTCATACATAAATCACAAATGACTTTCAATGCAACTTACTGAGCATTAGCTGTCTTTTAATTATCATACAGTACACGGGACTTGTATATAAAGTATTTACTTTTTTTTCTCAATGTCACTGGGTGATAACTATGTTGAGCCACATATATTACCTTCATACAGGTGTTTACATAAAGAGCTCACATTTAAGAAGCACCCAAATGCCACTTGCTTCGATCTAGCTCTTCAATCACTCATGCACAACTTATAAAATCCATAACCTGCTCATATGTCTCAATTCTGGGTGCAATTCAATAGGACCCGGTGTTGTGTTTACTCAAGCATATTGTGAACACTACTTGTGCATACAATTAGAAACACACAGGCCTGACAATGTAGGCTGGGCAGGGAGCCCTGAGGTTGGGATCAGCATGACGTGATTGAATGTCGGCTGATTTATCTTCCTCCATTTTTCACCCTCCAGCAGCACAAGACGAAAGCGATGTGAGGAGCCTTGCCATCCTTCCTCTTGACTATTCTTATCTTAGTACTCGGGAATAATGTCTTGACAGGGACAACCTGCTTCTCTCAAACAAACTCAAATCTGCACCTCAGTTAAAGCTGAAATGGCAGTCCTTTGCCCGTGTGTGTGTGTGTGTGTGTGTGTGTGTGTGTGTGTGTGTAAGACAAGGATCAGTCCATATGTGTTATCCTTGTCCTTATAGTGCCTTTACACTTGTATTCTCTATGTGATTGTCTGCCATTTTGAACTGTTTTTTTTTTTTTATTTCAAATACGTGGGATGAAACGTACCCTGATTTATACTCAAATTGTCTTTATTATAAAAGACCGTTTGCATATAGCTATTCGGCACACGCGTTCAATACTGAGGCTTTGGCTCTTAGAATTGACTTGATCCTTAAAGACAGCTTAGCAGAGACTATATGTAGCCTTAGCTTCAAGCACATTAGCCTGCCACTATGCTATTCCTAACGCCGGACAGATTGTTAGAGATACTGGACAAATATTTATCTACAAAAATACCCGGTGTTAAATAATCTGATGTCCACCGCAACACATATTTAAGGCAGTCTGCAGCTGTCCTTTTGTTTTCTGTAAAAAAAAAAAAAAAAAAAAAAAAATATATATATATATATATATACATGAAATCTCCCAGTAATGCGATGCATGTGTCGCTGTGTCTCTCTAAAAAATTAGTATCACAGTTATACCACTGGTATGTACACTACATGCCGAGGTTTTCTATTAAAACTAGATTCCCCTCAGCGACCTAATCGTTCAGGATTCCCATTAATAGCAGGGTTGTGTTGGCATTAGATGGGAGGCACCGCAAAATGATGTGTTGTTAAAATAAGAAACATCTACCAACAGAGCCGACACAGAATCATGGTTTTTGAGAGGAAATATCCCGCATTGATATCTTACCTTGTAGGGAGATTAACGACAATAAAAACCCAGAGAAACAGCTTCAGGGGGAAGGAGGGCTTCGCCATTGCTGTCGAACATTTGGAGGCTACATTTGGTGAAGCCATCATCACCATCTTCGTTTCCTCTTTATTGCAGATGGACGTGTCCGTCTATTCACTGTGTTTCCTCTCTACGATACATTACGCACGTTAGCGGTAGCGGGTCTGCAGTTCTAGACCCGAGGCGGACGTGCGGTGGAGTGAAATCAGCCAAAACAAAATCGAAACGAGTCGAAAGCTTGATTTCGTATCGGTCGTTTTTTTTTTTTTTCGTTTTTTTTTTCTTTCTCGTTGCCTAGCAGGGCCTTAAAAACTGCCTCAGACGGCGAAGCCTCCCCCCTGTATAAGCTACAGTAATATCGAGCAGCTGAGAAAACCAGCAGAGCCTCAGTCTGAATGCAGATCAACAGTGGGGTCAGAGAGGAACTGATGCACGTTGCTGCAGCACGGATCAACACATGCGTGGTTTCACCAAGCGGAAGCAGGGCTGCATAGAATACGGGGGAAAGCCTTAGCTTGGTGCTACAGGAAAAAATTGGTGGTTTTATTTTTTAACTGCTAGCACACTATTGGTGTATACCACGTGATGGTTGTTAATCAAAATATATTTTTAACATGAGAAAACGATACTATGTTAAGATGGTGACGATCCAAGTATTGGATGCTGGTGTGAGTGTAAAACTCGCACCATTTGGCAATTACTGCCAAATAATGTGATGCAGCAATTAACACAATGCAGTGCAGGGGCTCACAAAATGAGACATCATGGGGTCCCTAACAGGCTAGGAGCAAACACACCATTTTATGCAGTATCAGTGTAACCACAGTGAGGGTCTATAGAAGACTGAAAGTTGTAATCACGATTCACTGGCACTTTTTCTACCTACAGTGCAGACAAAGTAACTCTTGTACAAGTAATTACACAAATCATCTCAGGTGGAGAAGTGTGTGTTTGTGTGTGTCCTTGATGCCACACAGATCTATTTGGAATCCTTACTGAGCCGCAGGCATGAGTCTAGTCCAGTCACGCTTTCAGCACCTCGGACAGCTCTATTAGTTTCATCTGCATTACAAACCACCAATCAGCACCAAGGACAGCTTCCTTCAATTTGTTGCTGCTTAAATGAGGGCTCTCACGGCCCAGTTGATTTAACAGTAAATATATTAATCCCCAAATGGAGCCCATAAATCTGATTAATTTACTTTGCTGTTTATTTTGTTCATTAATTGATTGTTTTACTGAATGAAGTTAATTAGGAATGTAACCTGTGCCAGAGGATATGCTCATATTTAGGCAGCATACATGATTATTTTATGATATACGTGGTTTTCCAAGTCTTGACATATTTTGAAACCTATCCAGGGAGAGTATCCTGAGGTTTGCATTGTCCTTTCTAAGGTGCTCTAGTACCCATTTCTATGTTCTTATATAAGTATGCTAATGCTCCTGCATTAGGGTGTTACTTCTTTCCACAGACTCCTTGAGGGGATGTTTGAGAAAAAATATGTGTTCATAATCTTGAATACAAAATGGTAGCCTGTCCCACACTGTCTCATAAATTACTTTGATACTGCTGTTACACTTTGCAAGATCACTCCCTCTCCTCTCCCTCTCTCTCGCTCACACACATTGCTTGAAAGGCAAGTTTCAAATATCTTTTAATCCTACTTCAAGAGAAAGCAGAAAAATAAAGATAAATTAATTAATAAATCACAAAAAACACCTAGATTAAAATTGGTGCTTGTTACATGACGTGAATGACATGATCAAAGTAGGTCACTTTACAGGACCCAAGGACACTTTCACATCTGTCAGGTTTTTATTTTCAAGTGTGTACATGCTGAAGATATCTTTCATCCAAGCTGCATTTCCTCATATTGTTATCTTCATTGAAAGATGGGAAGAACATTTTGCTAACACAGTGGGTAGTATTTTTCCGTTTCTTCTTCCTCAGTGGACATACAGTGTTTTTTAATATATTTTTTTAATAATATGTTCTCACTATCCAATAAAAAATGTTGTTGTCCAGTGACACACAAAAACAAACTAAGAAACAAAAATACATTTAATTGATTTTATTTTAAATGAAAACCTACCAGCATGAAAGCTGAAGGGAGGAAAGAAGCGAGCACCAAGGAGAGTGGCAGGTGCAGTGGAAACAAGCAGATGCTTGCAAAGTTGTTGTCTTGTCATGGTGCATTAGCCCAAATTCCCCTCTGAACATTTATTCCACAGGCATATAGGCAGTGAACATGCTGCACTATCACTTTTACGGTCCCATGAGGCTACAGCCATGCTAAGCTGTTTTTTCATATGTTTGTGGCCTCATAAACTCATTCACTCAGAATGATAACCAGCCACTGTCTGGTATCTGTTTTTAAACATTATTTATTAAAATTTGACTGTGGCAATCAAAGTTGATTGCAGCTGTTGCCACCTAAGTGTGACATGCATTGAAGATGAGGTGTGTCTGATTTAAAAACACCATCATGTGTTTATTTGTGACAAGGAAATTGACAGAGGCTTCATCAGCCATGCAGCAATTCTCAAAGCAGAGTAAACCAGCAACCACTCCCAAATCAAGTATAGATAAAGAGAGGAAGTCATCAGTAATATTTAACATATACTCATATAACTAGTTTCAAAGGAACATTCCCTGGTCATACTTTCCCTCAAAATGTCTTTCACTGTGGATATATAGAAGCCAAACAGGGAACACATGACACATGACAGTTTAGGTCATGTTTTGACACTCTTTTTATATTTAATAAATATGGTTATAGTACTTGCAAAACACAGATACATTTACCTGCATTTGTTCTGCTGTATAATTATATTATAATTATAATCATGCAGTTAAAACACTGCTATTATAAGCTGCATTAATAGCATATATTAAAGAGTAATTGCCATTGTCCTCACATGCTATTTTTCAATTTTCTGTCACTATAGCCTATAAATATTCTACATACCTAAAGCTTTGTAAATAGATATTTATGCCTTACTCATCATAAACTGATCCAAACAGAGGCAAACACACACACACACACACACACATACACTGCCCATATCATTTGCCCCCCAGGGCCAGACGTCTCTCTCTGCCCTGCAGCCATGCCACCGCAGCTGTCAGAGACTCTGGCCATGCAGAGATACTGGTTAGCAGTTGGAGGTATTGATCTAGCTGAGATGGAAGAGGTAATTTAGATACATGCTAAAACATCCAATGGCCACTAAATTGTAACAGTTAATTAACCCATGTGGATGCATTTTGTTAGTGGGAGACATTCATGGTGGGTGGATAATTAGATACATGAATGAAAGAAAGGATGGGTGTAGGGATAGAGGGGCAGGCTTTTGTCTACTTGTTTGCTATCACAACATGTGACTAGATGTTTACTTTTAATCTATATGGCTTGTACCGAACATTTATTCTGATTATACAAGACAACCAGTTAATGTCCCTGGCAGAATCTCTCTCTGTTTCTCTTTTTCATACTCTTCTCTCTCTCTCTCTCTCTCTCTCTCTCTCTCTCTCTCTCTCTCTCACACACACACACACACACACACACACACACACAAACAGAGAGAGAGCGAGAGAGAAAGAGCGATGTCAGGTTAGATCCACTTGGTTCAATAGTCACAGCACAAATTTGAGCCAAATTGGCGCTTCCCCACATCATGGATGCACCTGGGCTCTCATGCACTGACCTACCTCCAGAAACCTATTTATCTGTGTGTGTTTATAATATTGAGAAAATATGTGCAGGTAGTTACCTTTACTGACATCAATTTACAAATCTTATAGGGCCCCTGGCTTACTTGTGAAATTTGTGTTATACAGATATATTACACAAACCTGATCCAAATAGCTGTAGTAAGCAAAGCCGAGCATCCGCCTGTAGTGTCATGTTGAAGTGCATTAAATGTATCGAGTATATTATAATATAACTAACAGCAGTCTGTTACAAAGCGTTCAGGGTTTTCATTTCTGTAATCGAAAAGATTGGGCACATTGAGGGCAGTGACAGTACTGGCATGCGAAGGCTTAGTTTAGTGACATTTCTGCTTGAAATTTCAATAATGATTTCATCTTTCATGGCATCCATTCTCTCTGGAGACAGAGTGGCATGTGTGAGTCTGGCTGTGATGATATGTTGTGTCATCTTTAGATAAGAGCTGGGGGAGGTATAGTCTTAATGGCATCATTGAACACACAGATGCCCAGTTCCACTATCATTCCAGTTTTACAACCCACACATATGCTGTCACAGCCCCATTCGGTTAGCATCAAGCTGTGGGAGCAGAATGATCTACTGTAAGCACTATTGGATATGAGAAGCAGTCTGGCATTCAGACCAAAGAGATGTAACATCAGAAGCAAAAATCAAAAAAAAAAAAAAAAATAGTAGAAGAATAACATACAAACAAATCTTAAAACATTTTCACAAGAAGATTTCACTGTAATTCTGCTGCAACAATGACAACAACTAAAAAATAAAGATCACTGAAACTGGAAAAGACAGGTGCCAGGTGGCCAGGTGTTCTGTTTATTAAACTTAGAAAATGTGCAAACACTTCCCATCTTACTGAGAGCTTTCGTACATGAAACATGCGAAAGCACTCTCTGTGGTCTGTCATTACTAACATTTTTAAACCACAGCTAAAATTCCACAAGACTGGATTTCACCTTGTCTCTAAGTTATCCTCAGTCCAACTAAGACGGTGTAGTCCCTCATTCATCCAGGAGTGTTCCATCGTAGAAAAGGTTTCAGTCGTAGTCAGTCCAACTGACTTCATCTTATTATGGTCCTTGCATGTTATACAGCACAATTTTCTCTGTATTAGAACCCATTTAGAAATTGTTCCTTTATCTAACAACATATCCTGCTGTGTCATTTGGTGCTCTCTGCTGATTTAATGAGGGCCCCCATTAAGAGTAACATCTATGCATCTCTTGATTTACTGCAGTCTGCTTTTACCTTCATGCTAATAACAGTTTCGGTCATATTTTATTCATCGTGTTAACTAGAAACACAATCTGATTACAGGAACAACCTAGTGGACATTCTCATCTGGGAGATGCCCTGCCAATAAGCTATTTTGTATCATCATCAACTCTTTATAAGAGGAAAGCAAAATCTCAAGGTATAGCTTGAGAGCCTGGAGCAACTGAATCACACCATGTTATCACCAGGATAGTACCACTACAACAGGCTTGATATGAGATGCCAGCAACACCCTCACTGTGGTCAGGCAGCTTCAGAGGGTGTGAACTGTTTCAGATTTGTGGGCATTCAGATCTGTCAACATGAAGGGGGCACAAACCACCAAATCAATCACCTCTCAGGCATGATGGCACACCTAAACGGGCTTTTACCCTAACACTGTTTGCATTTAACCTGGCAAACTACTGTATGTGGAATGTGGATCATGGGTGGATCTCACTTTAAATACTGGCCTTAGAGGAAAATGACTCAGAGTAAGCAGATGTGATAAATGATTGACATTTTAGGCTATGGGTAAAGTGAGTTATGCAGGATGCTGTCCTTAATGTAAAGCAGTGAAATATATCTTGTTCATATAAATACAATATTGTTCTATATAATATTGTTTTTTCCATGTATGTGAAACAGAGTTGCCTTGTCATACTGCCATTGGCCAATCAATAATTTGAGGGTTTGGAAGCTCCTTTGACAGATTACTGAAATTGTACATGCCAAATTCTTGAAGATAAGTTCAAAGGGCCAGTTTGGGACATACATCATATATGGTCTTAAACCTTGGCTTTTTTCATTTAATCTTAGGTAATAGACAATCATTGTACATGCAATATAGATAAATAAGTCCAGTAATTCAAATTATTTACAATACTTTCAACACAATAGGACTAGAAAAATTTGAGTGTTCATCAACCAACATCTTCCATTTAAATTTTCAAACTTGTTGAAATTGTTCTGGTCCAGTAAACCATCCATTGTACATGGACTGAATAAAGTGTAATAATTATTTAGAAATTCATTTTCCTCTAAGCCTGTAACAGTCAAGCTCAGTCTTCTGCTTTCCATGAGGCTCGCACATGTTCCTGAACTGTGGCCTGTGAGGCGCCTGCCAGCATCTAACCTCTCCACTGTGATTAGGGGTAAATTTAGCTGGCTGATTTCATAGCCTCTTTATATGGTTATGTGGTCTGCTGGACGTTAAGCAGGTATAATCTCCACTCCCAAAGGTAGATCACAGGGAGTTTCTGATTTCAGCTCTGGTATTATTTCTGAGGCTTTTATGTTCTCTTCGGGGTCACAGCTTTATCAAACACAAACCACAATTGAGCCCAAAGTCACTGATGCAGATACTACAGATTACATATGAGAGAAAAAAGTGCCAAAATGGAAGAGTGGTGCAAGTTGCAGACAGAACACTGCCAAGTAAGTTAAATCAGAGGGTTACTGGAACATGTGGAGTGTTTTTAGAATATTTCTGCATTGAACACTCAGGAATTTGTCTACTTTTTTCTAAAGCCTCTTTGTAAGAAAAAAAAAAACAGAAGTGTGAGAAAGCTATAACACAAAACTGCTTGCACGCAAATACACACACATACACTGGGTGCATATGCCAAAATATTTATCTGCTTTGGGATGTACTTACAGTATGATGCATTTTACTATCAAAAGTAAATCTCCCTATCATTACGCAGCAGTTGCCATCAAGATTAGCTGTTCCCCTGGCAGAATAATGCCCTGAAAATTCCAGAAATGCTTTTAGAGCTGTAGAGAACAACTTTATAGTACAAAACAAATGCATGTCTGCCTGTGGCCTTCATCGCACCCTGATGTTCCCAAAATAAAGTTGTTCTCCACAACACTGCAAGTGTTCTCTCTCTCTGTTTCCATTGACCTTTTTTGTAGTTGAAGATGTGCCAGAGCCCCACTTTGTCATCTGAAGAACACTAATGCTCTGCCATCCCCCATTCATCATAGGCTTGAGTTTCCAAAAAAACTTCAAAACTTTGTTTGGGAATCCATATTATCTTGTCGGTCCATTTTTTTGTTGGGAGATTGCAATAGCTATAAAGACACTTTACTGCACACAGATCACAGATAATACAAAAAGCTCTAATGTAGCCTGATGCATGAGTCACAAAGAGGATAGGCCACTATCACCCGTTGTCACTAAATGGACAGTCCCGAGGGAACACTTCACCATCACAACAACCATCAGCTATAAATTCTTGTCTCAGTGTTTTAATGGCATCCAAAGCACCACACCAGAGGAGGAGCCATTTAGTCCATTTACTCTGGCTGCACCCATATACGTTCAACACCCCTTCAGATGGAGACTATGTCACCTCAATAAGACAACAGCAGGGGAATTGATTCTCAGGGCAACATTTCTTAATGTCTCATATGTCTCATTTTGATAATATTAAAAAGGTTTTCTAATGGTGGCCAAAGGCTGTGACTCACACCACTGCAGATGGGAGAACAGAGAACCACTTTTTTATTCTTTAGCAACATGGTGATGTCATGGAATGTACCAACTTGACTGGGCTATAACTGTGGAAAAAATGTGTACAGTTAATGTGGACATTACATGATGACTTTCATAATAAAATAAGATTTCAACAAGTAGAAATTGAATCTCTGAACCTACAAAATGACTGCCTAACATTCACTATGAAATACTGTTTATCATACAGCACTGCCTGCAAGGCATAAAGATGAAAGTACAACTGTGACTCTCACTGGAAACATTGTTTTCATGGGGTAGAGCAACACAACACGTTCACTTTACAATGACATTCAAAAGTACTAGTGAGGAAAAAATTACTCTAATTCAGTATAACAGTTTTATTTTTATGAACATAATCAGTGCAGTACATCTTCACACACCTCAGTGTTTTTTAATGCCTTTGATTTAAATTCATTGCGTAGGAGAGGCTCTATCCAAAGCTTATCACTCTTTTCTGCATCTCCATCAGGATGCTTACATAAAATCTTGTTCAACCCAAGGCCAAAGCACTCTGTCCCATTGTGCATAGCAGGCCTATTCACAACAACAGTAGATAATTTACTCAGCCTTGTTGTGCTCATGGTGGATAGGGCCTCCCATTTTGTCTCCGACTAAGAGGATACAAACAGCCAGGGTTAACATATCCATAGAGTCCAGGGCCTTTAACTCTCTGGAAACACATGTTTCCATGACAAATAACAAAGAGGGGTAGTGTTTAAAAGAAATCTATATGAAAAATTACACACCAAAATTGTGCACAATCTGTATGGACTCTCTGTGATCAGAGCTACAAAAAAGAAAAAAAAAACCCATCAAAACCTCAAACGCTTCCCCTGTAGGCTTGAAAGTTAGCTATGAAACATTTATTGCTTGTTCCTTCAAAGAGGATGGCAGCTGTTGTCAGTTTGGATTCACAACGGTCACAATGTACTTCAATGGCAACTCAGGTTCATGGCAAAAATTAAGGTTATGTTTTGCTATGTATGTGAAACAGTGTACACCTTAGGACGTAAGGCAAATTTCTGAAAAATATTCTGATTATAAAGTCAAAGCAAATCAAATAAATTAAAAAAATAAACACTTTCCAAACATATTCAGAAACTTCTCAAACTACTCCTGCAACATAATGCACTTCTCCACTGTCCACTTGTTGCTAGCAATGAGCAGTTTTCAAAACCAAAACACACGTGTTCCTTTAAGGAATGCCTAGCCTAACTAAAATCCAAGATAATTTTATTAGTAAGGGTGTCTGTAGAAACTTTCAACATTTACATAGCATTTTACCCTAACACGTCTTTCTAGGGAAAACATTACAATTGCATGAAAAATATTGAATTTAAACCTGCATTAATTGATCGTTTAGCCATTTGGCAGCACAACAAAAAGTAAACACAATACTGACATGTTATCATTTTGAAAAATTGTTAGCACTAATGTGTTGCCTATTTACTCATCCAGCAGAAACATTAGCATTTATATGGAATCATCCTTCTTCCACCTGACGAATATAAGTCCAACGTTCACTCTCCTTTTTGCTCTGTTTTGGTTTTCACCAACTCCTGAGGAAAATTTATGGCTTGTTAGCTGTTAAATGCTCCACTATGTTCACCAGCTAGAAAATAACTGGTTGTCTTTTGGTGGTGGGTGTGTAGCGTACAGTGGGTTTATCCAAGGTTTTTCGCTGGAAACAGTGTACAGCTGTAAACCTAGTAAGTGCAGGTCGTCTGCCTGCCTCTGTGTCTTTTATCCCCCTCCACTGAGCAGTGGGGAGTCTATGGAAACTTATCCCTTTCTGCTCCTCTGATCAGCAGCCTTTAAAGGCCCTGGCGGGAGCCCCAGTACCAGCCTGGTTTGCTGTATGAACTCGGACAGCAAAGCTATAACCGTGTGTTGTATGTCTCTACGAGTTCAGATCCTTGGCCTCCTCACGCAGAAACACTACCAGTAGAGTTACCAGAGGTAAAGTGCACTGCTGGGTTGATATTTGGAGACACACCAAGGACAGGACTGTGTTTTTTGAGATATGAAGAACAGGAAATCTGCCAGCAGCCACAGATACACCTGAAAAATAACAGGAAGAGAAAATAAGATAGATACACAGTTAGCGACAACCTGATGGGGGAGGTGAAGATGTGCAGGAAGTGCAAATAAACAAGAGCTGTTGTTGATCGATCCCTCCTGACAATAAGAGATCAAATCAGGAATTGCTACATATTTCATTCTGTGACTCCTCTGAAACATCAGAGTTTACAAGAGTGCTTTGTTTATAAAACAGCCAGATGTATTCTAAACATGCAAACATGCTTTGTGTCTAATTTAGGGAGAAAATAAAGTGCCTTGGGGTGAAAGCGATGCATTTGGTGAAAATGTAGTGAGTAGGACTCTGCTTTGGGAGTGTGCTTGAGTTCACGGTAATACCCCTAGTTATGTTTTATTTTTACAGGCTAAATTGACGAGCTGCGGCATTCACAAAGCTTCCAAACTACTGTAGTGAATTTGGTAATATCTCACTCTCAATTCTTAAGTTTGTTTGAAACTAATTCTTAAAACATCCAAGCAGAACAACTGTTGTCCTGCACTACTCTACACAAATATACAGACAGCCCAGCCCAATGAACTGTAACATTCTTATGTAAAACTCTTTTAGTAGAGAATTTGCTTAATTAATATTTCTTCCTTTTTCTTAAACTACATATATAACATAAATGCACATCAAGCAATATAAAATATTATGAATAAAATCATCCAGAAAATTGTATTATATAGAGCTGCAGTACAACTTTCCCAGTTCTTACTCTTGCTATGCTGCTATGAAGTAATAGTGCAAAATTGTGCAACTCATGAAACATGTTTTCATGTTAATTACACTATCAAATCATATAATGTTAATTTCAACTGAGACCAGGCATAGTATCTAAATGTGAAAAAATGTAACACTCTCATCATCTCAGGCAGTTCATTTTTATGAACATGAACAAGTGAACCCCAAAGCTAAAATCCAGACAATCACGACTTTGTAATCAGCATCCCATTTCTTCAGCTTCTTTGCTGTCAAATAATGGGCACCAACTAGGCAGTCTGTAGAATAATTGGTCTTTTTCACCCAAATGGGTTTATTTCATAAAAGTGCTATGAACCAAAAGATGGGCCTACATCAATAGCCTTGAGTCACAATATTCGCAAAGTTGGCCCATTCACACAGCAAATGGAACAGCTTGGGGAGGTGTCACTTGATGACATCAAAGATTAGTCTTCACTCTTTTGTGTGTGACTTCCAGAGAATGTTCATGTTTGCAGAGGTAGACTGAATGAGCCAAGGTCATGGAGACATAGTATACACTTTGACTTAAACAATTTTTCATTTGATTCAGGTGTGCATCTTGGAAAGCTCTTCTAAGGAGAAAAAATGCTGGTAGAAATCCCATAATTGTGATTTTTAGTGTTAGTAGAAGATAATGAATGGGCAAGATATTGTGGAAGAGAACAGGGAGATTCTTTTAACTTGTGTTGCAGTTAGTAAACAATTTTAGTATGAAAAGTCTTAAAGGAAAATTTGAGCCAACAATTGTAACTGTATAACAATAACAATCTCCTGGTCAAAGAAAGACTGGGTGGGTGAAATGAGTGTGTGTGGTGGGGGAATAATCGATAATGAAATTATAATTTCTTAGTGAAGTACA
Source organism: Siniperca chuatsi (assembly GCF_020085105.1). Taxonomy (NCBI): domain Eukaryota; kingdom Metazoa; phylum Chordata; class Actinopteri; order Centrarchiformes; family Sinipercidae; genus Siniperca; species Siniperca chuatsi. The sequence goes on from NC_058055.1 coordinate 18,934,499, forward strand.
AAAACCTATCCAGCCAAAGAATTGGACTGAACTCAAAATGAAGACATGGAACAGGAGTCCACTCCTGTTGATCGCTGAAAGTTAATGAGATTCAGTGTCCATTCATATTTTAAAGACTTTTAATTATGCAATGCACCCCTTTGATAGGTGGCATGTAAAGGTCAATTTGGGCTTCACACATTGAAGGTTTGAGTAATTAATTTGCTGTGGCACAGTTATTTAGCAGAACGAATGAGGACTGGCTGCAGTGTGTTGTAAATTCTGATTTGGGCACTAGTGTGTTATATACTATATGATCACCTTCCCTCTTTATGGCAGGCTGCACAATATTTTGCTGTTAGTATTTAGCATTTGTGTTTTCGACATAATGCCTGCACAGTATGCAAATGAGAGTAATATTTTACTATTTTATGAGGATGTCCTGATATTTGTTGCAGCTGGTTACTCTATGGGAAAACTTGAGTTTGCCTGAGCCATCCCTGACTGAAGGAGTTTAACTCACTGTATTTTTGTAGCTGCCAAAACACTCGACTCAAAGAGGTATTTCCTCTAAGTTAATGACCTTTTTTTATCATTTGGGATTTCTAAACCTGTCGCTGTTTTCATTTTCAGTGGTCCTCCAAAAACACATATTATGGTGACTTTGAGAAAGGTACTTATCCTTCACAGACACCAGTGGTGCTACTCAGCAGAAGAATGGCATTGTATTGGAGAGCCTCCACGTAAAAATGTGTAATTGAGAAACTTTACTGCTGAAAAATCATAGGCACAATAAGTAAATTCTGCCTTTATAAAGAAAGGTCATCATCATCACCAGCATTGTTGTCATCCTTGTCATCATTATTGTTGTTTCTGCTTCATTATACTTCATTTATTCTCATCAACACAATCTTGGTGACACCGTCCTTACTGTCTTTATTGCATCATCAACATTATAACCATAATCATCTGATTCATACTTCATCTCTGGCCCTTCTCTTTAACCATCCCTCATCTTAGATGGATAGGGCAGGGTGAATGAGCATTCAGGGGATGGAAGTAGGATGTAGTTTCTAATGTGAGAACAATTACCTGGACGCATGATTTGATTTAGCAGAGAGACAGGCACATCCTTTGAAGCATAATGGATTTAGCAACATCTTAATGCCTTTTCTGGAGAGCATTCAAAACCTCTATTGGCTGTCTTCACCCCCCCCCCAAACCACCACCATTTTGCTGTCTCTAACATTCCCTGCATCATTCTCAACACGTCCTCATACCTAAACTAAATGGCAGAATAGGTAATTTGCCAATGACTCCCAAAACGACATATATGACCGTTGAAGAGTACCACCGACAGGTGTACCAGACCTTCATCATGGTAACCATAAACACGTGGTTAATGTTGTGAAACGGTCGCAGTTTGGTTAGGTTTAGGCACCAACACTACTTGGTTAAGTTTAGGAAAAGATCATTGTTTGGGTTAAGTTACATTATGTCATGTGACATATATTAACTTATGTTCGTAACATGACTTTTGTATGCAAGTTAAAACAAGTCAATGTTGACTTTTGGTTTCACACAAAACACGAACAGCAGTCTCCTGGATGAAAGTCCTGTGTTTGACCCATCCATCCACCCTGACCTCCACTCTATGTGGACTTTGTTGCTCTTTATACTACGTCACCTGACTTCCTCCTTTGCTCCCATCATAATTACTACAGCCACTAGAGGTCGCTGCCTAGCAATGAACGTAAATATGGGTCGAAATAAGCTGCTTTCACAGACAATCTCTATGGCCGTATTTTTGGGGAGGACGGTCTGAGCAATCCTCACCCTGTATTTCTTCCTTTGCCTCTCTTTCCCACGCTCCACCCCTGCTTCCCTTGCTGCGTCTGGTCTCATTGTGCCAGTTGGGTTGAATGTGAAACTCGCATGGACGGCTGCAAGACAGTGTGGAAGTGTCACTTAAGAGGCAGAGTGAAAGGGTATGTGAGATAATGGTGGTCTCGCTATGCCCTGCCAGTGGTATATCTGATGCTCTGTCAATCACATGCTAACCTACCATGGACCCTCACTTGAGATTCAGTGAATAAAGTACTCTACCTACAGAAAAGAATACAATGGATTTTTTTTTTCTGTTTGAATTTGATTCAGTTTGTTTTCTGTGTTTATATTCAAGTAGAATTTTTCCCCTCATCTATGTGGAAATAATTTTGGTTATATAACAGCTCAGTAAATCAGGTTGTGGACTCAAATGCAATTCGGTTCAGTAACAGGCAATCAATTTCAAAGGAGCAAAGCAGGGAGGCAAAAAGTCCAAAAAGGCGGGCAGGGATAACGTGACAAGGGCCGGACCACAACAGCTGGTATGGCACAACAAACAATTTGGCAGAGAACAATGCCTCAAGGGCAGAGTTAGGGAGATATTACAGTTTAACTCCATTTATTTCATGCACTTCTGCCAAGACTGTAAATGCATTCAGATAAGGCTTAGTGATTTCTGATTATCTTCACATAATTGTCTTTACTTTTCACACAACTAGACATAAAAAGGTTTCAGACAATTTACACAAGTGCAGGCAATGAGTGCAGAGTGTGTTCTGCTCACAATATTGTCATTCTTGTTCCCAGTGAAGAGAAGAATGCTTCTGTGGTCTCGTCTAACTAGGAGACCAACCCAGAATCGGAGAGAGTAGGAAATGCAGCCGTGTTGTAGTGGTATGTGAATAAAAGGTGGGGACAAACTGAGGTTTAATATGACAGCAGAGCCCATCCAACAATATAAACTGTCTCTCTTCTCACAGATTTTTTTTTCAGTTTGGCAATGGGAAGTTTACAAACACAAATATCATGTCCACGCCACACTCACTGAAGTCATGGACATCACCTGTAATACATTACTGGAGGCATGACAAGGTTTGATTTGCCATGCAAACTATTTTACAGTATCGAATGTGTCTGACCAGCGAGTATATTACAGTAGGTGCAATGTGTATGAAAATCTTTGAGCTGATGCAAATGACAAGCAATATATGGAGTAGTAAACAGACTGATTAAAATAATTTATTAATCTGACAGTATTTTCAGTTTTATAAATGACTGCAGGTGTCTTTTTGCTGTCTTGAAGTTTTTTGTATCAGTATTCTCTTTGTAGACACCAGTAGAACCAGAGTTTTAAGAGCACAACACCTTTTGGAGCATTTGTTGTTTTGCAAAGTGGAATGCAAACTGGTGTTTACCCATTCTCCACAGTGGCCTTTTGTTTGTAGCAGTGCATTAAAATAATGGAGAAAAACTGCCATGACAGTTTGGAGGATACAGTTAAGGGTTACAAGAGTGATAAAACAAGCACTTGCTTCAGTTGTTCTTACTTTAAAAGTAATGTGTTCCCTGTTCTCACAATTTGCCATCAAGAGCCTTTTTTACATCTTGCCACACATTTGCAGCAAATAATAAAATAAGTTCTTAATTGACTTGCATGCTAAAACTAACTAGAGAGGTAAAAAAACTCAAACACAGTATCAAAGCAAGAAAACAAAAAAAGATGGTTCAGTGACCTTTAAGGACCATAAACTGAATCTGTCACTTTCAATGGAAGTTCATTGGTTCTTTGAATTCATAAAAATCTTATTTTGATTGCACACATACACATCTGTTTAGACATTTGGTTGCCCAGCATATTTATGAAAACAATTAACTCAGTCTTTGTGTCTGGGTTCATACCAATATCTAACTGAATTTCAGTCAGAGGAAGCATTTCTTCTCAGAACAAAACACCAACTTATGAAAAATACAAATGCAACAATCTTATGAGTTTGGCTTTGAGAGATAATTTGGAACAGAAAAGGCAGCAGAGGGCTAAAGGCTTGTGCAGAAATGAGGGGAGAGAGAGAGATTTGTCAGTGGTCAGGTTTAGAATACAACAATGATTTATTTATTGCTAAAAAATCAAGATCGTACATGTGGCTGGTCTCAGAATGAATAATAGCTGGTACCCAAAGGCACATCACGGCCTGGCTTTGCCTGTGCCTTGGCAATGTGTTAATAATGTTGTGGAAAATGATACTTCACATCACCTCAAAATTGCCACCAGTAAGAAATAATCTGCTTCTTATTTGTTATGATTTTGACTTCATGACACAGAAAAAAAAAGCAAGAATGACATCTGTTATTCATTAAATAATTAGCTATTGGTGCTGTTTCTTGACAATATGTTTTGTGTGTGTATGTGTGTGTGTGTGTGTGTGTGTGTGTGTGGTTATTTGTCAAATTCACACCCTAACCCACAACATAAGTATAAATGAAGTCTTAAAAACAAACAGGAAACTGGAGAAACTTGGGCCTATCAGTGTCAAACATATCACTTGTTTTTATCACTATTATTATGTTACACAGCTATAAAACATGTCTGTCTCAAATGATGAAATTTAAACCCATTATTTGGACAGAACTCATTGCCGCAGGTTAACATTCAAGATAATTAAATGGGACTGTGAATTTTACAGTTCAAGTAACAATAAGGAAGTTGCTTCTCCTTGATCTACTGTGGCTTGGATTGTACCTTGTTTGTACGTTGCTTCGGACAAAAGCACCTACCAAATTAATAAATGTAAATGTTAATGTAAATGCTGCAGGGAGCTAAAACAAGTCTAAAATGACAGCATAATTCTCTATGGCAGCACAATAGGTTGCTTGTTGTTTAATAATTCTTAACAAGTGGATTCAGGTACTTTTTTCCACTGCTTGGTGTTCACCTGTGTTTTGATCAAGGTCATTGGATCACACATCCGATTCAAAGATGGATTACCAACCAGGCAAAGCAGGCAACTGCCTCAAGGCCCCGGCCCATGTGGGGGCCTCGAAGGTCAATGAGCGGAAATTAGTTTGTGTAATTTGAGTAATTGTAAATTTTTTTGGTAACAGCTAAAGTGCAATAAAAGTTAAATTAAAAAAATATAAACAGAAATGATAGGGGCATAAAGGTGATATGCACTATGCACCTAATCTGGAGGCCCCTCCTTGTAGAGAGACCCTGAGTTGAAATCTAGTTTTAAGGACCTTATTATTTCAGTTTATATTGTGCTTACATGGTGCATATTCCTAAATCAAATTTAGCTTAACCACAATTTTAACTAATACATGGACAACGTGGAGATGATGCAGACAATGCAGAGAAATGGGGTGCTCAATAGGGGCCCAGAACTCATTTTTGCCCTAGTGGGAGCCCTAGGGGTTAATCCGGCCCTGATCCCATTAGAGTCTTCTTTTTCACAACCTGTCAAATGTAAGTCCAGTATTCACTGGCCTGGTGTGATCTGTCAGTATATCAGGGTCTCATCAGCTTGGCGGGGATGTAGTATATGAACCAGAACCACCATTGTTGTGATATGTTGGACTGCCAAATCATAAGTCAATTTAAAATACCTAAAACTGGGCGAGAGCTAAAAACTCTGTTACTGTTTGTAGACACACACATTGTTAGGAGTCCCATGAAATCAAATGACATTCAGTGTGACTGTGAACCAAAATCCCCAATCTTTCATTATTCTTTTGTTCTGTGATAATGACCACTGAATGCAACAATCACACTATGTGTGACAACTCTGTCTTTGTGTCTGGGTCTATCTCAATGTCCTGCTCTCTCTCTCTCTCTCTCTCTCTCTCTCTCTCCCCTCTTGTCTCTGTCCCACTCTCCCTGCCTTCAAGACAGAAGAAACGTCAGAACCTCCTAAGTGAGCGGAGACATTTCATGGTTTCGAACAGCTCTTTCACTGCTCCCCGCTCCTCATGAACCCTTCAGCCAAGTGAGTCAAACTTGAGCACAAAAAGAGGGGGGAAAGAAAGAGAGACATATGTAAAGAGAGACAGAACAGACAAAAAGACATCTGTTTATTCGATATCAAAGGACTCTGTTACGAACCCTGTGCAGTTTTGTGTATTACTGTTTAGGGAGTGCTTCTCAAGTGTGTGTATTTATATGTAAGTCTGAATATGATTATGTATTTAGTTGGGCTTTTGCACCAGACACCCAGCAACCAACCAAATATTGCAACACCTCCCCCTGCTGGATCTACTGCAGTGAGATGAGCAGATGAATAATGGAAGTGCTCTCTCTCTCTTATCTCTCCCTATCTTATTATTTCAGTCTCTTACTCTCTTACCCTCTGAAGCTTTCTTTCTCTTAGTGTAAAATCTCTCTATATCTTTTTCTCCAAGGCTTTGATGGTTTGAGTGTTTTAAAGAACCTATCTATCTATCTATCTATCTATCTATCTATCTATCTATCTATCTATCTATCTATCTATCTATCTATCTATCTATCTATCTATCTATCTATCTATCTATCTATCTATCTATCTATCTATCTATCTATCTATCTATCTATCTATCTATCTATCTATCTATCTATCTATCTATCTATCTATCTAACCCCCCAATCCCTGTTGTTGTTTACATGGTGGGTGGGGTCTGAATGCCAAATGACTCAATATGAAACATTAAAGGGTGGATGAAGAGGGAAAATGCATTACCTGAGGGTGGATCAAATGTCAACATTAACAAATTACATCAGCATTAGCTGTGTGTGTGTGTGTGTGTGTGTGTGTGACACAGTGGAGTGGAAAAATATGTGATTTCAATAAAAGTCCCTTAAGAATTTTGAAATATGTGGCAGTGTTTATGGTAACCAAACACACCATACTACATCAAATTATGATGGCTATTGGATTAATTTGCCCTCAAGGTGACTGTATATGTGTGTATAAGGCATATGGGTTCATGCACAGTATGCACAGCATGCACACGGAGGGCACAGTTTGTTATGGGTGCTGGCCTATTTCTGTTCTTTCCAAAACATGACAGAGAAAGAACACACTCATTTAAAATCATACCAATCTTTCGTGTTTGAGAAGGAAATCTTGAAATCTCTGAATTTCTGAACTTCAAACGGAGCAATTGCCCAGGAGAGCTGATAAAAAAAAAAAAATCAGATGAAGCCATGACATGGCACCATATTGCAAAAGACCAACATCTTGATGCTCTTTCTTAAGTTTGGTGTCTTGGCCAACACAGAAGTAATGGAACTGAATATTGTACATTATTCCATTTACACACTGATAAATCAGTTTCTTTCATTTGCATAAAAATAGATTTCCCATTCATGTAATCAGTGTGCTGTGTTTCTATTTATCTATCTTATTCACAGCTGTTTTTGGATATTTGGGGTCAAGTCTCAAGTCCTTGAGGGCAAATCCATTGACGGTGGCTGGGGCACTGACTAACAACATGCCTTAGTATTATTACTAATGTTCAAAAAGAAAAAAAAACTACTAAGACACTGAACTGGAACTCACATAATCAATGACATAATACACATAAATCACATACGTTATATTTAGGCCGAACAGCAATCATTACAAAGTTCCTTTTGCTTTCAGTTAACAGTATTCAATATTAATGAACCTTGTTAGATTCATGTTTAAGACATAAGTAAAAACATTAAATATTGTTGTTCAAAACATAAGACAAGTGTTTTTCCTTTCAAGTCGAGTCTTTAGGTCCAAGTCTCAAATCTCAAGTCATAGTAGTAAACCTACTGATTATGTTTTTCATTTTTAGCCTTCTCATGTCCCTGGTCTTTTGACTACACTTTCTAACAACTGCTACTCAGCCTGTTTAGAGGCACACTGGAAGAGCGCACCATATGTTTTGATTTGTTTCTAGTATGATCAGGATCCATTTGCCTTCCCCACTATTTGCATTTAACCTGCTAACTGTTGATGGATGCTTTAGCATCACATGCATGCCTAGGGAGGTGATGTGAGATATGTGTCGATTCAGTGTACACAGTCTATCAAGTCTTGATTTATGGTTCAACACACTGCAGTACGTGCTGCTTACCATACACAGAGCAGCAGATTGAGAGCCAAAACATACATTTAAAGATAAAAGGCTCTGAACAGGTCCAGGTTGGTAAAGAGGGGTTTTGACACTGTGTGGCAATGTGTGAAAATATGACAACATAAATTGATGCGGAGAAGCATGTCCTTCTCACATGTGCTCATCTAGAGATGATTCTCCTAATAATTGCATTGCAAAAGCCTGATGTATCTTACCTAAACATCCAATTAATGTTTCACACTGTGCTTCCTTGGTCACACACCGTGTTATCCTATAAGTTCTTTACTGATTTATGCTCTTGAGACTGGAAAAGCACTGGCCTCGAGAGGAACTCATATTGTGTACCTATACAAGCAAATACATTTATTAAGGTTACAGCCGGCACTGTGTCATTCTTTCAGGAAGTCAGTTTTGCAGGGTAATCCCCAGTGGAAAACAGGGAAAACTCTTTCTGAAAGTCCATACTGCAATTATCTGTGTTGTGATTGAATTTGATACAACTTGTGCCCTTTGAGTGGCTATTTTGCCTCCCAGAATAGCTAGTTTCATAGGGGCATGTCATGGTAACAAGATATGATTGAATAGCAATGTGTGGCTGAGCAGAAGTGAGCTTCATAGCCTTTTTGAACTGCAGAGCTTGTTATTGATATGCATGGAAACTATTAGTTTTGACAAAGAACATGCCTTGGAGAGAGAAGGAAAATTAGGAGGGATGGGAACAGACAGAGAGAAAAGAAGAAAAAGGGTAGGATAAAAGAATATTACAAGAGAAGAATGAACACAAGTGAGCCCTTCTAAATCCCTGAAGGGGGAAACAGTGCTCAGGTTTAACAGGGCACAAGACAAAGACGAACCATAACCATGTGATGCTTGCGCTGACCGTGGTAAATGTGGGTTTACTCTGTGATTTATAGGAGTGAAAAGGTGAGAAACACAGCTCTAGGCGGGACACACACAAGCCCACGCACATTCACACACATATGCGCATGAAGCACATATAAGCATTGTATGTACACACAGGCACAGAAAACACTCAACATAGATACAAAATCACACCATGTAAGTGGCCAAGGTGCAGCTATAAATCTATTATGTTCATCAGCTTTATATCTGTGGGTAAATGTGTGTGTGTGTCAGGTGCTCAACAGGCCTTCTGGCTGTGACAAGTGCAGTACTGTAGCTGCATCAGGGCAATACTGAACATGCCTACTGGAGCTTGCAAATTATACAAGACAGCTGACAGCACACACATTCTGATAATACCCTGTAAAGAAAGTCATTTTCTAACAAAAAATGTTCCAAATAGCCCCGCACTGAACCATGCAAACATATTGTCCACAATGGATCCAAAAGTATTTATGCTTTGACCTTCAAGAATTAGGCAGTGTTTACTGACTGTGTAGCCAACTAGCTTACTGCAGCAAAACTGAAACCAGGGCCATTGTTTGGAATAAAAGAATTCAGAACTGCAAACGGGTCAAATTTGTTCCACATAAATCCAGTTGTATTACTACAAAGAGTGGATTGTATGCTGCAGATTTGGTCACTGAATCCACAAGCACCACCTTACTGCTGTACAAAAGGAGTAAGTGCACTGCAAATAGATGTTATACATATAACTTTAGTTGTGTGCACCTATTTAGTTGGTACAACTTGAAAGATTCTGCATACCACAGTTATCAGATGTAATTAAGTTCCATTATTTCAAAAGAGCAAAACTAATTGTGTTTTAGCAGTGGGCCCAAAATAACATAGTGCTCCATATGCCTCTATAATGTACTATGTCTGTGACTCTTATTAACTGGTAGAGTTTAAGTGGTGTTGCTGTAAGGAGTCAGAAAACTAGTTAATTCCACATGAAAGCCGTCACTTGCAATTTAATGGAATAGGAGGCATTCGGTGATGTAAGCCAAATAAATTAGCCCTCTGTTGTCTGGTATTAAATATAACCATGGATTGCAACAAGCTTAAGACCTCTCTTGATTCAGGGTGCTTGGCTGGCAAGTGGAAAGCACACAAAAGTAATCCAATGATAGTAAAACAGCAACTTTTAATTACGTTACATAACTGCCATTATATAAGGCAACCCTACAGACAAATTGAATATGTATCCCACGAATAAGGAAAGCAATTTTGTAGATGACAAAGCGGCTTTTGTCTTATTAAAGTCCAGCATACATATTTAGAGGTGGTTGTGGAGGAGGATGTAGTTTGTGATTTGGAAGAGGCAGATGTGTATTTCAAACAGCTAAAAAATAAGAAATAAGAGGATGAGAAGAAAAAGGTGAGAAAGGTGAGATGAAAGGGAAAGAGAACAGTCAAAAGGGCAAAGCTGATTAGAAACTAGCACAGAATATGATCAACCATCAATAGTAATTGGTAGTAATATATTTTCAGAATAGCTTCTTTGAGTGTTTTATTTTCATGTACCTTACAGTGGTTTCATACTATACAAGTGGTTCTACGCTCTACTATATCCCTGCTCTCTGTTTTCCAACCCCCGATCGTTCCTGGTCTTTTCTGTGCCCTTCTCTCAACTCATTGTCATCTTTTTTACCTTCCTGGACTATTTTTCTCTCTTTCTTCTTTCTTCTACCGCCTCCTCCTACATCACTATATTCCCTTCCATAATCCCTAACTTCTTCTAATTCACTTTGCTCTAATTTGCCCTTGTTTTTCCCTTTGCCTTCCATTCTGTTTTCCTTCTACTCCTCCTTTTCCTCATTCTTACTTCCTTCTCTGACTTTTTCTGCCTCTATACCCTCACTCATCCTTGCTGATCATCTCCCCTCTTTCCCTTAATCTATAATTTTACATGCCCTCTCCTCTCACCCTCTTCCATCCAGCTCCTATTCTCTCATTTCTCCTTTACTTGTGCTCTCTGTCTGCCGTACCTAATTCCAATCTTGGCACAAGTTCACTTCTGGAAAGCAGAGCAAAAAACAAAACATCAACTGCAGTCAAAACTGATGGGATGGTTGAATAGGAGATTAATGGTTCAGTGGTCAGGCTGTGTCAACTTCAAAAAAATGAGAAAGACAAGGAGAGAGAAAAAAACAAACAGAAATACAAAACGGTGGAGACAACGTATAAGCATTGCTTAAGTCCTAGAAAATTCATTTAAATGTGAGTGATAGAAAGGGAGAAGACGTTTGTGTTCTAATGAGAACTGCGTGAGGACAGACAATATGCTGATATCATGATAGCCTAGAGAATATGTCCCATTCTCATCCCTACCATCACCCAGTCTTTCCTCTGGACTGACGAGTCTTGCCTTCGGCTGCTTCCACCATCATTATCTGATGCCCAGTGTTCTGCAGCGTTCAAACAAGACTTAACGACTAGCTCATTTAGATAAACCTGTCACTGTGGTGGCTCTGCAAATGTCGTGTTATATGACTAACATTATCCTTATTGCAAAAGAACAGCTCGTGGGCTAAAGTCTGCATCGCTCTGCTTCCACGAGCTGGCGTGGCCAGGTTTAGCAAGTCATTTTCTGTGTTCTGTGCAACATTATGGCTGCAAATGGTAACATCCCCCAAGAGAAACTTGTTTTTTTTTGTAGTATTTGCATCTAAGCACATTTGAGGTTGATCTCACTGACTGTTACATGGGGCTGCTTTGTGTCTTGGTAATCTGTGGAAATCTCATGCAATGCGACAGAGCCCCTCAGGGAAACTGAAATGCCGTCGTCCAAAGAGGCTGAGATGAACAAAGCACAGTTCTGGAGTTCAGTTTGGGGTTGAACATCATGGACAGAAAACACAGCACAGGAATCCAATTTGTTTGATGGATGTGGTAACTTCACTTCTCACACTTATGTTACTTTTATAGTAACACCAGCCAAAAGTTTGCCAACCCTGTGGAGTAGAGTCAGTGATGGCAATTTATTCTCACTGCAGCAATGCAGAAATGCATTTATTTGGGTCCCATATGTTCAAGTATTTAAAAAATTATACAATATAAAGAAGCGGCCAAAAATATATACCTCAATGTAAAAAGTAATCCACTACAAGCAAAATTCCTTTATTAAAAACTTTACTCATGTTAAAGTATAGAAGTATTATCAGCAAATTGTAATTGGAGTGGAAGAATGTGTAGCATAAAATGAAAGGAGTCATAGGACTAGTAAAGTACCTCGAAAGTCTACTTAAGTACAGTAGTTGAGTTAATGTTAGATTCATTTCTATAAAGTTACAGCACACAGACAGACACGCGAATAAACTGCAGAGGCTTTCTGCTTATACCAGCCTGTCTCACTGAGTCACCATAAAAAAAGGTTTTGACACTTTGTGTCATAATACTACCTCACATTACTGCCTAACATTTTGCTGTTATGGACTGGACATTTAAATTTTATCCTAGCTTCTATTCAGGAAGTGCTTTTGACAATGGATGGAATTCACAATGAAAATGGCAGCCTTGAGGAGTCCAATCCAATACTGACTCCTTAAGCCCTGTTGAGGAATCTAAATGACTGATTTGAATTTTTATAAAACAACCACCCTGAAAAAAAAAGTATTAGCGTATAGGGAGTTTCTATTTTACATAAACGGTTTGCTGCACATGTACAGATGGAATATATTGTTAAAAATAAAAACAATGCTGTCCTTGGACACAAAACCTTTATAACAGAAGCATTTACTTTTAGTGGGTGCAGAACGTAAAGTAATTATCTTTTGCTCCAATTGTGTTTTCCTTGCTGTTTATGTATTCATTTATTCATTTCAATTGAAGGAGAAAAACAAATCACAGATTCTGATACCTGGCCAAGTAATCTGTAGAGTCTTCCAAAGGATAATTGGGGAAAGACAGCGGGCAATGGAAGAGAGTGAGACGCTGAAGTGAAGGGACAGAAAAATGAGGCAGGGAGTAATAGAAATCTCAGGAGATGTGAGTCCCTGTTGTGGCCACTGCATGAGCATGTAGAGCCCGGAGAATTGGATGTGCCACAAGGTACCTCGGATGTGTGTGAGAAAGACAGATGACTCCTTATTCGCTTTTGGCTGATCTGGAGCCTCCATCATCCCCATGTGGAGAATGTGAACTTCCATGAGAAATAGAGATTTACATGAGAAATCTTACATTTATGATCTAATACTCTACTCTAATGCATGAATAGGCTAAATGCAGCACTATTTTTCCTCTTTTCATTAACAAAATTTAAGGATGACAACGTAATTGTTGGCCGATGTTCAAGAAATAAATTTGTTGAGTTTCAAATACTCACTGAATGGTGGTTCTGAAAAGTTTGCAGCTTGCTCCTTGGCCAAAGTCATCAGTGTTATTCAGCTTTGATTCACAGCAGTCACAGTGGATTCCAGTAGGTTCTGAGTTGTATTATTTTGTGTTAAGAAGCGTAATCACTGGTAAGCGTTTTTCTGATTTGCCTTTCTTTTGTGCAGCTATCAGGGCTGGACTGGCCATCTGGCAGACCAGGCAGTTTCCCGGTGGGCCGACACAACTGTCACACAAAAAAAGAGTGCCAAAATGGATAAGACAACACGTAAGGGAGGCGCTGAGAGGAGAAATTGCGGGCCAAAAAATGACAGGCCCTTCAGGCAGATGCTGCCAAATGTGCAAAACTTTCTGATATGTTTGCTGCAGGACCTTCTTCAGCACCCGTGGCCAATGATGGTGGTGGCAGCCGACACAGTGAGGAGGATGAGGAGAGGGAGGGAGATGAGGGCGCGTAGAACTTGCAGTAAGCAGAAGCTAACAATGGGCTGGCTGCCTGGCTTAACAAAATTTAATGAGAGATGATGAAGCCAGCTTTTGTGTGGGTGTTGATGGACAATATACAGAAATTAAATTGAGACATCCATGCATTGATTTATTTGTTAAACAACAGTTTGTCCCGTATTGTATTGTTAGGTCAATGCAGCTTTTTTGCACCTCTTTATCAGGGAGTCCAATAATTCTGGACCTGATTGCATCATTATGCAAAATACCTCACCCAATAGACTGGGGTTTGTTTCTCATGTGAAACTAATAAACATTGATTGTTTTAAAGAAGTAGCCTATTTATTCTAACCCAAACCATGATCTTTTCCTAAACCTAACCAAGTAGTTTTGGTGCCTAAATCTAACCAAACTGCGACCTTCACCTGAAATGTTTCTCAGCAAGCTTTATTTTGAAAGTCCAACTGGAAATTGCATATTTATTATTGCTAACTTGACCCGAAAAACAAAAACATGGTGCAGGCATGAGATATTATATAATAATAATATATGATGAAACTTCGAATTGAAATACATTAGTTTGAAAGTTGTGCTGAGTGTCACAAAAAAATGGAAAATTCGTGTGTACATGAATCCTACAGATGAAATTTTGTGACTATCACTACAGTGAGACTGTTAAGACTTGTGAAACTAGCCATCCACACAATGCTTTTGTGAATTTCAAATGTGTGTCTGAAAACATAGGTCAAGAGAAAAACACATTATATGCATTTGAGGCAGAAACAATAGGAATAATTTGTCCTGTGTCTAAGACTGATTGGGACACACTCCCCAAAATCTGTGCCTGTGAGGGAAAAAGTGACAGACAGAGAGAGAGGGAGGAGGAGGAGAACGAGAGAAAGAGAAAAAGCCTCTTCTTGCTGCTCCTCTGCTAGCGAGAAGCAGCTTTATTACATAACAGTCTCAGGGCTTGGCAGCTCACATGCTTTTAAGGAAGAAGCACACGTTCCCTTGCACCTGAAATCTCATGGCACGGCGGGAGAAGATGGGGATGAGGTGGAGGCTTAGAGAGAAGAGGCAGCAAGAGAAGAAGAGTGAGAAGAAAAGCAATGAGGAACTAAATACAGATGTCACTTGAGGGATGGTTGGACTGCCTTTTTGGGTGCCTTGAAGACAGCCATCAGCCAATTACTGTAACTGACAATGATTACAACTATGACCGCTCCTATACTACTACTACTACTACTACTACTACTAATAATAATAATAATAATAATAATAATAATAATAAAGCTTTAACATGTTCTTTCTTTGCTTTTATGAATGCTTTGTAGAACTCTATGGCTATAAATCAAGGGGTTCAAAGGAAATGACTTGTAAATGTTTTACAATACACACCTGCAACAGTGAAACTGCAACACCAGTTTAGAAATAGAATATCAAAGGAAAAAGGTCTTGCAGCACTGTTGGACTGCAAAGTAATCTCTGGAATTTTGAACCTGTTTCAACCACTTTAAAGTATAGGAAAACTACCTATATATATTGAGATAGAAGAATAAAACAGATCAAGAGAAAATTATTGATTTGAGATTGACTGATTTACAGTAAAATACACCGATGCACAGTAATGATTTAAAAAGTTGGTTGGATAGTTAGGGAAGTTAGAAAGACACTACAAGACTTAGGGGTGTGGGGTTAGGGAAAAGGGTTGCCAACTGTCCCGTATTAGCAGGGACATCTCGTATATTGGGCTAAATTGACGTCCTTGTCCCACATATTGACTGCTACTCTACTCTGTAATCATTAGACGGCACTCTTACAGATCCTAGATCTGATACAACAGCAGTAGCAGATCATGTGCTGATCATGGTGTGGCCCACAGGTCAGATCACCTGTCATCCAGTCAAAGGCCCACTCATGTGCATCAGTTGTGTGTATAGTGCGAATGCGCCAATTCCTGAAAAAAATTTTAAAAATCGGTAATGCCTGGTGTCATTGGGTCAGTTTGGCATGTGCAAATATGGATAAACCTGCAAAAAAGAAAATATTGTGCAGCTACAACAAACAATGGGAAGCAAAAAAGATTTGGGTTAAGCCTGTCAGCGGTGACTCGACGAAAGCCTTCTGTACTTTATGCCGTTGGGAATTCTCAATTAGCCATGGAGGTGAGAATGACCTAACTCAGCATGCTTCCACAGGGATTCACAAGAAGGCCACACTAGCTAAAGGGGCAAGCAATATTGATGCATTCTTTGTGACATCTACTGCAGAAAATGACAACATCGCAGCAAGTAAAGCCTGCTAACAGCACCGACTATCTTGTTAAGCACAATGGTGCTTTGTTTCATGACTCAAATTTTGTGAAAAGTGTGCACATGGGAAGAACGAAAGCTGAGATGATTACAAAGAAAGAACCAAAGACTCTGCGGAATATTTGGGATGATCTGTCCCCGACCGATGGTGAGCCTGCATGTATTTCTCAGTTGCCACCAATGCCTAAAAAAAGGGAAATAGCAAAATGTTTCCATTGTGCGTGAGATAATTCTCTGTCTGATGGAGTGCAGTGCAAGTTACTTGACATTTATGAAGACAGTGATGAAACTGCAAATGACATACATCAAGCTCTGATGACCTGCCTGGAAAAGCATGAAGTGGATATTAGACACACCACAGCCTATGGAGCAGATAATGCCAATGTCAACTTTGAAAAACACCACTCCGTTTACCAGTTATTAAGCAGTGCCAACAATCACATTCTGAAAGCTAATTGCCCAACTCACATACATGTAGCTCATAACACCTGCAAGCACGCCTGCAATCAGCTGCCAGTGGATGTTAAGTCAATTGTTAAAAGCCATTTCTCAGTATCTGCTTCCTGAAAAGAGTGCATTTTATGCCTTTGTTGACATTGAGTGGCATGGAATTCTGCATCATTTTTGCACACTGTGGCTCTGATCAAGAAAAAACTGGAGCTGCCGAGATTTATCTGTGCTTTTTCCACAACATGGGGTGTGTTTTGACCGTTTCGTAAAAACGTTAGAGGAAACAAAGCTCTGCTTCATAGATTTTTATGAGGGAGTCCTAAAGTTCAAAATGAAGATGGAAGTGGAAACAGGACACCTTTTTTCGATACCAGACCAAGCAGCTGATGGACAAACAGGTGTGTCAACACAAAAGTCCAAGCAGCAACAGGACTTTGTGAAGTTCTATGACTCTCTGAAGTGGTTTGTTTCTCACCAGAAAATGTAATGGTGAAACTGAAACCGATCTGCCTCTATGAGGCGCTCTCCTTCACTGACCTGGATCAGGTGGTGGCTGCCCTCAAAATGACAGATACAGTCAGTATGGACCAACTCTATGAAGAGTTTTGTGCTAGCTGGGAGGAAATACAGAAAGCCGGACAGGATACCACAAAATCCACCAGTGAGAAATGGGTGGCAGTTTTCCAAAACATAGTGAAAGCCAACTTGATCAACATGTTCAGGATTGTCGCATTTGTCCTCAGTGTGCCAGGCTCAAATGCCTTTGCAGAGAGGATTTTCTCTCTGATGACCATTCAATGGTCAGACTCAAGAAACAGATGCAGCACAGAGCTGATAAAAATGAACTTCAAATATCTGTGAACTGTGACTTGTCATGTAAGGTCTTCTCTCTGGCTGTGCAAAAGGACTTCTTGAATCAGTCAAGAGCAGCAAAAAATATCCATGGAAAAAATAGATTTAGTGAGTCATGCCCATCTTTTTCTCTTTTGCATTGTTCTTTGTTGGTTTTGGGTTTTTTTTTTGTTGTTTTTCTTTTTTTGCTGTAAAGGTCCAAATTGTGAATACTCATTTCTTCTCAATTCTGCCAAACCCGGCATGGAGATGATGATGATCCTCATATTTGATTTAGCATAGGCTTTTTATGCGGAATACCCTTCCTGACGCAATCCTCCCCATTTATCTGGGCTTGGGACCGGCAATTAGGAAAGCACTGGCTTGTGCATCCCCAGTGGCTGGGGAGAACCCGGGGTTTAGTGTTTTACCCAAGTACACTTTGAAATGTGGACAGGAGAAGGTAGGGATTGAACCAACCACCCTTTGATCAGTAGACGACCCACTCTACAATGTATATCCACACAACACCATACCAAAGTTGCCAAGTCTGCGTATTATACGTGACTTTGGGCCTCTTTTTTTTTTTTTTGAAGTAGCTTAAAACACAGGTTTTTTCGGCTTGTTTTAAAAAAATACATTTGCTTTTTAGGAAAATCTGACAAGAAACATTTATGGTTACTATTTTCCCCAATGCATTCATTGACACTGTCTGCTCACAGCCTCACAAATAATATTAGTGCTGTAGTGTAATTAGCCCTCTCACAAATCCCCACTAATGATGTGTCGGTCGCGAACGAGTCGGCTCTATGAGTCGGCTCTTTTAATTGAATGATGGGAGCCGACTCCTGTCTGAGACCCCGAGACGGTGAACATGGTATAATATTTACCATGTTCACCATCTTAGTTTAGCATGTTAGCATGCTAATATTTGCTAATTAGTAATATGCATAAAATACAACACAGGCTGATGGGGATTTTATTAGTTAAGCAAGTATTTAGTCTTAAAGTATTTACCAAATTAAAATGTCGACCTGAAGGATTAATGGAATCTAACAACTAGATGTTAAACTATTTCACAGGATAAGTGAAAACTTTGACCTGCTGGTGGTACTAGAAGAAAAGACAGGGGATCACCAAAGTCAGTAGGATTCATTGTCTGGGCACCAAATGTCTGTCCAAAATTTCTTGGCAAACCATGTTAATAGTTGTTGAGATATTTCAGTCTCGACCAAAGTAGTGGATGACCGACTGACCCACCAAATGACAGACTGACATTGCCACATAATGAAACATTTGCAACATCCCTTCAAATAGAGTGGAAATTTGGACCTGGCCAGTTTCCATTGGGCAGTATTATTTTGACTCATCAGTTACTCATCAAATACTATTTGAATATAAGGCTTTATGTCAGGGCTGCTGCCCAATACACATCTATAATCCCTGCTCCGGGTTCAGGGTTGTGGGCCCCCTGAGTCATTCAACGTTCTTCCTATCCCAAATGGCACCACTGTTTTGTGTGAATGCAGCTATTTACTTCTACATATACCGTATGTTGCCTGTTAACAAAGCCTGTTAAACTGATTGTTTATTTTTTATTCCTTCATCTATCCAGTGAAATTTTTCCAGCAAAGCTCTTTTTGAAATTTACAAATATTGTGTATTAAGTATTGTATGCTGTGTCAAAACACAAAAGGGACACACATTATAAAAGTCACACATCTTTAGATGCCATATGATTTCTACTTTTACTCCTTGTGATGTAAACAGTGCACAAAAACTCTTCTCTGCTTCAACAGAGATCTACAGTATGTGTTTCAGTCTTCGTCTGGTAAACCATAGCACAAGGACAGAGGTGCAGCCATGACTTTCTTTCATGTTTTCTTTTTATTTAAAGACTAATGCAGAGAATCAGATTCTACAGGGCCATATCATAACCAAAAGAAACAAAAGAAAACATTTACAGAAGGTTCACCATTTCATTTACATCCATCGTAACTCTTTGTCATTATCATTTAACTACCAACACACTCCTGTGTACTGTATTTGGGTGTGTGTGTTTGTGTGCGTTTTGAAAGTGTGTGTTTGCAGATGTCCATATGGATACAGTCTCACTCTAGTTTCTCTTACCCTAATCAACTTTTGTGCTTTAGAAAATTAGTTTTTTTTTTTTTACATTTCAGTGAAAATCAGAACATATTTTGCTTGATAAAAATACAAGAAAAAACTCCATTAGGTTTCTAGGAATAACCAAAGACTCAATGTTGAAAAGCAAGTGCTGCTGAGAACTGCAATGGACCATGTTTGCATCGAACATAATGAAATAAATGACTGATGTGCCTACAAATGTGATATTTACATGTATGCTCTGCATATGAGTGTGAAGGTAAAAGTTGGAAGCTCATGATTGCACTGTGCCTCATATTTCACATTCTCTCTTTGGAGCATTAAATGTAGCAAAACCAGACCTGGCTCAAAAATATTTGTAAATGGTCTGTAGCATTTGTTTGATTCTGCTTGGAGTACAAGGTATGGGCTTAGCAAGGGTATTCCCAACAGAAATGTCTACAAAATTCACTTTTACTCAAAGTCAAAACTCTCTGGTGCACCCTGTAATATCATTGAGCTTTGGAAAGCAAAAGATAAACAAAATGATCCATTTAGCAAAATAACATTTTCACCTGCCTCCATTTTTGTAATGACAAACAAGCTCAAGAAATGAACAGAAATATTATTAACAAGGTGATCTTGTTACAGTTTTGCTCCTGGTTTTTCAGTTCAATCACTTTATTGCATGTCTCTGGAGAAAAAGTGCAGTCAACAATGAAAGCCATTTTCCCTTCAACCACTGACAAATCCAAAGTGCAAACAAAAGAGATAATCCACTGTTTTCTTTGATGTCACCCTGTATAGCCATGGTTGAAAGAAAAAAAAGCTAATGGGTGCGTAGCTGATATTAAAGCTAAGCTTTTTTTATGTCTTTTTTTTATAATAGCTTGTAAATCTGAAACACAATGGTCAGGGAGAGAAGGTCAATGATGTGGTTCAAAGCTGTCCTTGCATAGCACGAAGCTGACTACATAAATGTAATGTTATTGTTCTTCTAAATGTGCAAAAGGCATAACAATAGGTGATAATACAAACAATATTCATCATCATCTTAGCTAATATCTTCATTAATAGATTCAAATACTGTATGCATTATGTATTTTACATATGTATATATTTTTTTCTTCATGATAATAAACATACATACAATAGTTTAGAATTCAAATATCTTTATACACCTCTTCACCCTGAACTTTGCAGTTCCTTGACCCTCTGCTTGTAGGTTAAGTGGCTGTTAATGGTAGACTGCTTGCATATGCTTGCAAAGATGTCTGCCATTAGGGAATAGGTTCAGTATTGGTCATAATGATAATGCAAATAATAACAATAGCAACAACCACCAATCTCTTTTTCATTTCCCTCTGGCGATAACGTGATCTTTCCATCCCAGTGCATAAACACACAGACAATTCTGCAGGGTTCTAACATGCCTTTTGGCCCGTTCAGTGCCCTGTAAAACATATTCAAAAAAGGAAAACCCATAATGCAATACAATGCACCCCCTCTCCCCAACAAGAAATGTGGAGATTTTGTGAAACAAGATTAGAGTGGGAGCCAAAGGATTCAGAACCCAAGATAGACACACAATGCTGTTATCTTTGACCAAATCTAAATAGATCCTAGATTTCCATGTACAGTATACAGATGAAACTACAAGTACAGAGGGGTCAGTGTAAAGCTACAATGGATATTACCCCCAGACTGAGTGTCATGTTCAGGTCCTAAGAAAAGCCCTTGCTAATTAATATTGCTACATTAACATAATTTAAAATGGACTGTCCAGAAACCTCAACGTGCCACATCAGAGAAGAAGCATTTCCTTAAACTGTGTTATTTATAAGTTAAAAGAAAAAAGAGCAAGCAATGTTCAAGACAAAAACAAAAGCATTCTTTTCACATTTGCGTTAGTTTTCGGAAGAGGGATTGACATCATGCTACAAAAATATATTCATCTTCGTCACTATCGTAGAACTACAAGACAAATCCTCTGTGCGAAACATAGCGCTGGCTAAAGCAAGATTACAGTGCCACTTCAACTCAATGTCTTCTTTCTCTCTTTGTCTGTCTCTGTCCCTGTCTCGCTGTTGCTCACCCACAAGCAGCAACAAATGAGTCCAAACGGGTATGTGATACTGAAGGCAGTGTAGCTGGTACTTTCGGAGTGTTATGTCTCAATTTTCAACTGAAAGGAGACGGGGACTATGGCAAACAGGGTCAGGGGGCACAGTGGGATGGAAAATACAGATGCGCCATCAATCAACAAAGTAGTAGCCATCACAGCTTCAACTCTGAAAATGGAAAAGGCACTCCTTCTCAATGTGCCCCACCACTCTTTAAGCAATGCCGACTGTACTTTGCTGTAAATGGTGTTTTGCCAAACGAGGCCCCACCATAAATAAAACAAACAAAACAAGTAAATAATGAGTGTTTTAATTCTAAATGTAAAATGCACTCCAGGATTCGATGATTTTTACATTCTTACTCATAACTAGCCAATCTCATTTTACACCGTTGATGTTGTTGTTGCTGTTGTTGTCGTCAGTGTGTACACAAACACACAGTTGAATAATATTTTACTTCAGGGTGAAAGCAGCTTTGAATGGAACGCTATCTTGGTGAGAAACAGTCACTTAAGCGTGAATTAGACCAGTATATACTCTTTTTGTAGAAAGTATCATAAACAGAAACAAAAATAAATAAAATAAAAAAGTTTACTTTTCCATGTATTCAATAAACATACCCTTTAGTTACACTTTGCAAAGCTTAAACGTAATATTGACATCTCTAACACTTGATAATATTTACAATGCTGTGAAAGGAAATTAATAATATTTTCAATGCTGAGCACAGAGATGATTGAATTTTTGTATTTTTTATCACTAAATAAATGGTGTGTCTACTGAGACATGTTTTATTGCTATTGCAGAAACCCTAACATATTTTGAAGAATGACATAATCTCATAAAACATCTACAGATAATTGAAGATATTTTGACAGAGAATGAGCGTAGCATTTTGCTGCTGATATCAAATAAACTAAACTATCAGTCGATGTTGATCTGTATTTTGAATACATAAACATAAATAATAAGATGCCCTGCCCATGCATATACACAAGTGCCTTTTACCGTGTCTGTGATTCCATGTTTAAGTAAAATAGAACAAATTGAAAAATAAGAAAACAAACATAGAAACAAAAGCCCCTTAACAAGTTTGGGCTATGTGCAGTTGTAGAATAGCATTCTCTTGGCTATATATTTATAGTAGCATTTTCTTAGTAGCATCATCCGAGACCTGAACAACACCCTTTCAAAAGTCTGTATCGTTATCCTTCTTTTTTTCTCTATTTTGTTTTTTCAAAATCTTCAAACTTTAGGTAAACATAGAAGCAATGCAACAACTGGGAATTCAAACCAGCATGGACACCATGTTTGTCTGAAAATAAACACCTGTTTTAGGAGGATTAAGAAAGAAAATGAAAAAAAAAATTACAGGTAGAATTTTAAAGGAATGAAACATGGATTAGTGTGGATTCATCCCCTGCAATTTGGGCTTCTTATTCAAGTAGGTTGCCCAGTAGACCAAGTTAAAAGTTCCAAAGAGCAGAGGGAAGGCTATTCTGGCAATCCTGTCTATCTTGCTCACACTGTTAAAGGTCTTCTTGGCCTCTGGAGGCTTGGGCTTTGGCTCCTCCTTGGGCTCAGTTGGGGGTGGTGGGGCGCTTTTGGCAATAGTGGCCAATCCAGGGTCCCTGGCAATATTGGGGGCGAAGGCTGTAGCAGTGGCAGCTGGATAGGCTGTAGTGTTGTTCTTCTTGAGGAGGGACTCCTTCTTCTTCTTTTGCTGATTTTGTTTGTTGGGGAAAGCATTGGGAAAAGTAAAAAGGAGAGATGTCAAATTTTTCAATGATGCATTTTATATATTTTGCACAATTACTGATGTGAATATGTCATTCAGCAGCCTGGTGAATATTCAGTTAAAATATGGACATAAAGTTGAGCAATATTAATTGCTCACATCTACATATTTCTAAATAGACACATTAAACTCAGCAATCTAAGAATTAATATTGGGCTCTATTTCTTTTTTCAAAAACAGCTGGAGATTACAGAGTACGGTGCTGCTAACTGCAGCATAGAGACAAGTGGAGCAGAAAGCACAAGACGAACACTAAACTATTAATGTTCATGTCATGTTACTCGAATTGCATTTTCTGAGATGAGCTGGCGACAACAACTTAATGTTCCCTGCCTGGCCTGGCTCCCTCAACAGTTAAGTGCTAACTGCCCTGGCGCAAAAAATAATGACTCTTTGTAACAGAAATCCATATATGAAATTTCTAGAATTATATGTTAGGTAACTGGTGTCTGTCCTTGCCTAGATACATGGATTTGCCCTCATTTTGCCAGAAGCCATTTTTGAATGTTGTTTTGGTAAAAGCAAGGGCAGACATTGTAACTGAAGAAATGGAGATAATCAATGCAGTCATGTGCCATATCATCGCCTAATAAACCATATTCTGTCAAAGCTTTTGTCTATTATCTCTACAAGGACACCTTAGAAGTATAAGTAATATAAAAATAGGACTTAAAATACCTTCTCTGGCACCACACTTTTTCCATCCCAGGCATAACCCCTCTTGGTGAAGTAGTTGACTGTGGCAAACTCAATGAGGGCCGAGAAGACAAAGGCATAGCAGACAGCGATGAACCAGTCCATAGCTGTGGCATAAGCCACTTTAGGGAGAGAGTTCCTGGCACTGATACTGAGTGTGGTCATGGTCAGGACAGTGGTCACTCCTGCAGGGAGATACACAGACAAGATGCGTATGTGAAATTTGATCAAATCTCAGATCATTGAGTTGTTATCATTACTCATTTGTGTACAATAAGTGTATGAAAAGAAAATATGTGAAGGGACATTTTGGTATTATAAATTGTATCAAATAAAAACAATGAAACACTATAATATAAGTAGCTTGATAAAACACCTTCATTAATTTATTAAATCAGAAATTTCCAGAGCAAAAGTGTTGTGGCATGAAGGTGAATTTTCTGTTGATATAATCTAACATTGTGCAGTAACAAGTAAATTCTATATAAGGACTATCTGACAAAATGGAGCAATCTTAAGGTACCATCATATAAGGACATTGCAGAGCATGTTTTCTTAAATAAAATGAGCAAGCAGTTCTTTCACATTAATCTATGTGAGCAGCTGATACAGTCTTGCAGCTTGTGCTTTTAATAGACTCGGAAAGGCAGAGATTTCCACAGATGCAGCTGGAAGATGCAGTTGGCCTCAGATATACTGCTGCTGATTAATAGCAAGCAAAATAGGCTTTCTCTCTAAATTTGACCTGCACACTGATAAAAAAAGCATAAATGAATACAGTTTATGCATGTTTTTAACCAAAGTAAAATACTGAGGAGTGCATGTCAACCCTGGAAAACCAAATTGCTAAACTACGACATCAGCAACTGAAAGCTGAGATGAGACACTGTACGGAGAGGGAGAGGAACTGGGTCAGAGCATATCTAACGATGCGGTGCTCATCGAAGAACAGGCTACTGCAGATGTTTACACACCAAATAACATCAGCCCAAGCAGCACACAATCCACCAATGCAGCATCGGCTATGATGAAGGGAGCTGAAGAACAGCTGGCTTGTTCAGGAATTATAAAATATGCAGAGAGGACCCTCCTACACATGTGGAGAGAGATGTCTATGTAAAAACACACATGTACGAAATAGAAGATACCCCGACATACACACTTCCATGCTTAAAAGATCCACGTCCATCCACTTCTTAAAATTCTATGTATTTTGAACTTCAACAAATTATATCTTGTTTGAATTGTCTTTTTGGAAATTGTTACGTAATGCTGAGAAAACTTCTGGAACTTTGAAATATGCAATCTGTTATCATGACTTTTCATCACTACAGAAAACCTTTAAAACCTTTGTTGATCCAGACAAACAAACTTTAAACTGATCCTAAGGAAAGTCAAAGAAAATCTTTTGATTAAAATATGAGAAAACAAGGCCACCCTGTAGAGGGTACCTACCTACATCTGTGAAGGATATTGAGACTATGTCAGAGCATTGTTCAATCAACTCTATGATTGACTATGAGGTTATAGTTTGTCTTCTTATGCAATTATACAGCTAAGCATCTTTCAGTCAGTACTGATGGAGATCTATTTGTCACCACTGTTCCTCTTTGCCAGTGTAATTTTCTAGTGTTTGACGTATGTTCTCGTGGCATTTACGACTTTCTTCACTGTATAGTTGCTCAGTTTTACAGAAAAAAAAGTTTCATGAAGTTAGCGTTTATTTTGGATTACATTATATTGTACAGTGTTCCTGTTATTGCGTCAAGCTGCAAAAGCAACTGGTTATTATTTGGCTGAGTTATTACATGCGTCCTGCAATGTTACTGTTTCCCTTCAGAACTATGAATTCTTCTTCTCCTCGTTTTGACGAAGTGTTAAGTAATGAATCACAGATTCCTCATCCTCCCACTCTCTTTTCACGTGCTTTTGGCATTGCTGATTTGGTGCTGTGACATAGCATAAAGGATGATTATTATGTTCTCATTAGACAGAGCCAACATAAATGATTTGTCGTTAGCCATAACTGAACAGGACACCTCTGATAGATTTACTGGATCTGCATAGTAGGTACACAGGGTGTGTGGTCATACATTTCTGGTGTTCATAATGGCTCCAAAGGGAATAACAAATAAGTAGGTAAAAGTGATTTATTCTGATGTTATTATTGAGCGTTTAATTGCATGTTCTTTTATCAAATGTACTAGATAGATCATTTGTTTAGTTAGATTAAAAAGCACATAAAGAAATAATCAAGAGTAACACCTGCCTCATCATCACACATGCTATAATTGCACTTGGCATGAGCACAACTTGAACAAACAAAAAACAAATGATAGCTTAACATGAAAGTGGCAATATTTAATTCCAATTTGATGTAAGGACATAGCTCAGGCGCCCACATAAGTGATGTACACAGAAAGAGAAAACATGAAGAATAAAGGTAGCCATAGTTAAATACACTGAGATGTGAATTATGAGAGCTATTTGTATGCTAGAGTAAGTGTATTAATACAGTTATGTGATGTAATGAAATCCACACATGACCATGTTCTGCACTGCACCCACTGCTAAGTAGGGCATTGAATGGTTTGTTTATATATTGTTATGGGAATGCATGGCAGCAGGAGATATGAAAATATTTAGTGATGCTTAGTCACAAATTCATACCAGATTTTCATAACCTTCTATCTCAACTCAGAATTATGTTCATATGCAGCTTATTTGTATTAGCTAAATAACATTTTGGGGGAATACATGCTGCATTTTTAGGAACATTCATATTAAACTTGGCTGCAAATGTTCACTGACCACATTTGTCATTTGTTTTCCCTCAAGGAATAAAAAAACAACAATGAAAAAAACAAAACACACACCCAACAAAAAAGGAAATCAAGTGCTGGACATGATTTCACAGTCCAGCATTGTTGGTGCTGGACTGTGCTGAATAACAGTCTAATGCAGAAAATGGTTCACTTTGTGTTTTGCTTATTTTCCCTGCTCAAGCCAAATTAAGCATGATTAAGGTAGTGATGGTCATGTTAACTACAAACCCTTGGTTAATGTTAGGGAAGACCTGTGGTGTTATAATAAATAAAATGAATGCTTAAATAATGAGATGAGGAATAAACTCCAATGTCAAAGTCTAAAGTCCAAAGTCCTCCCTGCAACATTTAACTAAGCTAAAAAAACTTCTTGCAATGGAACTAAATGCTGCCAGTTTACCTAAATTGCTGCTGCAAATTAATTGCATGCAAATGTAAGTTGTAGAATCAACACATACAGTGCATCACACAAAGGTGTAATGTAACTGGAAGCATCAGTTTCATGTCACAGTTTGAATAATTTTAGGTTTGAGTGCAGTGTCTTGAGATTTCCAGTGGAGTGTTACTCCAAAATCAAGGTGTCACTGCTTATGAGGTGGGTGCCAAAATATTCTCCATTGGAGAACAGCCAGTGCAAAGTGATTTTGCCAGCAATCATGTGAACTTATGGCCTCAGCAAGTGCTGGAGCACAAAAGTGTGGCACCTCACATCCATTGCTTCTGTTCTGAGAGCTATATAGGTGAAATGGAGTGAATGAAGATGAATAAGTGCTCAAAGGTATATCTGTTATGGGGAACAACTAGATAACCCTGATATGTGTGTGGGAGGAGAATGAAGGCCTATATGCATATTTAGAGACACATGGGGCACAGTAATAGGAAGGGATGAAGGCAGGTGAAGGAAGGTGGATGGAAAGAAGGGTGGCAACAAAGTGGTGCCAATCTGTCAGGTATTTTGTTTGCCAGTAAATTAGTTAATTTTGTGGGGGTGGATGAAGGCAGCGCCACTGCTTATTACACAAGTCCTCACAAAAGCGCCCCGATGTTTGGAATCATATATACTTTACTGTGTTTGACAAGCTCTGTTGTCATGGAAACAAGTCTTCCAACTCCTCCAATGTCTTAATACCACAAGAGAAAAAGAAAGAAAAATGAAAATGGAAAAAAAAAACATTTGGTGTTAAAATTTGGAACAATGCATGAATCATTAAGTCTTGGCTTGCTTTGTTGCTTGCACTGACTGGTTGAGGGTTATATGTGTGTTTGCTATAATCTGTATGTAAAAGTGTGTGTGTGTGTGTGTGTGTGTGTGATTGTGCCAACAAGGTGGACAGGTATGTGTTTCCCACCTCCTGTTTAGTGATAGGTCTACTTAGGAATAATTTAGAACACTAGTAAGTTGATTCATTAGAACATGACTCCAGAGCTGGTTTTAAATGGCTTCATTTGACATGTTGTAACTAATAGACTTGAGGCTTTGAAGGCTGTTAATGAACAAAGTCGCTGATCTGGAAAGTTCTAATTGGATTAATAGTGGTGTAACTCATTTCTTGAGAGTCCCTTCCACTCAATTTAGCTCAGTGTGCACAAGCACTGACACTTGATTTATATGATACATATCTTCTAACAAGGTTTTTGCCTCTGTTTGCATACTCGCTTTGAAATACAAACTCACACATACAGGGCGATGGGAAAAATGTCAAGATATAGAGAAAGATGGTGCGAGAAAGCAAATTTGGGGAAACTAAATTAGAGATTTAAAGTGATGAATGACAAGGTGAGGCAGACTATTTCAAGGTGGGAAGGCTATCACTGCTGCCTCAGGCAAGGAAAAGTTTGATATGACTACATGCAGGAAACAGTCCAAATTTGCATTTTTGCTAAATGTGGGGCATATGTCCACTTGGTTAATAGGTTTCTGACACAACAAGGTAAAGCTTATTGAATTTTGATTTAATGTCTATCAGGCTAATCAGTCAAATAGACTTTTAGTGCTCGACTGCCTGTAAGAAGCTGCAGATTAGAAAATAAATTGCTCCAGGCATGGCTAAAAAATAAATTAATAGGCTCTTTGAGCTCAACTTTGTTTGTCCTTTAAGGTCAAACAATTTTTCAGCGTAAGGTGCAAAGTCATTGTTTATTATTATTATTGATCTTTCTGAAAATGTATTGTTTGCTCTGTTGGTTCCAACTTTAGCACTTGATTGACAACCCTTGAATGACAGGCTTAAGATAATCTGTCCAATCTCAAGCCAGTGAGTAAAATGTACTGCTCAGCCATTGAATCACAGCCAAGCCACAGATCTCAAATCTCTATGGTGGAGAGTGAGCCTTCAGGAAAATGGCTGCGCTCTCTCTCTCTCTCTCTCTCTCTACTCTTATGCTCCCTGGTTGCAGGCATCGACTTGCCTCTAACAATCTTTTGACTGAGTAGGCAACCAATCAAACACGACAATCAAAATGTGGGACGAGGTCAAAAGTACAAGTGGGATGCCTACTCAAAGAATACATAGTCCTTTATGTGTGACTCAAACCCTTTATGCAGGCCCAATTGCTAAAGAGGGCCCAGGCAATAAAGTTGCTTTTCATGAACTGTTTTACAAACACGTACAACTACACCTGAACAATGACAGTACAGAATACTTGTCACACATTTGCAAAGATGCAAATACTGCTTTATGCCTAAGCCTTTCAGAATGCTTTTTAAAGATTCTTAAAACATCTCTAGTGAAACTGGTTTTCTTTCCTGCATCAACCATGTCTCTGATGTTTGGGTACGGCAGATTTCAAAATAAGTTTTGTAGTTTCTGGACTGCATTCACTGGGAAGAAAGTTTGACATGCTTTTACTGCACAGAAGTCATAGGGAGGACGTGAGGGTGGAAAGCTGGAATCTACAGCCACAGAACTTTGACAGAGACAAACAATTGGTTGAGGTTAGGGAAAGATATTGAAGAGATATTGAAATATTGAATGTCACTGTGTCCCATCTTGAGCTTCAAGTCAGCGTTGACTTTTTGTGTATTTAACCATGACCACCATCTTCCTATATCCCAAACCTTAACCAAGTACTTTTAGCTGCCTAAACATAACCATAAAAACATTAATAATTATTTTGTTGTTCGTAGTTAATATTGTAGGGAAAACAAATGAACTACAGTCAACATTTTGCAGTTACACTCGGTATGGGCATTTTGTATGCCACTGAACAGTTCAAGATTAATATAAATGTTTCCTCATTATGTTGAAAATAAAAATAAAAGTCCGGATTTCGACAAAAAAATGTATGCTGATGCAAATAAGTTGTATGCAAACATATTTTTAAAAGACAGGGTTGCATGCATGCATATTGCATATCATTTTAATCGTATTTTTTCACTTATAGGAACCTGGAGATGATCAGCTGGATCTTATACTAATAAATTAGTGAGCATGCCGCTGTTGTATAACTTGTAAAGGCTGTTGATGAATGAACATGATTTTTGTTTAGGGAGTTTCCTCAACCAGTCTCAGGAGTGAAGATGCCTTTGTTGGATGTCTATCAACATCTCCACTGAGCTGCGGCTACTCATTTATTCATGCCTTATCAATAACTGAAGCCTCAGGGGGGCCTGACTCAGAAACACATTACCTTCAGCAAAACTACGTCACCTCTGATTTACATAAATGAAGAAATAAATTGACATTTTGATTGGCAGGTGAGTTAAATGACTGTGCCAGGACCACAGCTGTGGGAACTATGCCAACACACACACACACACACACACACACACACACACACACACACACACACACACACACACACACACGTACAATACATACAAAGTCCTACAATGTTGTCAGCTAGTAATCATGAATTTATGAGCTCTCACTGGCACCAGCATGTGCACATACAGCAAACAAACGCATGCATTGACACATACACACCCTCCCTCACTTGTGTACATACACAACTAAACTCCGATACACACACACACACACACACACACACACACACACACACACACACACACAAGGAGATATTCCTTAATGAGCGGATACATTAAACAGCATCATGGGAGAACCAGTAAATACCCAGCCAATCGCTCTTAAAGAGGGGAGAAAGAAGCGAGCTAATCTTCTGAGCACTGCTGTCCCTGACAGCTTAGAGAGAGAGAGAGAGAGAGAGAGAGAGAGAGAGAGAGAGAGAGAGAGAGAGAGAGAGAGAGAGAGAGAGAACCATATCAGCACCATAAGTGGCTGGTTCCTTTTGGTTTTCATTTGGACTGCAAATAAATAACTAGTTTAAATAACAGTTTTCCACTACACCAAACTAGCTATAAACTAATCAGCCTCTTAATCGGCACAATGATAAATAAGATAACTCTACCCACTGCTGTGTTTTTAAATTGCCTATTCATCTACAGGGCAGGCTTTAAGAAAAAGATTTAGTGCAGAGGGTGGGCTTCATAGACTCAATGTAATTTAAACAGTGTTTTCAATGCAGCATTTATTCATGTTAATGGGCTTTCTGCGTCAGCTTTGGAGATCTGTGTTGGAAACATAAACCTGATCACATCTCTAGTAATAGGAGAATACATATAGTATTACAGTAGTTGTTTGTTTATTGATGGTATCGGTGTACCAATTGATACATTGTGATACTGTTCTGAAATGAAAACAAAGAGAAACCAAGCTGTGAACAGGTGTCTGCGGGAGGAATGACTAAAGTGCATTTGTGCAGTTTAGTTATTCCTCCTGCAGTAAATATAATATTAACAACACCATATTTTCTTTTCTTTTTTTGTGTTTTTACTCCAAGGGCCCTTTTCAGACATGGAATACGTAACATCTGTTAAAATAATGGCTTTTTGCCATTCAGACATAGGTGTCTTTTACGTAAATGTTCCTTACAGCTTTATTCAGGCATGACAGGATCATTATGGAAAGAGCCATAATGCTTGCGTAATGTTTCACACCTGGTGCGCAAGAGGGAACAGTGGTACAACTGGAGAACAGCAGTGAATTGAAAAGTAATGATACAGTATGAAGGAATTCAGTTGACATTAATCGAAATCAAAAATATAGGGCTGCAGTGCTGGTCTGATTATCATTTTGGTTGTGTGGATTATTAAACCAATTGTATTTGTGCATAAGAGGTAATAAATAGGTGAAACATGTATTACAGTACTCTTAATAAGTGGAACAATATGTGCATTTAATCTCTGTGTATTTAACTTCATTCTACGGTAGCTTTACGTTAACAGGAGGCATTCAGTTTAGTTCTCTTCCTCAAGGTTCTTCCATTTTTTCTTTGTTAAGTGTTTTTCCTTATCCGAATCAAAGGTCTAAAGATAGTTTTATAATATAAGCCTGCCATTGGCTGACTATTTCAGTCAGAATTCGCCTCCCCTTCAGCTATCTGCATGTCACCATTTTGCAAGGGCACCGTTGCTGCATCCTGGGCTGCCCAATCACAATTGTGATTGGTTTAAAGAAATGCAAACAAGCCAGAGTTTTTTTTCCACCTACACCAGAATGATAATGGTTTCAGCCAGACCTTTCTCCAGTGCTGGCTCAGTGCTAAAACAAAGTGTGGAGATGGGTCTGGCTATGCGAGACTAACTTCTGTTTAACATGAACATGCAACACATTATTCCTAAGTTTACAGTGAATGATGCAGGTAGCTCATTATTTAGGTTGCATTTTGCATATGATTTGCCACAATAAAGACACACTGTCTATAAGCAAAATAAAAGCTTCTGTGTGATGACAGCTCAGTGAACTCTTTCATCCTAATAGCACTAGACACATCTACAATGGTTTGATATATCACATAAATCGTTGACTTAGATGATAGCCAAAGGATTAAGATGGCAATGGAAGATCCTGATTGTCTGCAACGTCTTTTTAATGATTCATTTACAAGGGATATTGACATTATAACCTTTTTAAGGAACAGGCTCATTCATCTGCTGTCTCACATGAATGACCTACCTAGTGCACTGGGATGCTGCGCTGCTCTGTGTCATCATGAAAGCGTGTATATGTGTTTATTCAACTGTGTATGTGTGTGCACGCATGTGTGCACATGCTGCATGCATGTAATCTCATGAAACAGAACCAGTAATGAAAGCATGAGGGACACACACATGCCCCAGATAGTTGTTTGAATCTAATCTAGGCCATCCTCATTTCCCCTCGACACGTGACAAGCACCGCAGGTAGCTTGCTGTGGCACACACGCATAGACATATAAAGACGCTCACACAGACACCAAAACATTGCAGGAAGAGTAGAAAAACCTGCTGGAGACTGCAGAGCTGCAAAATCTGGTGCATGTATAATGTTTCTGTGAAAGCTCTTTAAGTAGTGGGCCAAGGAAGACACTGACATTCATGAGGAAAAGGAGAGGGAGGAAGAGAGAGAGAGAGAGATAGATAGATAGATAGATAGATAGATAGATAGATAGATAGATAGATAGATAGATAGATAGATAGATAGATAGATAGATAGATAGATAGATAGATAGATAGATAGATAGAGAGAGAGAGAGAGAGAGAGAGAAGAAAAAGAAGAAGAAAGAGTATGGGGTGAGGTAACTCAAGGACATTCTGCCTGCTGCTGTGCTTTGCTGCTACAGAGCATGCTGCAGACTAGCAAGAGCTTTCCTTTTGGGCAGTATTATGTAAGACCTTAGTGTGAGAGACAGACAGATACACACCATACACACACACACACACACACACACACAGACACATACAAACACTCACGTGCACATGCCCAGACACATGCACACATAGGCCAATCTGTGTGCGTGCACACACACACACACACACACACACACACACAGACAAACACTTACATCACACACACACAGGCACAAACTCACACACACACACACACACACTTGTAGACACACATTCAGAGCACGTAAATCTAAATTCACACTGAGCCTTGTGCTTGAGATTCTACTGCAGCCAGCTTGTGTTCACCTCATTGGTGCAGAGACAGAATAGAATAGAATATAAATATTGTACAATGAAGTTTGGACCAAATATGCAATTGTTCAATCATTCCTTTTGACATTTGATATCCTTTAAATGAATAGTTTGACATTTGGCAATGCTTATTAGGTTTCTTTTAGAGAATTAGATGAGAAGCTTGGTACCACTCTGTCATCACTGTGAGGTTGCCAGGCAACCAGCAGAGACACCAGGAAGTCACTGCGCCCAGCCACTGTTCACCAAGAAATTGTTACAGCATGTTTTCATTTCTGTTCGTGTACAGAATAAACAGACAAGATGCAAATCAGTGAGCTTTAGAGGTGTTGATATTTTTCAATTGACAGAGCCAGGCTAGCCTTTTTCCCCTGCTTCCAGGCTTTATGCTATGCTAGGCTAATCACCTTCTGTTTCCAGCTCTCATCTAACTCTCATCAAAGAAGGCAAATGCTTTTCCCGAAATGTTGATCTATTCCTTTAAATTAATGATTTTGTGTCCATATCAGAGAATCTTTCTCCAGTGATCACACTCTTTACTTTACTTTGATTGTTAATCAGACAAAACTCAATCACCATCTGCAGTACCATGAGGCAATTGATCAAGGACCCCATCCTTATTTTTTTTGGAAGCAGCCTCCCTCACATTGAGGTCTTGTATTGTATTGTAAATTAATATGATATGTCATTTAAACTGTAGAAAATACTGACAGCAAAATTTTTTATTTCAATCTCGGCACAAAGAAATAAAGCTGCACTTCAGGGTCATGTGGAAAAGCTATGTGTCTCACAGGTGTTACAGTCATTTATCTTAGGATCAAAAGTCCAAATACACTCATAATTTTATAATGCAATAA
Source organism: Siniperca chuatsi (assembly GCF_020085105.1). Lineage (NCBI taxonomy): Eukaryota > Metazoa > Chordata > Actinopteri > Centrarchiformes > Sinipercidae > Siniperca > Siniperca chuatsi. Next base: position 18,969,039 of record NC_058055.1, read on the forward strand.
GTTATGTATTTTGACCGAAATAGCTTTCAAACAATGTCATTTATTGCTGATATAATAAAGTCCTGCTCATTATTATGTTAACCAATGATAATTACGCAACAATAGGTTAAACATAATTTTAATGTAATACTTAAAATTATGTAACTCAATATTTTCTACTATGTATTTGTTCCATTAAGAGGGACTTTTTCCATTTTATTATACTGTATCTTTAAGCAGCCCGGTTGGTTTAGTGTCTTGCCTTGCTTAACAGCACTATAGTTGAGTGAGTGAGTGCCACATTGATTTTCCAAGAACATATTTGAAACCTTCTGGTGATGGCCTCATTTCTCTACCCACAGATGTTTAGAAGACAGGAGAGCAGTCAACTCACCAAAGACAGTCCTGGCAGGGACGGACTCTCTGTTGAGCCAGAAAGACACTTGGGAGAGGATGACTGTCATGATGCAGGGTAGATATGTCTGGATGACAAAGTAACCAATTTTCCTCTTCAAGTGGAAGTGGGTTGTCATCACAACATACTCTCCTGTTGTTAGCAGACAAAAGACATGAAAAAGTCAGAAAGAATGCACATATAAACTTTATACTTTACTTTTTAAATGCATATTTACGGCATCTATTGTACATGTCCCCATAGTCCAAAGTGTTTTTTTCTAAATGGTTTGTTGTGTTTTCCTTCAGTTTTATTGTAGTTGAGATTTATTGGCACAGTTATGGGTGTCATTTGTCAACAAACTCAGTACCCAAGCACAATACATTTCATCAGTACATTCAGACCCTGTCGCAGAGAGAATATGTCATAGGAACAGCACTGGGGTTTAATCTGGTTTTTAACAATATGTTGATTTGGGGGTTTTGCAGAGACATAAATAACTGGAACAAATAAATAAAAAATAGAATGCATTTATATACATTATCAACATAGCTCATTCAGTCAAGCTTGGTAGATACAGTCACTTGGGGGCCTGTTGCTAATAATGCAATGCATGGCTTGGGCGATAGGGCTGTCTTAAGCATTACTTCCTGCAGCTAGCGTCACTGCAAACAGGTCACCCATTTTATGCTGTCACTAATTTCTGCCAGTATCAATGAAGATAAGAGGAGGTGGAAAAAAGACATAATGGCCAGTAGGGAAATTATGAATCTAGGACATGGCCTGTCATACCTAAAGTGACAAACTGATGCCACTGAAGATGCAGATGAACTGATGCAAAATTTGCAGTTTCAGAGTGATGAAAATGATAGATGTAGATGTATTGAGCTTGAATCTCTCTCAGCAGCTTTGACTGGATAATGCAGTGTGAAGAGTAAATATGTCAAATGACTGAATTCAAAATACAAAACTTCCCTTCAAAACATTTATTAGTTTTATATATTAAACTATAATTAAGAGCACATTGTAACCTAAGTGAAACCTACCTGTGCTGGACTGCACTACACCAGAATCCACACTCTGCCCCATCAGATCGTACTGGTTTAATCTGGACCCATCCTCTGCCACCACCACCGACTGAGCAGCCCCTCTGGTCCACACATATACCACCTCTGCTCGAGTGTAGGCATCTGGCAAGGACGAACGGAGTGAAAAGTTATAAATTATTTTGCTGCTGGTTGTCTGCCGTCATGTGTTGCCTTGCAGGATATATTTTTGGAGCTGCTAGGGATGCCAGGTGAAATGAGGTCTCCTACTCAAATCCTCTAGTTTTGTTTTACCTCATCTCATTTGGTCTCATCTTCTCTCATCTTGTCTAGTCTGCTCTCATCTCAATTCTGCCTGTCTTGTCTCATTTGCTATTTAAGCATATTATCCTTTTCTTTCCCCTTGTTAGAGTGTCTGCTAATCTCATCTCCACTGTTTTATCTAATCTTTTTTCATTATCTAAGCTCATCATGTCTCATATTTTGTAGTCTTTTCTCAAACATTTTATCATGTGGTGTGATGTCGTGTAACATCATGTCATGTCACGTCAAGAAAAGAAAACAAACAAACAACATCCCAACAGGACAACAGGACCTAAAAACAGCCAAGTCAGTCTTTTCTTCCCACCGGCCACCCAACCTGTCAAAGCTGCAGTGTGGCTCAACCACTGCAGAGGAAAGGATGGCTCGACTGCAGACTGCAGCACACGGAAGAGAGCTCATCACTGAAATATTTAGGGAGTGAGTTCAATTTGAAGGGGGTTGAGGCTCGGTCCTCTCACTCACTCTGTACAGCTGTCTGAAGAATGGCACAGAGACAATGTGATGTTCACTTCTCTGTTTCACTTTTGCTGTCTTTTGCGCCCCCCACCCATGTTTTTCTCCCCTGTAGTTTTTCTCTCATTCTCTATTCTTGTCTCCAACCTCCATCACTCTATCTCTTGTTATGTCTTCTCAAGGATGATGCAGGGTAGGGGTAGCTGTCAGCGGTGAGCAGCTGGTGTGATTCTCTGGAAATATGCAGAGTGCTGCCTTGGATAAACACAGGTCTGTACGCTGTACACCTTCCAGGGTCTTGCAGGGTCTTGCAGGGCCTGGCAGGGTTGAATGGGGGGACCAGAGGGGCCTTGGCGGACAGTTCCTCAGAGAGAACAGCTGTTACCACAATGTCATCCCTTATCAGGGACTGGTGCTGGGGTCGCGGTTCCAGTTGGAAGGTGATAGCATGTCAGTGAGGCATGTGTGAGTCTGTGCGGTGTGTTCGTGTGCATTTATGTCCAAGATTGTGTGTGAGTACAGAGGCTACTTACAGCTGCCAAACTTCAGTGGACAAGCATGGGCATCCATAGGGAAATCTTCCAGGTGCATGGGACATTCTGCTCTTACTGTAAGCCTAGAGAGATTCATACAGACATGGATAGTGAATTAGAAAAAAGACAGTAGCAAAGAAAATAAGGAAAAAGAAAGCACGTGGCAAAGCCAGGGAGAAAGAATGCATGATGACAGCGCTGGTGGAGGGGTGAGGAAGAGGACTGGAAGAATTAAGGCACAAGAATGACATTTCAGTACAGTGAGGGACCAGGAACATGTGGTGTGCTATTTTTTTCCCCAGTCTCTCAGCACCAAACACTGTCAAACTGCAGCTACTTTTCCCCAAACCAACAGAAACGCTCCAGTTCTCTGAGCTGTGGGTTTCTATTTCCTGACAGCTTGGTGAAAAACAGCATGTCAGGCCACCCGTGACACACTAATCTCCCATCCATCCCTCATCTTGCTCATCTGTGACAGCAATATGGGCTCCGCCTCTACCCCCTCCCCCTGCTAGTAAACATGCTAAAACAAATGTTTTACAACCCTTGCCTAAGACATCTTACATTAGCATCACTCTGTAGTGTGCATCAAGGTTTGTACTGTCTTTAAGGCTTTTCTTTACCCTCCTTCTGCTGAAGGCTACCGAGGTGCCACAAGTGGTTCTAAACTCAGCTCAGCTGGTCATACACCTTATCTTCCTGCTCGCAACTGTCAGCTAGCATCCCCAAAGTGATAAATCATGACAGGATAAAACTATTTTATTTTTCCTGGTGAACACTACAATGGAAAAATGACAAATTGTGATGAAAATGTGTGTGGTACACAGAACTTATAAATGTTTTCAGCATAATCTCCAAAGAACAATCAATCAATAAATATATAGAAATAAAAATATAAATTTAGTGGTATACTGAATCATCTTGAACCATTTATGTAACACTATAAAGCGGAGTATTGTGTGTATTCACAGTTAAACAGGGTAGAAGCAATGCACCTCAGAAAAGTTTAATAGCTTGAAAGATAAAGCTGGTAATTTTCTATTTTATTCCTTTTGACAACAAATTCTGTTATGAAAAACAAAGACCAAAACCAACAATAAATTGATCTTACTGACAAGTATTTTCTGTGTAATCTCTATAAACAGATATCCGCATATGAATGCAGAATCTGTAGGCAAGGACAAGATTTTGCTATCGGAAGCGTTCTGGATTCCGTTTGTAGTCTGAGTAGTATTGACCAATCACGTTTGAGCAGGTTTTGGTTGCATGCAGGTAAACAGTCCGTGTTGAAAGCAGAAGAGGCGGAACGCATTGGCCTAAATGCAGTCTCGGAACCCATCGGCCAGCGTCTGACGACGACTTAGCTTTTTATCAATCTCAGAACCCTAGATTAGCTTGTTATTAGCTTTTAAAAAATGTATCTGCAGTAAAATCATCGTCAGACACTAGTCAATGGGTTCTGAGATTGCTAAATGGACTGTAAACAATGACGCACGGAAGAGGAAGCCGTGGCACTTGAAGCCCAGAAACAATGGCCGTTTCCTCCAGAGGCTAAATTGTCTTCAGGTGATAGCCGATGGGATCTTCCGAGATTGTTGTCTGTGTAACTAAACTGATATAGCTTATTCAGTCACAGATCTCCATCATTGTCGAAAAGCTATTAAGAGCACACCGTTGGAATGGGTGACATGTTCCTTCATTACCATCAACATGGGCACTGTAATTTATTATGACTCAAACCCACATACACCATTCAGGTGCCGTGAATACCTACTAGTGTACCTAATGTGTATTAATCTGTAGCTGAAAATGGTTCCCAATAAATGCACTATTTACTCCAGTTTGAGTAATGTTAAGATTTACGAACAAATGGTCTTGGGGCTGAGTGCAACAGAGAACGTATGAAAGTCAGAAAGTATTGAGAGATGGGCTAACATGTTGTTGGTTTTGTTTGTTTGATGGGATTTGCTGAAAAATATGGAATAAGGCCACCCTTATCCTTTCAGCTGAAATCATTGAAACTGTCACTAGCCACTAGCCTGTCACCAGTTTATTCATAAAACTATATCAGTCACCCTCTTTTCAATTTAGATAATATAGATTCAGTGTGCTCCTAACCCTCCTTCCTCTTCAGCAAATGAAATGTGTGCTGACAAGGTCTCTGCTTTTCTTCAAACTCAAAAACATTTTAGTCTCTGGCTCGTTCTAAAGTCCTTCATTGCACCGATGTAGTAGAACATGTCAGCCTACCTCATGGTATACAGCAGCGTGCCTTCCTCTGTAATTCGCAGCAGCTTGTTTGGCATGGTCATGTTGTGGGCCACTGACTTTTTGCCATTGTGGAAGAAGGTATCGGGAGTCCAGATCTTGCTGGCCATCAGGTTGTTGAGACGTAGCACAGCCATGGGACCTTTGAACTTTAACCTTTCATCTTTCCAACTCTGTCTGAAGAAGACATCAATGGTGTACTCCTACAGGTGGTAGGTGAGAGGTAGAGAAAAATATAAGTCAACAAAGAAGTGGACAAAAAAAGAAATAAACTCAACCCTGTAGCTATTTTCTTTCTACATACTACAGCTGGCTTGGGGAAGGTGCTGAGTAATCCAACCTTATTTTCCCATTTTTACACTTTTTCATGTTTTTATTTTTCCCTTTTTCTCTTCCTCATGTCACTTTGACTTTCTGATGGTAGCATTGGCCTAGTTTCCCGACTGGTAACTGTCTCTTCATGTTAAAGGGTTTGGCAAACAATGGGAGGATCTAGTGGGTCGAGGTGCATGGTTTTCTAGCTGGTATCTTTTCTGAAAGTTTTCTGAGTATAGTAATTGTTCTCTATTTCACACAGTATTATGTGTGGTTGCTTTTCCATTTTCTTTCATTTTAATATTTACATAATTGTGGTCTGGTCAGTTTAATGCACTTTATGCAAATAGAGGGTCATTTGGTATTTGGTCATTTGGTATTACATTGTTAGGTAAGTGCCCAAAATGATCTTTGTTAGCATTTATCTTTGGGGAAACTTCTTTGCTCACTAATCTAAATTACACAGGACACAAAAAGGAAGGAAGCACTGGATGCAAAATTAGGAGGACATTTCATTTTGAAGACAGCTAATGGCTATAACTAAGAGCAGATTTTAATGGTTCCACATGACTGCCCGGCAGAGTAAAGAGAACTCTAAAAATTACAGTGTAGCCTGTTTTTGTCCCCCCCCCCCCTTTCCACTCAGCCCGTGTAAGATAATTACCATGAGCTGAAACAGAGCTTCAAGGTAATAGAGGAGAATAGGGAAAGGTTGGAGATGGAGAAAATGTTCAGCTTCCTTCTGGCCTTAACACAGCAGCAAAATAGTCCTGGACCATATTTCAGCCAGTGCAATTAGAGGAGATTATGTCAAATAGAGTACACACACTTCACGTGAAGTCTTTTTTTTCAAGTGGTAAAGGAGAGACAGTGAGACATTTGGATGAGATTAATTGGTTACCGGTGCACAGAGCAAAGCTCAGATGCTCATGTTTGAACAGCCCACGTTTTTTTTTTAGGTAGCATATTGAAGTAGACTAAAGAAATCATTAAAATGATGATTCATATTTGGATGTTGCATTTTAATTTTAATTTTGCTATTTTTTATTCCCACCTACTGTCAAATCATCTCATCATTCTAGTGTTTATCCATAATCTCAAAATGGAATTTGACAACAGCATGACCTTCCAAATCACAGCAACACATAACATAAAGTATAAATACATACAATACTCTTTCTACAAGTTAAACAAACTGAATATTTGAGACTATTTTCAATATTCTAAAACAAATAAACAGAGTTTGGGGTCAGGGTGCACAGCAAATTTCGACATGCACATAAAAGTCACATGCTGTCATATTTATGAGTAGGGGTGGCATTTGTGTGGAGTGGGATTACGAACCATGTACCAGATAATACATTTCACACATGTGACAGTTTTATTAACACATCAGGAGCTAATGGAATGAATCGTCAAATTAATAATGATTTTACAGCTTAGAGACCATTGTGTCCAGAGAGGTTAGAAAAGAGGGGTGAGGATGGAGGGACAGGGACACGGGGAAACTAGTGACATTTACAGAGGCGAAAAGAGTCTTACCATGTCATGGTCCGAAACTGGCCCAATACTAGTAACGAAAATGTCAGTCTTGACTTCAGTTACACGCTCTGTTGAAGCAGGAAATTGCCAGAGTGAGTGACTATCAGTGGCATTCATTAGCCCCTAACTACCTGTTAATACAAGACCACCTGGCTATAGCCTCTGATCCATTCAATCTATTCAACATTATTTTTTAATACTTAGACACTTTCACACACACACACACACACACACACACATTGGAAAGAAAACACTGCCATAAAAATGCCCATTTTGGATGTCGATAACCATTTCTGCTGGTATTAGTTTCAGTGTCAGCTTAATTACCCGGACAATGGTTCAATCTCTTAATAAATTTGCACATTGCTGTGTTACTGAAAATATGCACTGTGGTCCCGTAATAGTGATAGCCAAAATGGGTCCAGTGGGGATTCATTTGAAGGGGTGGCAGAGGCGATGTTTATGTGTGTGTCTTCATTCCTTGTGATTTTGAAACTGAAATATGACAGCATGATTTATGAATGATTCCCATCATAATCCATAATTTCTTCCCCTCGGCTGCTGAACTTTTAGCAGGCCTGGTTTTATTTGCCTGTCTGTTTGATGTTTCCTGCATCATACTGTGCAATCCTCAGTGTCCTTCACACACCAATTCTCACATTATTTCTCCCTCTTTTCTCTTGTACTCTCTGTTTCATTCCCTTTCTCTCATTCTCTCATTTTCTGTTTCTGGATCTGTCTCAGTCTCCCATCCATTTTGTTTCTCTCACTAACAATGCATAGTTGACAATAGAGTGAAGAGGAGCCCACACAATAAAATGACATTCACTGTGTTATATTAGAAGTACTGGCATTATGACAATTCACTGTTTCACAAAAGCAGCATGCGAAGAATGAGTCTCCAATTCTTTTTTTTTCAATTATCACACACAAAATCTGACACTGAAAGCAAAGCCACCTCCATAAGATCTAGTCATATTACTATGTGTAGTCATGTGTAAAGTAAGCTATTTGTAGGAGTCTTTTGGATGACATTTTCATATTTGCAAAAAAAAAAAAAAAAAAAAAAAAAACATACAATGATTTAAAAAGTCACCATGAGGGACAAAATATATTCAATGACTTAGGTTTACTGACCTCCCAGTCCTGGCCTGAGGCGATTGTCATAGCCATCCAGAAGGCTGTCTAAGATCTTGGTGAACACTGTAGTGTTATCTTTCTGTTCATCTGTCATGCCGTTCTGCCCAGAGCTGGCAAAGCAAAGAAGAAGTTTTAACGTCATCACAGCTAGAGTCCAAAATCACAGTCAAAACTGCCAGAGATTAAGAAGAAACTTTGAATATGAATCATATATCAAAGACAAAAAAAGAGATCTCTGCTCTGTAGTTAGCGAGACAGCTCTGTTGAAGTACTTGGGCAGCACAGAATGCATCATGAATCACATTGTGGGAAAAATGGAAACTGTAAAAAGAAAGAAGGAAAACTCTGTCAAATCCTGTATGACACTGACACATTTCGCTGTCGTTGCCAATTTACAATTCAGTGTGTGACCATAAGGTTTTAGATCATATTGATATGAGATGAATAAGCAAGTAATTATTGTTCAGAGGTGGGCAGGAACGGAAAATATCCCTATTATCCCTTTAGAAAATCTGTATATTAATAAAGGCATGGCTGCAAGTGTTAAAGTTATTTTCATCAGCAGGATGTTAAACTTAGCATACAGAGCACACATGTGCACACGAGCACACACACCCACACTAAGGCACAATCTCGTAGAGAGAGAGAATAGAGAAGTCATAATACATTATTTATACCTTAATATGATCTTTTAGACCACAAAGGCCTTGCTGAGTTTGCTCTTTGAACAACATGAAACAAAATGCTTAGAGCCATGCCGAAAACAGTCACAATCAGTAATTGTGAGAGCAGAGTTTGCAGCATCTCCATACACACTCATAATCAGGAATACAGGCCCTAAGTACATTGCGTATCATAAAGGCAGGATGCGACAGGGATGTTTAGAGAATATGTATGTGCATGTGTGTGTTTACATACCTGAATCAATGTATGTATGTGCTGTAGGCTCAGGGTCTGTGCACATATGAAAGCTTATATGCATATCCATGCATATGTTTGCATGTGTATTAGTACTGATAATAAGCGGATGAAAGTCTCTAACAATATATTGTATGCCGCTAAGCAATCATCCTCTCCCTCTTTTTTAGGCCAATATCATTTGGTTTGATTACATGCTAAATAAACAGCAAGTGTTTGGAAACAAGCTCTGCTAGCTAAACGGCTCCAAGGAGAGGGAGAGGTCATCAAGATTAGTTAGCAGGGACCTGCAATGAGAGGGAAGGAAAAGTAGGAGGGATGGCAGTATCAGGGAGAGGAGTCTGAAGAAACATGCGAGGAAAGCTCTAAAGAAAAGAATAAGAAGATAAAAAAAGATGGAGATAACGGAGATGGAGGAGGGGGGAGATAAAAAGCAGAAGAGTGAGGTTGGGTATCCTCACCTTTTCCCAACCTCACTCTTCTGCTTTTTATCTCCCTGTTAAATGAAACTGGGGAGTGGTGTTTTAGAGAGACACAGCTCACACTCAAAGCTGTGGGATTCAAGCAGATCCTACAGCTTTGACTTTGAGCAGCTAAACATTTTTCTCTCTAAATAAGGATGCGCCACACATGGATTTGTATACAAGGGTTAATGCACATCTCTCTGCCACCAATTTCCCTTAATTCACAAGCATCCCTCTATCTGCCAAAAAAAGACCTCTCTGAAAACCAAAAACAGTATTAAAACTGTAGAAACTGTGATGAGCAATTTTGTTTTGCGTCAGTCTCGGAGGTAACAGCTTTGAAATACTCAAATTCAAAACAATAATTCATTTGTTTTGTTCAGGTCTGGGAAGCCAATTATGTATAAATATAGGAAGCATACAATGCAACCATGGGATGTCAGCTGAGGCTACAATAAAACATAACCTCCTCTTCCCTCCCTTCTTAATATTCCTACTATCTACATTTATTTAGGCATTTCCAATTTGCCAAATCAGAGCAACACACCAAAACAGTTTTTGGTCTGGGGTCCCAAGGGTTATAGTTATCTTGTTATAGTATTCACCAACAGAGAAAACAAGCCAGGATGTCCCTTAGCTCTTTTACGTTCACCAATAATTAAAATACATATATTATGGGTAAATACAAGGAAAGAATCCACCCTTACAAGTCATTAATAATCAGTGGAAACAATGGCCACAGTAAAGGGCACACTTTTTGACCTTGCATTTCTTGAATGATAGGGTGCTTTATTTTACCTTGATTCAAGGTAACGACAAGTCAAATTCACTATCCCAACCCAGTAGAAACCCAAGAATTTTACATATTAGGAATGGATGGCATGGAATTATATGGCACATATCTTTTTTTAAGATATATATTCACATGTTTTACAGTGTGTATGGGAAAAGTGGGTGGTGGGGGGTTAGGGTTGTATGTCAAGGAAAAGAAAAGAAAATGGAGAGAAAAAGGTGCTGTGGAAGAATACACATGTTTATCAGCCAGGGGCCACTTCCTCATAAAACATTGTACACCATCCCCATCTACAGGTCATCTGAACAGCAACAGTGCCGTTCACACTCACTCTGCTAATGTCTCTCTCTCTCTCCCTTTCTCCATTTTACTGTACCTCTCTCTCTCTCTCTCTCTCTCTCTCTCTCTCTCTCTCTCTCTCTCTCTCTCTATCCCTCTCTCCCGTCACTTGGATATCTAATTATAAGGCAATGTCTTTCGTTGGCAACATACTGTAGCAGAGATCTTTGTGATTAGCGTATCTCGTTGAAATCCCCCAAGGTGTGTGTGTGTGTGTGTGTGTGTGCGAGTGTGTGATTCTGTATTTGACTTCAAAAAGGGGACTGGATTATACAGTATATCTTTGGGTGATAATTGCTTTGCAGTTTGCAGTGACAGTTCCTCAGTAAAGTAATCAGTACTTTTTCTCTAACTCAACATACAGCACATCAAACCCAGTATATCAGACCCTCCATTTGCTAGTCAGTACATCTCAAACCTAAGCTACAGCCGTGATTAATCAGTTAGATCGAATTCATGTGCAATAATGACGTATTGCAGTGCATCATACATTTGAAATAGGACACATGCCGTGTTCTGCATGTGCTCAGGGTGTGTAAGCTGAAACATGTACATGCATACTGTGTTTTCAGGGTAAAACTGTTGTAACTGAGAGAGAAGCAAGCTGGACCATCTCAAGACATCACCATTCAAGTCAACTGTCTGTGACAGTTCTACTGAATTATTCAATTGTGCAGAAAAGCCCAATCCCTTCAGTCTCTCCAGGATTCTCCAGAAGAACCATAATGGGATGAGAGCTCAAATGATCTCCTGCAGGTGCAGCAGCTGATGAATTGTACAACTACTTTGTGGTTTTTATTTGGAACAGTGAATGTTTAACTGGTCTGCATGTTTATTTACTGCAGTGTTCAATGTCATAGTTATCCACATTAATCCAAGGAGTGGAGTCAGATTATTATGTTTTGAGGTATGCTACACATGAATGACTGGCCAGCATTTTAATCATGTGGGAATTAATGCAGTCACAGTCACATGACAGTGGATCTTATTGCTGTCATCTCTTATCCAATCATTCTCTCTCTGTTTGCCTGCTTCTGGTTAGGCGACATCCGACACCTCAGTGTTGACATTGAGAAGTGTGTCTTTACATCGGCCCTACTATGCCCGCAGTCACTGTCAAAAACACATGTGCACAAATCTGTGCCAAATAACACAGTGCAACACACATCATCTACTGTACACAGCCCAGGTTTTAAAACTGAGAATGTAGATGTTGGCCCAAAAGGCTAGTGACCCAAAAAAAGTGTAACACAATGGTAACGTGTATAGTGACTATTTAGGCTCCTCATAACCTCCCTCTGTGTTGCACTTCTTATTACCTCTATGCACTTATAAGCATGGAGGTGTCCTGTGGGGATGCCCCAGTTACAACCACAGTGAATATGCTATGTAAGGGTGTAACTCAATAAATCAAGCAATAGGCAGGAAGACAGAACATCAGCCTGACTGATTTACTGGCATATTTACTAGCCAAGTGACCACTTGGCAAACACCGAGACCAGCATTAAAAGGTACAATACTACATTCAACATTTTACCCAATGCAGTGTGCTCTTCACGGTTTGTCCCCCAAATGTCACTATGTACAATAACAGTGTTCAAATAGTATCTTGATCATATAGGCAATATTTAGAAATACAATAATGACCCTGCTGAGTGTTTGTGTCAAACGCTGCATATGGCTTCAAATCTGTCATATGTACAATGTGCATGATATGTGCAGATTATTTGTGGCTTTCATATGTTTCAAGCAATCCAATGATCCAGTGTAATACACGGGTACATGTGCATTTGTAAATTAAAGTTTGTTCTTACCTTTTCCCACCCAGTACGCTATTGGCGACAAGCAAGCAAGCCCACAGACACAGAAAGGCCGTCCTGCTCCGTCCACACATAGTTGCAATATGAGGACCTTTCACTGCTGGAGGTCAAAGAGAGAGAGAATGAACATCATTACCAAGTCTTATGAGCCAGTAGTCCACCATTAAACCCTACATGGCATCACATCAAGTGTCATGTAGATGTGCTAAAACAACAACAGCCAATGAGGTGGAGGCTGTGAGGGAGACCTTGTTCCTATAGAGATGCTTTATGTGAGGTTTTTGGTCTTGGTTCTTAACATCTCTCACAGATTCACTGACAGCACATGAATCAAACCAAATGGCCCTGCCACATGCGTTGGGCCATCACATGCCACTTGACACACGCAACCCTCAAAGATTTACATCATCGTTTTGAATTATCTGTCACACTGAAAGAGGCATATTCTCCACTCTAACTATGTTGGAGACCGAATTTAAATAAGTGCTCAGCATTTGAATGATCAGAACGCCACCCAGTGTAAATACGACTTTCATAGCTGACACTCACTACACACGCATACGGCATGGCTGCATCTGTAGCGCATAATGATTAAGAAGAAATAAGGCAACACATCATCGACCACATAACATCTTGTGTGAGCTTGTAGCACCTGTACACAGCCTCCTCTAATACCCTGCAATGTGAAACAGAGTGATACCGCAATATCAAACCAAACCCCACTAAAATAAGAGCATTTGCTTCCTCCTCAATCATTAAGCTATGATGTCAACCGGGTCATAAAGTAAGCAATTACATGCAAAACAAATAGCATGCAAAACACAATGGTCAGATTCACGGGTCCATTTTTGAAGGCATAATCGATGTGTCCACGAGAGGACCAATTACTTACTTATAGAAAAGCGCTTAACCAGTATTTCACCAACAACCACAAAAATCTACCACTGAAACACAGCCCACATAGAAGACAATACCCCTGCTACTTGCTTGTGATGCTCCAAGGTGCACTGTGAGCGTATGGGAGTCGGGAGACATACAATGCTCTGTTAAAAATAATAAAATAAATCCTTTGGTTGACAAGGATTTGACAAAGCTGGGATGATACAGATTAACGAATGGAGGAGAAAATCCCGCGCAAGCACACTTTCTAAGTTATTCAGATGAAATGTCACCCTCTCATCTACGATATATGAATATATTCGAGCTGGACAGAAATTTTGCATGCAACTGGCATCCCTGCAAGGCTGGTCTAAATGCATGCATGGCGATCCAATCCATGCGTGGCGGAGTAATTAAGCAAATGTGCGTTGATGCTGTTTTATTCGGAGCGCTGTCCGCGGTGCTTATACCAGGCTGCCTCCCGTTAAAAACATGAGACGGCTCTTGTTTGCCATAAAATACCCCTTAAACGGTCCCAATTTCGACGACAAACTCCCCGTCTCCCCAATAAAACTCGCCTTCGATTCTAGCGGTGTCCAGCAACACAAACCATCCCTTTCTAAATCCGAGCGTTACTCCCCTCTCCCTTTCTTCTGCCTGATAAAAAGGCGAGAAAAATTGAGAAAATCACTTACAGCAGATGAGTCGTGGTATATTCTCTGTCCGCTGGCTATATCCTCAAACTTTTGAGAATATCGTTTCTAGCCGGACTGAATGAGAAAAATCCTCTGTGATCTCAGATCTGACGAATTTTAGCTTGAGGCTGGAGAAGCGGCTGCTGACGATATGCGCAGGTCTCTCTCACTGTTCATTGGCGGTGCTGTAGTGAGTTGAACTCTCTCAGTCTGTCAGCAACAAAAAACAATTCTACTAAACTAACAAATATGGCCTGTGTACAGAGGTCTCTATCCCAAATAAACGTTTTAGTTCATCAAACGTGCATGTAAATAAAGTGCATGGCAAACAGACTGTGTCCAAGCGCAGACCATTTAATTTTAGAATAGGCTGTACCAACCTAATGCAAAGACTAGCCCGCCCATTTTATATGCAGCACAATTTAACTTCCACTGCTGTCGTCTTAATCTCTTTTCAGTGGCTGATAAATAAAAATCCTCTTACATTTTCAACTGGGATCCCTTGTTTTTTCCCCATCGCGCTTTCTCTCTCTCGCTCCCTTACTCCTACGTGATGATTTCCAAGGAGATAAAATTGACATCTATCAAAAGACCGTCTCGCGACCAAGACAGCTAGGGCATCTTATGGAGAAGAGTAGGAGTCATAAAACGGATAGTAAATACTTACGATGAAGTGAAAAAAAGAAATTAAACACGAATGGATTACACGGCTCGGATACGCGCGCACACAAGCAGGGAAAAGACACCTCCAAAATTTTACGAAAATCGTGTTCCCTCACCAGCTTGCACTGATGAGACGAGTCTCTCTCTGCAATAAAATCCTCCTCGAATCACTCACCGTCTCCTAAAAGCCTGCGTTTCGCATCGAGACAACAGCACTGTGTCTCTGTTTACAGCCAAATATTCTGCTGCTACAGCCGTGCCACTCAAGACTGAGCTCAGAACGGCGAGGAGCGCTGAGCTGCGTGCATCTGCAAGGGAGGAAAAAAAATTGGGCTGATGATACCCAGCGTATATTTTTGTAGTCATCTGCGTATTTCAAGTTAAACTACAAATCAGAGGACATTTTCATCACCAATGACTACAGAAGGAGGCATAAGAGGAAAACAAGGGCATTCTTATGGGCAGTTTATTATACCATATCAGTGTAATTCATGATTGCATAAGCCTCCAATAAATCCCAGCTGTTGATTTTGGAATGTTTTTGACAGAGGAGCAACTCATTTTTCGCCTTCAGTTTTGACTGGGGTTTATTTTCGTCAGAGCAGGCAGAGTGAGCTGGCAGTGTAGTCACGTCAGTCTGGTCTGCAGTGCAACGTTTCCTCTGTGAGCGTGTGTGTGTGTGTGTGTGTGTGTGTTGCCTCCTCACGCGTGGTTAAAGAAGTGCATGTGCGTGATTAGTTATGTGTATTCTCTTTATTCAATAAGAAATCTATCTGTCTATCTTTCTATCTAAAATCAAATTGTTCGACATTTTAGGACATACATGTTACATGAACATCATTTCAAACCTAAATACAAATAGGCTAAATTAAAATAATTTCCAATCCAAATACTTGACATGTACTTCTCCCCCCTTTTTCTCCCTCTTCTTGCGCTCTGCTCATATTTCGTCCTCATAACCTGATGCTGCAGGTGCACGCGCATATTTTAATAATAATAACAAGAACCCCGCCCCCCCACAATCCCGCCGAGCTCTTTCCATAGAATTAATGCTATTGTAATGCAAGTGGAGTATCATTTCAAGCTGCTTTCCTTCTCTCAAAGCCAGACGCCGCCGCTGCATGTGACTCGAGTTGCCTGTGCGCGCGTGCACGTGCGAGCATGCATAACCAACACGTGCCCGCGTGCGTATTGTGTCGGCGCGCACACCCGAGACGGACAGTGGAGAGGAGAAAAGTACGACTCTCGTCTTCCCTCCCCCCCCCCGTTTTAATAACCTTCCGTTCTGCCAAAGAGGATCATTTCTTAGCGGGCAACAACAGACAGCTTCTCCAAAACACTGCAAGTGATCAATTAAGCCGAATTTCCAGTGACACCGCTCAAAGAAATAAGGGCAAGCGAAGGCGACTTGCCTACTCACAGCTCCATCTCTGGGCAGGTGATCGGAACGGATAGTGAAGTGAGGTGTGTGTGTGTGTGTGTGTGTGCGGAGAGAGATGGATGACGGTAATTTAGGTGAGAGATGTGCAGGTTATGGGGAAATAATCACTCGCAGTGCTTTTGAATTTTAAAAGAAGGGATATTGACGAATTACCCCCCCACCCTGTTTGTGCATCCATCATGGTGATGTGTATGGCGATAATTTGTTTCGTTTCATGTAAACTTAAAGTACCAACTGTGCTAAATTGATATTCAGAATCAATGTGTGGCAAAGTCAGGCTTGTATTACTGACACTTTGACACAAAAAGTAACCTGCAGCCACCTTTGTGTGTTCACACACTTGACATTTGTGTCACTGTGTGTTTGTATTGTACCTCTGCCCATGTGTGTTTCTGTGGCTAGGCATGCACAAGCACAACCATTTGCTCTTTGGGGTTTCTTTTGGAGCCTTTGTCCTGCACTTAAAGCACTAGGATTGTTGTCTCTCAAGGGAAAAGTGGCCCTTTGAACACTCTTGACCCTGAAAGGTTTTGCTGACCTCTTTTTAGTTTAGTGAACACCTGCCTTTTAATGACTGACACAAAACCCCCACATTCTTTGTCAGTCCTGGTCCACAAGCACACAGACAACAGCAGGTGACGTCTCAGTTTCAGTTTCTGTAGGCAGTAAAGAGCATTTTAAAGAGGCATAAAACCAGGACAGGTGGGAGAGGGCCTTTTTAGCTATTTTGTTAGGTTTTTTTTTGAGTGGACCAGATCACTCTTCACAAGGGAGGGATGTCCTCATTTGGCATGTGATGTCACTCGATTGGAGATTCCAGAGGCTCTGTGAGTATCTCTGCTCATGGACTCTTCTAGCCAGAGGCATGTTGTGGCTTCGGTTAGGTCAGGGCTGCTCCTCGATGAAGAGGTCGCTCAAGACCACTCTGTCTCTGTCCAGTATGCAACAGCAGGCAGGGCTCCCATCTGGGTGCCTCCAACTGAGGCTCTAGCAGGAGAGAGAGAGAGATAAACCCAAGTGCAGTACTTTAGTTCAATTACTGCAGTAAAGCTTGATTTGTGCTTGGCTTTTGTGCCCCTTGGGCTTGTGCATTTCACAGTGCCAGCGGGTTAAAACTCTACTACTGCTCTGGCTCTTGAACCCGGACTTGGTGTCTACTGCTAAACATTGTCTCATTTCCCTCTTGCCCAGCTCCTGGTTTTATCCTTTATACCTCATCTGATCTGGATGCAGCAGGCAAATTGAGACTTTCTACAGGTGTGGATGAATCAGTGGAAATATTTTCAGTGAGGTGCTATCCACATGTGGTACCAAGAAGGGGAAAAACACTCACAATAAATCAAAGCCAATTTTATATAGAGCTCCACCACCAAATAAGAATGAAGGAAGGTTGGCTCCAGAGTGGACCAGAATGCACTGTCAGAAGCTAATGCTGCCAAATTGCTGGGTACCTTCTAGCAGTTTTACTGGTGGACACACAGCCACTGTGGCTGTAGCCTGTAGTTCCCTTTCTGCAGAGCATTAAAGGAGACCTATTCCTGCTCTGTATGTTTTTTCTGGTACTCCAGAGAGTAGCTTTGCATGATTCACAGTTCAAAAACATCCCTTTTTATCTTATACTGGCCCTTTATGCAGATCCTCAGTTCATCCTCTGTCTGAAACAAGCCGTTTTAGCTCCTGTCTCCTTAAGGCCCCTCCCTAAAAGCCCAACTACTTCTGATTGGCCAACTTCCTGGAAGCCTGCTGAGCACCCAGTGCTTGTGAGCCACTGTATCCAGTTCTCTTTATACACCCACTGCTGTGAGTGCCATTGTGCTCGACGGCATATGACGCTACAGTAACTTAGCATGGAAAATAGCGATACGGGGTACTGAATTGTATGAATTTACTGTTTATCACACCACAAATGAGACAAGAATTTGGTTGGAAAAACGATAGACGCCGCTGGAGTGGACCGTCTCTGGGGGTCGGGCCTCACTGATTACTGTACAAAACAATACAACTTTTATAACTTTATTCACTGATTTTGGTGAAACTGGATCATATTTTAGCTTAGCTGACTGCCTGGACTAGGAGCTCGGAGCCCTGAGTGAGTGTTGGTGTTTACATCGCTAGCACAGGAGCTTTGGACCGCTGGGAGGAGGAGGAGGAGGAGTCAGCTAGCTAATGGGACCGTTAGATGCACAGCTAACTGAGCTAATGGCAGCTACAGTTAGCAGTAGTTAGCGGTTACTTTAGCAACAAGTAAAGCTAACTGTCTATCAAGAAACTAATTTATGGTGACCAGACATCCTGGTTTGGCCGGAACTGCCCTGGTTTGTCTGGGATTGTCCCGGTTTCGAGCTGGGTGTCCCGAGTCCCGACAAATATCTGTAAAACACTAAAATGTCCCGTTTTTCAAAGTTCACTACCAAATTGTCCCAGTTTTCACCACTAATAAAATAATAATTATAATATTAAACTTGTTTTCAGCGCTTACATAGACATTTATCATGTTCTGTCCCACTCATTACTACCTAACCCAATATAAAAACTTAAACAATGCACCACGCATCTGAATTCAACACTGATTTGTCTGTATGTGGGTCAATCAATCAATGTGTCATTGTCAAGGCTGTTGCTAGCCTATGAGTCATAGGCAAGCATCATAGACAATGACACAATGAAGAGAAAGTGTATCTTTTCTAAAGCGCTCCAGGAGGCTTACTCCTTCCTTCGTAAAGTACCTGGCTTTATGTATGTGTGCTAAGCACTGAAATAATTGTCCCCCATCCTTGAAAACACCTATGGTGCATGCATAAGCACATGCACGTGCATGAACGTGTGGTACACATAAGGGGTCTTGGTTTCGGGCTTTGAAAATATGGTCACAACCTTCCTTCGCAACCAAAAAAGCACTTTCTGCAAGACTTACTGAACAACCTACAAAAATTTGAAGAGTAGTCCTGAGCAGAGTAGTCTTGCATAGCCACACCTATCTCCGCACTTGTTTTAGCGCTATGAGCAGTGCAGTCAAATAAGACAGACTGAGCTGATGGATGCGCGCGTCCCTGTACTTCATGGGCATGCTGTGCCTGGAGCAGATGACTGTATAAGGACATCCATACCGAGTTGTAGAAAATCGTTGGAAACCTAGTATTCAGAGCAGTCTAAAGCCTGAGCTTTTTGCTCATGGGGATTACTTTTAAAATGTTTACCTCATTATGTGAAACTTTGGCCATGTTTAATTTGAACATCTGACATTGTAACATTATATATATGACAGAAAATAAGGAAAAGCTTAATAGGTTCCATTTAAGAGTAACTTGCCTCAATCAGTCATCCTGAGGAATAAATCATGTTGTTGTAGAAGACAAGAGTGCTTCCCCTCTGTGAGCTGCTCTCTGCAATCAGCCATAAACTGGCATCCCCTCTCACTCACTAGTCCAAGTCCAGTGTGACACACACACACATGCACAGGTGTACACACACATTAACATCTACTCATATGCACTTTCTCATGTAGGCAGATATGCACATATAAATACATATAGTGTAATATCTATATGAAAATTTATATGCATACTGTACAAACACATACAGACTGCATATGCACACATGAATTTAACTGAACATACTGTATGTGTACACAAATACAGACATGTAAAACTGCTATGGATAATCTTTCACCTATGGTAAAGATTGCACAGCGGTTTGATCAGTTGTGTCTTAAAATAAGATTTTGTTAAAATGATGATGGGTATGTTTCTTGTTTGAACAAAACAAAAACACTTAAGCTTAAAATAAATTAAATCAGCTGTATTTACACATTATAACCCTGAACATGAAAGTGAAAATAATATATTTTTTTTTAATTCTGAAAATGAATAAAAATTGAAAAACTAGAATAACAGGCTTGGAAAAGTGATCTGTCCCCTGATTCAATACTTTGTAGAGCCACCTTTTGCTTTAATTAGGGTGAAGTCAATTATTGGGATAATTTGGGACATCAAGTAAAATGGGACAAATAAGGTTTTATATCTTGGGCTCTGTTAGACCCTGGCTTAGGGGAAACCCTGGCACAACATGAGAAATGAGACTCCCCTCTTCCAAACTCCTAAGAACCATCAG